>NC_064851.1:120419933-120769357 GCF_024139225.1 Suncus etruscus
TACAAACTGAATATGGCATAACTTTTATGTGACCATTCTACCTAGTGATATTTGATTTTGAAACCTGCCCTTTAATTAAAGCACTAACAAACTCAGTACTTTGTGAACACTTGCCATGAGAGGCACATTTGTCTACTAAGGTCAAAACACTATGTTATATCCTAGCTCCAATTGGTTCATGCTTTTGACAAGTTCTTTCATCTCTCTCAACCTGTCTTTTCTCTTTGATCAAGTGGAGATATTGAATTAGATATACATATATATAGAAGAGTAGCACCATCCAATAGAACTTTTTGTATTAATGGGGATGTTTTCTAATCTCTACTGTTTTATATAAAAGATACTGGAACACAGTTTCCAAAGTTTTTCATCTATCAAGACCTTTTAGGAGAAAGATAAACCAATACCCCATTAGAGTTGTGTATATTTTTGAAATGAACAAACAGAAAGCATCCCTTAATTCAGTCTGAGAGTATCATGCTCATATCCCCCCTCCCTATTGGTCCAGTACCTGCCTCTGGGGAAGTATTGCATGGAATCATGATGCTTTTGAAGATCTGGCATGCAATCGATGCTCCTAATTAGCTAAAAATTACCTATTACTAAGAAAAAATTATCCCTAAGTCATTCTGTGTTGTCAAATGGATCTGCTGTTAAAATTCAATGCCTTTTATCTCTGATGTTCATGTCTTCCAAAGCTTTGTTTGGCATATAGTAAGCACTTAGCCTCTATTTTGTGGCAGAAAAAGAGTCATATTTGACTTTTTGAAAGGGAAATGTGCAGTTTTACATATTTTAGAAAAGCATATGTCTTCAAATATTTTTCTGTGATGTTTATTAGTAAAACTTTGTACAGCTGGAATCTTAATACTTTCACATAGAATTTCCAATTTTCATTTTTAGAATATTGTTTAGTTTTAAATTATGAATGTCCTTTTAATATATTTAGTACTTTTAAACAAATTTTATTGTTTAGGAAGTTACAGTAGAGTGAGTTAATTTTATGGTACCTATAACCAATATTGCTACTCCATCCTCAAACAAAATATCTCTTACCTCCACGATACTCCCTAAATTTTTTAAAATCTGGTCTTCTTGCTCCCTTTTTCTACTCTGATTATTTTGTTATTAAATTATAACACTAAGTTTCTGGTGTGTAGGTTTATATATTAATAACACATAAATATATTATAAATGTATATTTATTTATATATAAATATATTTAATTATATACATATATAAATACATAACATATATATAGCACATATAACATATATTATATATTAATAATACATAAATTTTAGTAATTCAAATTTAAATATCCACATGGATCTCTGTGCTACTTAACTCATTGAATAACCCAGATTTGGATGGTAATTGGTTAGATGTTCAATGAGATAATACATTGCAGGAATTAAAATAATGCCCAGTTGTATTAATATAAAAATAGTAATAATGAAAAAGAAAAAATAAAAATAAATAAAAAAGAATAGTAATAATGAACTATACAGACTTTAATGTTTCATATACATTTTAGTTGGACAAAGTGGTCATTATTCAGATGAGTCTATTTATTGTGTTAAATAACCTAATTAAGTTATAAATCAAGTTATAAGGATCTAGAATTATTTTTATTTTTGATATCTACTGTGATGTTTAACAGTTAATATTTGAGTATACATTTAATATCTTCAACACCATATTGTCCTTGTTTCTATGTATACATGATTATTTTGTAGTTGACTTGTACATTACAATATGCTTAAGTGAATATTTTATCATTAGCAAGTTCCTCCTAGGAAAACAAAATGAATAGTAAATACATATGGATAGCTTTTAACCTTACATACATTTTCTAACACATCCTAGGTTTATAAAAGATTTGAAATAATTTTTATAAATTTTAGCATATCTACTTTTTGATTATTTTATGAAATTTTTAAGGAAATATGGGGAAAGTCGAATACTGCTATTGTTAATAATGACTGCACAGCACATAGGAAAGAAAATGACATGAGAGTTCATTTATACCTGACAAACTCTCAAATGTAGATGGTACATTGGTAAAGTAATGATTCTGCTTGATGAAACATCACTGTGTATAATACATGCTAACAAAACTCCACTATGTATTAGAATGAAAATAAAGTGATCCATTGCTGCTGCTAAGTTGGTGATTATAACTAAAATATATTCATTGTCAATATTTATATATGTTCTCATTAGTTGGTTTTGTTTGATATTTTATTGAGCCTCTTTTTCAGCTATTTAAAGGTACTTTTAAAGAATGGTTTATTAAAATAGCAAAGTCAATTTTGGGGGACTTACATGATGGGAAAACTAGATGACTCTGAAACTTGTTGCAGCAGTTCACAGTTTACTGTTACTATACTTTTAAAGGATAAAACAATAGTACATTTCCTAAGTCAAAAATATGAAAAACTATCAGAATTATTGTAGTATTTCCCCAGAGCTCTTGTGACTATCCACTATTTCCTCTTTTCTTGCATCCAGTGATTTCATACTGAAAAAGGTTATATATATACATATATATATATATGTATATATATAAATTTTAAATATATATATGTATATATATATATATATATATATAAATTTTAACATCTGAGCATTAAACAGCTCACTACTGAACAACCAGTGAGTCAGATTTGAAACCAAAGAGGAAATCAAAAGATTCCTGGAAACAATGAGAACGAAGACACAAATTATCAGAATTTGTGGTACACAGTGAAAGCAATAGAGCAATAGAAGAATATGTATAGCTTTGGAAGCACACATCAGTAAGGAATAATGGGTCTACATAAACAATGACACAGCTTATAAAATTTTAAAGGGATCAACAAAATGAGCTAAAATTAGGTAGGCAGAAGGAAATAACAAAGTTCAGAGCAGAAATTATTAAATTGAAAATCAAAAAAGCAATATGAAAGATCAATGAAAGCAAAAGTTTGTTTTTTATATATTTTTATTTTTTAAATTTATTTAAAGAAAATATATCACATAGTTGACACAACCGATCATAATACAATTGTTTCAGGAAGAACAAAGGCAAAGGTATTAGAAATAGAAAAACTTATGCGATGGAAGAGAAAGAAAAGTTTCAGTAGCAAGTATTTTTTGAAAATCATTGAATCACCAGTTAACTCATTAAAGGCCTAGCAGAAGGTTTAATAAGCTTTTCTTCTTTTCTTCTTCTTCTTCTTCTTCTTCTTCTTCTTCTTCTTCTTCTTCTTCTTCTTCTTCTTCTTCTTCTTCTTCTTCTTCTTTCTTCTTCTTCTTCTTCTTCTTCTTTCTTCTTCTTCTTCTTCTTCTTCTTCTTCTTCTTCTTCTTCTTCTTCTTCTTCTTCTTCTTCTTCTTCTTCTTCTTCTTCTTTGTTCTTCTTCTTCTTCTTCTTCTTCTTCTTCTTCTTCTTCTTCTTCTATTTAAGGATAAGAGTTAAAGAAGTACAGCAAAAACAGTGTTAGAATGGCAATTGTTTACATAGGCACAGCAAAATATGGGGGACATGCAAAGGAAAAGCTTTGGCTTAAATACAAGGAGACCTTTCCTCTGAAGTTATCTGGCATAAGACCATTTCTAGGCTCCAGGCATAATAGTTTGTCCAGCCCAAGTCATTGTCTGTAGTGCCAATAAG
This sequence comes from Suncus etruscus, assembly GCF_024139225.1. NCBI lineage: Eukaryota > Metazoa > Chordata > Mammalia > Eulipotyphla > Soricidae > Suncus > Suncus etruscus. The sequence continues at coordinate 120,423,590 of NC_064851.1, forward strand.
CCTCCTCCTCTCCCCCCCAACAGCCACTGTTGTTGGTGTCTGGTTTCTGTACATATCCTACATCTAAGTCAGGATGATGTGGAGTGTCTTCTAGTTTCACCTCACAAATAGAGGGCAATGCAGATAGCCCTGCCCTGAAAGCAGGTAGTTATTGTTGTTATGTCTACTCAGTGTTAAGGGACCTCTCTTTGGAGAAGGTGGGTGCTGGGGCAGCGGTAGGGTCTTCCATGGTAGAGAGGATTACTTCCAACCATATAGACAACCATAGTTATTTTGTAGATGGCATCCTGGTTCGGAGTGAATGGACAATGCCTGTTCTTCTGAGGCCTGAGCCAGGTCATTATAACAATGTTCAGGGTGTAAGCTCCTACTGCATTACAGGATTTCTGTGTTCCTATCTCTATTAGATAAGAACTTGGGGCCAGAGAGATAGCATGGAGGTAGGACATTTGCCTTGCATGCAGAAGGACGATGGTTCAAGTCCCGGATCCCATATGGTCCCCCGAGCATGCTGGGAGTGATTTCTGAGCATAGAGCTGGGAGTAACCACAGGTGCTGCTGGGTGTGACCCAAATTTCAAAAAAAAAGATAAGAACTTACCTCTATGTATATAGTATTTTTCCATTTTAATGTGACTTTGCAAAAGCAGAACAGTGCCTCATGGCATTGGTGATATGGGGACCGCTGGAACAAGTCCAACAATCTCCATAACTTGGTTCTAACATAAGCTCTATATCTAGAGACTCTTCTACCAGAATTCCTATTGAACAGATCACAAAGAGAACAGACAAAAAGTGCGGAAAATCGTCACTGTATAAGAAAATGTTCAGTAAGAGTTATAGCTGTTAAGGGAATACATATTCAAAAGATATATACATGTCCCTTTTATGAATTTTGAAATAGTTAAATCTGGTTCATCACTTTGGTCTGTGATTTGGCTTGTGCAGTCTGATAACCGGCTGGTGATGGACTATATCAGGAAAAATTCTTGAGCTGTGACTTCTCAAAAACCGAGTCTCTTAGCAAGCAAAGGCCCACAATGAAGGGAGGAGGAGGAAAGGAGGCCTCTGAGAGTAGCTCAATAGCAACAGTGTATTGGAATCTTCTTAAGCTAAGAGTCTATCATATCACTTAGGGTGTGGTTTGGTAGCTGGCTTTGTGTAGGAATAATGATCTGCTTCTTGAGGAGCCAAGAACTGAAGGTAAAAAAGGTTAAATGTGGGGTAATGATGGTTGGGGGTGAGGGGTGAAGGACTAGACATGAGTTTGTAGGGCAGTAGGCAAGGGCAGAGTATAATATGGACATTCTGCATCTGCAAAATATACATTAATCATAGGAAATCCTATCGATTTATATCATACATGTTAACCCCCGTGCGATTTTCAAAATGGAGACCAGTGAGAAAAAAAGTTGCCGGTGGTTGTCCCAGCCCAACCCTCTTTACAGTCCTCCCGTCCCCCACTTTTCTGGCTGCCTGGGCCAGCCACCCACGCATGCCCCTGGAATCTGGGAGGAAGAAGGGGGGAGATTTCTGGGAGCCTCCCTGGCTCCCAGCACCAAAAGTTGTTTCTTTGAAAAAATAAACAAAATTGGTAAAGCACTAGCAAAACTCACAAAGAATGGGAGAGAGAAACTTAACAAACTGAATTAGAAATGCAGAGGGGCAGATTACTAGTACAAAGATTTAAAGGGCAGTCAGAGATTATTTTGAAAAACTCTGCCACAAAACAAGATAACATGGAAGAAATGGATAAATTCTTGGACTCTTATAATCTTCCTCTGTTGAATAAGGATGATCTAACATATATAAAGAGACAAACCACTATTTAGGAAGTTAAAATGGTAATCAAAAGCCTTCCTTAAAAGAAAAGCCCACTCCAGATAGATTCACTAACAAATTCTTTCAAACTTTTGAAAAGGAAGGAAGGAAGGAAGGAAGGAAGGAAGGAAGGAAGGAAGGAAGGAAGGAAGGAAGGAAGGGAGCGAGGGAGGGAGGAAGCCAAGATCTGAAGGTAAAAAAGGTTAAGTGTGGGGTAATGATGGTTGTGGGTGAGGGAGTGAAGGACTAGACATGAATTTGTAGGGTGGTAGGCAAGGGCAGACTATAATATGGACATTCTGCATCTGCAAAATATAAATTAATCATAGGAAATCCTATCGATTTATATCATACATGCTAGCCCCTACACAGTTTTCAAAATGGAGACCAATGAGGAAGGAAGGAAGGAAAGTAGGAAGAAAGGAATAAAGGAAGGAAAGAAGGAAAGAAGGAATGGAGGCTACAGATCAGTATCCCTAATTAACACATACGATAAGATCCTCCACGAAATCTTAGCAAATAGGACCCAGTGTCTCATCAAGATGGTCATATACCATGACCAAGTAGGTTTCATGCCAGAGATGGAAGTATAGTTTAACATATACAAATTAATCAATGTAATACACTATATCAACCAAAGGAAAAATAAAAACCATATGATTAAATTTTTAGATGAAGAGAAAGCATTTGATAAGGTCCAACACACATTCATGATAAAACCTCTCAACAAGGGGGCTGGAGAAGTAGCATGGAGGTAAGGCGTTTGCCTTTCATGCAGGAGGTCATTGGTTCAAATCCCGGCGTCCCATGTGGTCGCCCGTGCCCCTGCCAGGAGCAATTTCTGAGCCTGGAGCCAGGAATAACCCCTGAGCACTGCCGGGTGTGACCCCAAAACAAAAACAAACAAACAAAAAACAAACAAACAAACAAAAAAAACCTCTCAACAAGATGGGAATGGAAGGAACTTTTCTCAATATTGTCAAGGTCATTTACCACAAGCCCATAGTAAATATACTCAATGGAGATAAACTCAAAGCCTTTCCTCTAAACTCTGATACAATATAAGGCTTCCCTCTTGTCATTCCTATTTAACAGTACTGGAACCACTTGCCATATAATTAGGTAAGAAAAAGATATAAAAATAGAAATGGGGGAAGTCAAGCTCTCACTATTTGCATATGACATATGACATATTCAATAAAACCCTAAAGACTACTGAAATGCTTCTAGAAACAATAGTTTCATATAATAAAGTGGCAGGCTACAAAATTAACATGCAAAAATCTATGGTCTTCTTATACACAAATAATGTTAGAGAAGAAATGGACTAAAAATATCTCATTCAGCTTATGTTTGAACCAAGTCATGGGTATTGTTGGAAATGTTCTTACGCCCCCTTATATCTGATAGCACCAAGTGGCTTTATTTCTTGTTTGCTTAGGCACACTAAAATGGGAAAATACTATACATACCAATAAGTTCTTATCTAATAGAGATGGGTACACACAAATCTTGTAGTGCAATGAGACCTTACACCCTGAACATTGACATAAAGACCTGGTCCAGGCCTCAGAAGAATGGGCATTCTCCATTCACCCCTGATGTAGAGAAGACATCTACAAAACATCCAAGGTTGTATATAACATCACCTGGAGGCATTCCTCTACCAGCGAAGACCCTACAGCTGCTCTGACATCGATCTACTCAAAAAAGACTTCCCTTAACACTAAAAAGACTTAACAAAAACAATGACCTGCTTACTGGACAGGGCTTGCAGTATTGCCCCTTAATTGTGAGGCTTGTCTATAACATCACCTGGAAGCAATCCTCTACCACGAAGACCCTACCACTGCTCAGACATCGTCCTGCTGAAAAGAGACTTCCCTTAACAATGAGAAGACTTAACAACGACCTGCTTACAGGACAGGGCTTCCTGCATTGCCCTTTCATGGTGAGGTGAAACGAGAAGACACTCCACATCATGACTTCAATTTAGGATATGCAGATTCCAGAATCTTTAATACAGAAACATGATACCAACAACAGAGACTGTGTGAAAAGTGTGTTGGCACTACAGACAATGTCTTGGATTGGACGATAACTTGCCTGAGGCCTAGAGTTGGTCTTATGCCAGGAAACTTCAGGGGTAGGATCTCTTTGTATTTAGGCCAAGGTTATTACTTTCCATGCCTCTCATATTTTGGTGGGCCTATGCAAACAACAATTGCCACTCTAACACCATTTTTACTGTACTCCTTTGACTCTAATCCTTAAAATGCACCCACTTAAAATTTGAGGTTAAATGCACCCACTTAAAATTTGAGGTTAACTTAAGCTAATATGCATGTACATGGAAATGTAAAAAATACTATGCCTCTAATGTTTAAGGAGTTACGTAAGTTTTATGGCTTTAGATTGCCTTGTGTGCTGTTAAGAAATATTATAATGTGCTACAATCTGGGGGCTTGAGGGACAAAGTGATTGTACATGGATTCTGTTTTATTTATCTTAACGTTCTTTGGCTGAAAGTTCAAAGTTAAGATATCAGCAAGGAGACTTCTTCTGAGAATTATGTTATGGCTGATTGTCCTTCCACTGTAACTTTACCTTGTCCTCTTTCTTTGCATCTCTTCTTCTCATAATTCAAAATAAAAAAATTTAAAAAAAAAGGAGAGAGAGGAGAAAGGAGAGAGGAGGGGAGAGAGGAGAAAGGAGAGATGAAGGAGGAGAGAGGAGAGGAAAGAGAGAGAGGAGAGAAGAGAAAGGAGAGAGAAGAGTGAGAGAAGAGGAGAAAGGAGAGATGGGAGAGAGAGAGGAGGGGAGAGAAGAGAGAGAAAGTCCAGAAAAGCAAGAGCAATAAAAGACATTTTTGCAATAATAATCAGAGACAAAAAAGAGAAGGGCTGGAAGGTCCAGCTCACTACATGAAGCTCACCACAAAGAGTGATGAGTGCAGTTAGAGAAATAACTATATTGAAAACTACCATAACAATGTGAAGGAATGAGGGAAGTGGAAATCCTGTCTAGAGTACAGGCAGGGGTGGGGTGGGAAGGAGGGAGATATGGGACATTGGTGATAGGAATGTTGCACTGGTGAAGGGGGGGGGTGTTCTTTACATGACTGAAACCCAACTACAATCATATTTGTAATCAAGATGTTTAAATAAAAATATTAATAAAAATTATCTTACACACACAAAAAATATCTCATTCATAACAGAAATTCAAATGCCTTGGAGTCAACTTTACTAAAGAGGTAAAGAACCTATACAAAGAAAACTACAAAACTCTGCTTTAAGAAATAAAATGAAGAAAGGGAATGGAGACATATACCCTGTTGAAATATTGGAGGATTAACATCATTAAAATGGCAATATTCCCCAAAGCATTGCACAGATTTCATGCAATTTCTAAGGATACCCATGGCATTCAAAGAAGTGGATCAAACACTACTAAAATTCATTTGGAACAATAAACGCGCACGAATAGCTAAAAAAAAAAAAAAAAAAACCTAAGAAAAAAAGATGAAAGGAATAACTTCCCCAACTTTAAATTGTATTATAAAACAATAGTCATTATAACTGCATGGTATTGGAATAAAGACAGACTCTCAGATCTTTGGAATAGACTTGAGTATTCAGAGAATGTTTCACATATATATAATCAGTTAATCTTTAATATAGGGGCAGGAAATGAAAATGGAGCAAGGAAAGCCTCTTCAACAAGTGGTTTGGGGACAAATGGTCAGCAACATGCAAATAAGCAAACACAGTCCTCCATCTAACACCATGCACAAAAGTCAAATCCAAATGGATTAAAACCTTTATATCAGACCTGGAACCATAAGATATATAGAAGAAAACATAGATAAGCACTCCATGATATTATGACTAAAGGCATCTTCAAAGAGGAAGCACCAATGTCAAACAAGTGGAAGCAGAGATAAACAAATGGGACTACATTAAACTGAGAAGCTTCTGCACCTAAAAGGAAATTGAGACTAGAACAGAAATGCCACCTACATAATGGAAGAAACTATTAAACCAATACCCGTCAGATAAGGGGCTAATATCTAACACATACAAGGTACTTATAGAACTTAATAACAAAAAGACATCTAACCCCATAAAAATATGGCGAGATAAAATGAACAGACTTTCCTCAAAGAAGAAATACAGATGGCCATATGATACATGAAAAATCCACATTACTAATCATCAGGGAGATGCAAATAAAAAAATCAATGAATTATCATTTCATGCCACAAAGACTGGCACACATCACAAGAAAAAGATCAAACACTGTTGGCAGGGATGTGGGGAGAAGGGACCTCTCATTCATAGTTGGTAGGAATGCCATCTAGTTCAGCTTTTATGGAAAACAATATGGAAATTCCTTAAAAAACTAGAAATTTAGCTTCCATATGATACAGCAATATCACTCAGGGATATACTCTAGGAACACAGGAACACAATACAACAATGACCTCTGTGTGTCTATATTCATTGTAGAACTATTTATATTAGCCAAAATCCGGAAAGAACTCAGATGCCTGACAACAGAGTTGCTAAAGTAACCATGGTAGATATACACAATAGAATACTAATCAGCTGTCAGGAAATATGAATTCATGAAATTTTCCTACACATGAATGGACAGGAAACTATTATGCTGAGTGAATTAAGTCTGAGGGGACAGATAGATAGAATAGTCTCACTCATCTGTGGGAGATAAGAAAAATAAAAGAAAGTATGTTTAAAATACCCAGAGACAATAGATGTAGCCTGTTATATGAAGCTTACCACAGAGAGTGATGAGTTCAGTTAGAGAAATAACTACATTAACAACTATCATGACAATGGTAGTGTGTGAGAGAAATAAAATGCATGTCTCAAAGGCAGGGGGTGGAAGAAGAAGCAGATGGGGCATTGGTGGTGGAAAGGTTGCACTGGTGAAGGGGGTATACTTTTTATGAATGAAACCCAACTACAAACAGGTTTGTAATCATGGTGCTTTAAAAAAGACATTATTATAATAAAATATTAGAAAGGGAATATATTTTAGGATGATATTTGGTTGATATTGAATATCAAATCTGAAGTTGATAAATGTACACATATATAAAATACACACAGGCATAGACATATAGAATGATAGTTACACTAAGGAACATTTGTAGAAGTGAACATTTTAGATATCTAGATCAATAGTAATGTTAGTTTATATGATAAAATATTCTTAAAATAGTCTTAAACAGCTATTCATTGACTTTAAGAAATATTTTCAAAATTTGAAGCACCATGATTTCCAGTTTTGTTAAGAATGGTCTCATGCATATCTCATTCCAGCACCACATCACTGCTTGATGGCCATTTACATTTATCGGTTTCCCAAGGACCTTTCTAGTTCTTCCCTCCTTTTGCCAAGAAGCTCAGATTTGGAGATCAACATCCCAGTTGATCATTAGTTATTACCTTACTATGTTTCTTTATATCCCACACATGTGAAGTAATTTTTCCCTGTCCCTCTTCGTCTGATGACTTCATTTAGTATAATCCATCCATTTTGTAAGAATTGCATGATTTTGGTTTTCTTAAAATTGGATACCATTTCATTGTGTTTCTATATCATAATTTCTTTGCTGAAAGTTTTGAAAATCCATCACTACATAAAAGTGCTTTGAAATATCCAGGAAGGGGCCAAAGATATAACATGGAGGTAAGGTGTTTGCTTTGCATACAAAAGGATGGTGGTTTGAATCTTGGAATCTCATATGGTCCCCAAAGCCTGCCAAGAGTGATTTCTGAGTGTAGAGGCAGGAGTAACCCCTGAGTGCTGAAGGGTGTGACCCAAAACCAAGAAAAAAGGAAAAAAAAAAAAGAAATATCCAGGAAAAAGAAAGAATATATTCTGTGATATTTCATTCTCTCTCTCTCTCTCTCTCTCTCTCTCTCTCTCTCTCTCTCTCTCTCTCTCTCTCTCTCTCTCTCTCTCTCTCTCTCTCTCTCTCCTCTCTTCCTCTCCCCCCCTCCCCCCTCCCCGTTTGAGCCACTTCATGACACTCAGGGGTTACTCCTGGCTATGTGCTCAAAAATCACTCCTGGCTTGGGGGACCATATGGGACGCAGGGGATTGAACCCAGGTTTATTCTAGGTTAGAAAATGCAAGGCAAATGCCCTGCCACTTGCATCACTGCTGGACCCTGTTTTCTTTTATTTTTAACACCCTACCATTTCTGATCACCATTTATATGTTATTAAAGTTTAGATTGTGTGTTATACAGAAATTTCCACAAATTTTCAAGTAAATGTCAGAGAAGTTCTACAAACTTATTCAAGTTTTACTCTTGTATGTGGGTATAATTTTATTTATTTATTTATTTATTATTTATTTATTTATTTATTTATTTATTTATTTTTGATTTTTGGGCCACACCTGGCAGTGCTCAGGGGTCACTCCAGGCTCTGTGCTCAAAAGTCACTCCTGAGAGGTTTGGGGAACCATATGGAATGCTGGCAATCAAAAAGGTGTAAGTCTGGGGTTGGTTGTGCACAAGGCAAATGCCCTACTATTATGCTATTGCTTTGGCCTCAATGTGTGTATAAATTAAATAAAAATATCTGAAGTTGCTTTTTAGGTCACAGTTTAACTGTCCATGTTCCATCATGATATGACTTAGAACTTAATGTTTATTAGCTCAAACAACCACAGCTTGTGAAGTTTTTTCTATATTTTTTCACTTGTTAGGCTATACTCTATTTTATAAATTATTAAAGCATAGTTTCATCAAAACCACAAACAAATTTTAAGGGAGTTGTTCTGAAAATCATACTCATAGATTCATCATTATTCCTCACACAATAATTCAGTGACACTTTCTTTTATTGTAATGCTTCTACTGATGATCCTGTTATCTACTCTCTGAATTTTAGATTAAGTTATAGTGCTATGATGCTTGTTAAAGCAATGGAACATTTTCAATGAGCAATCTGAGTAGCGAATCAGTGTTTGTCCAAATTCTATTTTGAGTAATTATATCTTCCTTGCTTAATTTTTACCCTGTAATTTTCATTCTTGAATTGTCCTAGAATCTTAACAGTTTTGATCATTTAAGTCTCAGTTTCGATTTGAAACAACTTCAGATGCTTTGGATGAGAAGCTCTGAGTGCTGTAAATGTTAAAATGATTTCAGCTTAGTTGAGCATGCTTTAGGGCATATTTTTAAAGAAATTTCTTTAAATGAAGTAAGGAAATTATGCAGACATGAATTTTGCAGTATCTTATTTTTCAGGTTCTTTGATTTTATTATGTTTTTACTTTTTAAATATACCCATATTTTATATTCTGTATAATTAAAAGAAAACTCATTTTGTAAGTGTTTAAATTATTACTGAGTTTGTCTTGCTTTTCTTCATCTATACTTATCTACAAAGAGAAGACTCATGCACTTTCTATCAACTGTCATTCTATAACATTGAGTGACATTATCCTATGTATAATGCAGAGGATGTACAGTTGCACAAATGTACAAATCTCATATTTTTCAAATAATTAAAAGTAAAAAAGATTGCTTAGAAGAAAATAGTTACTAACTTTGTGGGTGCTGGTTTCTTGGAATGACAGCTGCCTACAGCTTGCAGTTTGTAGTATTCACTGTGTTTATGTTTATGCCGACCCTGGAATGGATGGGTCAGGTAGCAGGGACTGAAATCGGACAAAATCATGGGAGAAGGTACATAAGGACCAGGGAATAACCAGGGGTTACCAAGAGCCAGCCAAGCCTCTTACTAAGCTGAACTGCTTTCCCTGCCACTTTTATTAGCCAGAGTTAGCAGAAGAAAGGCTAACTTTAAGGGCAGAGTTGGCATAGTTAATATAAGTTAATACTTATATTAATTTAACCTAGGTGAATCCCTAATAAAGCCTATCTGGGTTTTTACAAATTAGTGTGAGGAGGAAAGAAAAACAGGGGTGACCTAATAATCAAATGCAGGGGTATTATCAGCTACATAACTTAATGGTTTTATTATGCGTTAACACTGAAAAACAATAGGCAGAATCATTGTCACAACTTATATTGCTGTGAACTCTCCAATATGGTGATTATTAAGCATTAGAAATGTAAGACAATTAATACTGTACCATAAATATTTTGAAGACTTACAGTTTATATATTAACTCTTATATTGACTAGGTGTTATTAAATATTATCAAAGTAAATTATGCCTGTTTTGTTAATCTCAATGTATTTTGTTGCTAGAAAGATTTAAATTGGATGTGTCTCCTATAATAGTTTTATTAGACTTGAAAGTGAGACACATCTTGGTTTTGGGGTCACATTTAGTGTTGCTTAGGATCTTCTCCTGGCTTTACATTTGGGTTCACTCCTGGCATGCTCAGAGGACCATTTGGAGGCAGGATTATCCCTGTATCTTGCATGCAAAATATGTGCTTAGCTGGTTGAATTATCTATTTTTCCAGCCTGGAGCTACATATGTTGACTACTGCAGTCAAAGTTTCTCCAAGCCCTTTAGTTAAATACTTTGACCTTTTCAAACCTTTTAGATTATTTTTCTGTTTTTTTTTTTTTTAAAAAAAAAAACAACTCCATTTGATACCTCATGTAGCTCAGCGATTTTAAATTTATTCTGAAAAAGGGATAAACTCAAGTAATTAAAAGCATAGGTTAGAAGCTTTATACTTTTATAAATTGAAATGTGATAGACACTGGGTTATTTTAATGCTGACTTTTGTCAAATCTCCGTTATATTTCCTTTCAGAATTTTTATGATTTCATTGAAAAACATTTGGGAGTGTTACTTTATCTTAGTTTTGAATTTTAAATCAAAGACAATGACAAATCATGAAATAAATTATATAATATAACATTATTATATACAATACATAATTAATACAGAAGATATAAAATAATATATATTATAAATAATATATAATTTAATATATAAAATAATATATTATAAGATGTTATATATTATCAGACAGTTTCATTCTCTAGGATGAGATATAGAGATGCTTATTTGGTTGAACAGTTTAACACAGGTATTAGGTTAAAATAACCTTAAGGCAAAACATTAGGATAATTGAAAATGCATATTCCTCTCATCATCTCAGCCATCAAGTGTAAAGAGATGGGAGATGGGAGATCTCAGGATAGGAGAGATGGGAAGAGATGGGAAGATGGGAGAGACGGGAAGGAGAGATGGGAAGGCTCTGAACATTTTTCTCTCTTTTGTTAGATGCTGTCAGTATCATGTTTGGTTCATGCAATCAGAATGTGAAGACAGTTCTGCAATACTTATGTTTCTCAGTCATTGGCTAACAAATATGGTGTTTCATATGATGCTCTTAAAAAGGAAGCATTGCAGATATTCAAAAATTTATTGAAAAATTAAACGATACTAGTTTAAATCCATTTAAAATGCCTAGAAAACCTATGTAGGAAAGATCTTTGAAGATTTTATGGCAGGATAATTCTGAAAATACAATTAAACAAAGGTTTTGTTCCCCACATTTTTTTTTTTTTTTGGTTTTGGGATCATATTCAGCAGTGCTCAGGAGTGGTTCTGCTCTCAGGAATTACTCCTATTATTGCTCAGGGGACTATATGGGATGCTGGGGGATCAAACTTAGGTTGGCTGCATGCAAGACAAATGCCTCACCCACTGTACTATTGCTTTAACCCTATGTTCACCACATTTTCTTTAGGGAGTTGGGGAGAATGCCAGGTTGTGACTTGCAAGCCATGTATTTTACCTCTGAATCACTTCTATTGCCCTCATTTTCAACTGCTTTTGAAGTTATTTGTTAGTTTTTTTCTTAATTGATTAAAATTTGTGTTAATTGCCTAGAAACCGAATACTTGATCTTTTCTCGTAGCTGAAAGCTATTAAGGTTTCTTTGCCTTAATTAATTCTTTCATATAAAATCAATTACTTCATTTGGTTACTGGTGTCAATCCATATACATGAATTTTTCTAGGAAATTTTCTATTCATAGGATATAAATTGATATAAATTCCAAGATAGGTACCTAAACCACTTTTTTTTTGAAGTGAAGCCAGAGTCTATAAAAATTTAGTCTCTTTTTTTGATGCAGATGTTTTCTGTCACAAAGATCACTCTGATGTACTCAATAGTCTTCTGCTTATAGTGTTTTGAAATGCCTCTGATAAAGATTCTAAGGAGAATAAATTATTTGAAAAGTTATTTTGGAAGTATTTTTTATAAATCCAAAGTTTGTATGAAATTTGTGATTCTTAGGAGATAAAGGGATTGGCTTGAGGGGACTGGAGCAGAAATGAAACTGAAATGAATTGACAGAAAAGCAGAGATGAGAAATGGAAGCACAGAGTTCCTATGGTTATAAAGACACTGTATTAGTTACCTCTCAAAACCATTCATTTTACTGGTGTCTTTCCCTTCGACTTACATTAATTTTAAATTGATACTGTGATGTGGAGACAGAACATTATCAATATCATTTCATTCATTATCTCATGTTTTTACAAAAAATATAGCCCTCTCTGTGCTTTGGTATTACTGTTTGTATGCTTCTGCTTCATTATAGTACAGATATTAAATCTATTAAGGAAATATTTCTAATGCTTAAAGTTACAATAAAAGGTTTTACTACAAGTTCTGACTTAAAATTTCATTGTGTTTGTTTTCTGGGCCACATCTGGTTATGCTTATTCCTGGCCATCCTTGGGATTCAGTTTCGGGGATCGAATCTGGGTCATGTGCATGCCTTGCACACTGCCTACCTTCTGTACCATGTGACTTGGCTTGAGGATATTTTAGCTAAAAGTATACTATTCTATCTAGGAGGCCTTTCTTTCTTCTTTTTTTAATTGCTTATTTTTACTTTTTTTTTTTAAAATTTAAGCACCATGATTACAAACATGATTATAGTTGAGTTACAGTTACAAACAGAACATCCCCCTTCACCAGAGTAACATTTTCCCCTCCCAATTCCCCCGCTTCCCATCTCCTGCCTGTATTCGAGGCAGGCATTCAATTACAGTTATTTGTTTTTAAGTTCAGTAAACTGTTTTTTTCCCCTAAAGGATAAGTGTTAAAAAAAATACAGTAGTAAATGTGTGACAGTGGCAATCACCTGTTGTTTGCATAGGACCAGAAAAACATGGGTAAAATGGAAAAAAAAAATCCTTGGCCTGATTGCAAGCAGGCCTCATCCCAGAAGTTTATTGGCATAAGACTGACTCTGGGCTCCAGGCATACCAGTCTGTCCAACCCAAGTCATTCTCCGTGTTCCAGGTGAAACTTTTTCACATTTTAGCTGTTGTTGGTATCAGGTTCCTATATTTAAAGATTCTGGATTCTATGCATTTCTTTCATTGAAGTCAGGCTGATGGGGAGCATCCTCTAGTTTCAAGACACCATTAGATGCAGAGCGATCTGCCCGGCAAGTAGGTTGTTGCTGAGTTGTCTGGGTGTTGAGAGCACTCTTTGGAGTAAGTCAATGCCAGAGCAGTGGTAGGTCTTCCCTGGTAGAGTTTTATATCCTGTTATAGACAATTGTGGTTGTTTTCATAGATGGTATCTATTGTTCAGGGGTGTATTGGCAATATCCATTCTTCTGAGACCTAAGCCAAATCATTATGCCAATGTTCAGGGTATAAGGCCTAACTGCATCACCAAATTTGTGTTCCCATCTCTATTAGATAAGAACTTGTTTGCATATGTATTATTTTCCCATTTTAATGTGCCTATGCAAAAGGGAAACAATGCCACAAGATATTGTTGGTGCATCTGGAGGCCAACAGATCAAGTCCAACATTCCCCATAACTTGGTTCAAACATGAATTCTATACAGAGGTACTCTTCTAACAACAGCATTGCTTATAAAAAGATCTCATGGGGAAAAGGCAAACAAATGATCAAATAAAAAACCAGTAGGCAAAATTGTCACTATATAAGAGGATATTCAGAAAAGAGTTATAGATGTTAAGGGAATACATCTGAGATATACAAAGGAGATACATGTGTCCCTTTTATGATTTAGAAATAGTCAAGGGGGAGGGTGTTGTTTCCTGGACAACACTTTGGTCTGCGATTTGGCCATTTAGAGTCTATAAACAACTCACAGCACCTCATATCAGGAAATATCTTTTACTGGGGGCATCTTGGAACCTGGTTATGGTAACAAGCACAGGTACCCAGTGAAGGGAGTTGGAAGATAGAAGTCCATTGATAATAGATTGATAGGTTGATAGGTTTCTTCTCAGGCAGAATCTATTTTTACATTTTGGGAGCTGGCTAGCAATTAGCTTGAGAGAGGATATTAATCTCCTTCATAAAGAGCAAAGAGCTGAGGGTAAAAATGGTTACATGTGGGGTGATAGACACTGAGGGTGAGAGTAAAGCGCTAGGAATGAGCCTGTAGGGTTATGAGCCAATGGGGGGGGGAGGAAATAATACAACATAGACATTCCATATATTTTAAACATTGATGAACCCCTATGATATCCTATTTAACTATCTGTACTGTATAAAGAAAGTGTATTAAATGATATGATATCCTATAAATTTATATATAACTTTTTCACACGGGGCTTTTGCCCCTGTGTAGTTTAAAAATGGGAATTGAGAGAAGGCTGTGGTGGACAGCCAAGACTGCATCGTCCCCTAAGCTTAGCCAAAAAGCTTACCGCATGGAGCCATGTCATCCCCGTGTTGTCTGCTGAAACTTCTGCTTCCCTGAGAGGCATTTGATTCCTAATTGCTGGAAGCCAGAAGTTCACCAGACACCTCCCCACCCACTGCAGGAATGAGGAAGCCTGGGGTCAAGGAGGCCTTTCTCTGATAATGAAAACATTCATCTGCATTGCCTAACACAATAGTCACCAGCAATGCATCATCACTGACCCTTGGAGATGTGGCTGGCATGGGAGAGGAGTCGAATTTAAAAAAAAAAAGTTTTCTTTTAATTGAATTTGACTTCCAGTGGTTACTTTTGGTAAATTTATATTTATCTAATTTAACAATTTCCTAACTGAGATTTATAGATGCCAAAAGTTTCTTTGGTTCCTATGCCCTGAATGAGGTATTTCTTCCAATTTATTTTAAAGAGCACTGCTAGGCATAGTAGAAAGATGCTTTGTGCAATGGATAGACCCAGCCTGAGAAGTCAGGTAAATGGTCAGTGGCCTTTGTCTGATCACAGGCTGTGTTAGCACCTAGAGCACAATGGTCAGATATCTGAACCTCAATATTGTAATCTCTGGAGTGAGGAACACATAATCTTATTCACGTAATTCTTTCAAAATGTGAGTTGATTTTGATGTAATATTGAATAATTATTAAAAGTAACCATTTGCTGAATACCCATTAGTTTATGCTGGATACATTTAAGCAATTAAACTTTCTACCAGTTGCAGAAGATGCCATTATTATCTCTGTATGTCGAAAGCATACTTTTAGAATCCTAGCTTTGTAAGAGCCTCGTCAGTGTATTAAGAAAGGTAGTAGAATGGATGACTGAGATACTTCATTTAATTGCTATGTGAAGTTTTCTGATGTTTTAAAACGAGGATTTATTCTCTCAACGTGGGAAAATCTCTCCTAAGCTATCAAAAACCGTTCATAATTATCTATTCCATTTAAATTTAAGTGCATGTGATTATTAAAGGAATTTGAATTTGGCAATTATTAGGGAATTTGAATTTTAGTTTAGTTCAAGTTTAGATGATTTTAGAGTATTCAAGTGGTGCTTTTCCCACATAGATTTGACAGATGTCTATTACTGCACTGTCAGGGAAATGAGCTGTTAATTATTCTATTCAGCTCTTGATTATACTCTTTATGCTCGTCTACTGGATGGGTCCCTGTTACATATGTTAGCTATCTGCTTTGACCATTTTCTTCTATCATGTTACTTTATCATTTTCCTACTGTCTATTTATGGGCGTTCTGACCTACATATACTGACATTTCTATTTGTCTGGCCACTGCTCCACAAACAGCTTTCTGGAATGTTTGTGTTAGCAGTATATTTTAGCTTGGTATCTTAATTTGCAAAATTATTTATGGATGTTCCCATGACTAAATACTTCAGGATATATAGTGCTATATTTCACAAGAGTGTCAGATATTTATATTTTTATCTTCAGAGACCTGATCTTGCTCTCCTAAAATTGAATTGTCATTCACTCATTTACATTTAGCATACCTTTTCTTTAAAGAAGAGTTTTAAATTTAAGGCTGAGATTTAAAAAATTGTATTTTTCTATGAAAAAGTGAAAGGCTGTTTTGGAAGTCAGAGTTACCCCTTGCTCTGTGCTCAGGGATCATGCTTAGCAGTGCTTAAGTTGATGTGTAAAACTGGGGATCAAATCAGGGTCAAACACATGTAAGGCAGATATTTTAACCCCTATTATGATCTACCTAGCTCTGAAAATGGCAACTGTTAATGGATACACTCTCTTAGGTGATCAAAAAATTATCCTGATTTTTTTTTTTATGTCACAGGGCACATGGATGGCTTATTTAATTCTGAATTACATGAGAACTTTAGGGTTGCTCAACAGGATAGTATGTTTTATAGATGGGAGGGTTGGATATTTAATGCCCTATTTCAAACCTAATTTTTTTGCATAAATTTCTTTTTATATCTCTATGGCATCAAAATTCAGGCAGTGCATAGACTGAATACAACTAACTAAAGTGGGACAAAGCAACCTTAGAGGTGTTGGCCTTACTCCCTTTTGATTTCCTGTTTTCTCACTAGTTAGTCCTGTTAAATAAAAAGATTATTCAAAACTTTAACAACGTATTTTTTTTCTACTTGTAGAGTGCCAAGTTTCTACAAGAGACATATCATAATCACATAAAAGGCACCAAAACATATTGATACTTGGTGCTTACTACAGTGATTCCAACTTAAATGCATTGGAGGTGTGGTCTGGGCATTGAGCTGTTTCTTCTTTGTGTTTATTGATGTGATCAGATGTGGATCAGTTTGGGAGCACAGTTTGGGAGTAACCTCTCAATGAAGCCCTCCAGTATTGCAGTGTATGTTGCTTTTAACAACAAGTAATAAACTCAGATCTTTGTAACAATATTCTTTTCCCATTGGACAAAGGCATGAATAATCACATTCATTGATTCATTTTATTCCTATCACAATACGTTAGAATAAATGATACAGTGATTGACTTTAGAAACTAAGTCATCTATTGTGGTGAGTTTGGACTACTTAAATTCATAATTCTCTTGTTCTGTATGTGACTCTATAAACATGCCAGTGTTGCCCACAAGGTAGTACTTGCCTGTCATTATTACTACACATGAGAAAACTTGATCTCAGGCATCTGGAAGTCAGTTTTTATATATTTGTCCAACCAAAGATCTCTTGACTCTCTGACCCTCTTTTTGGGCCCAAAATGAAATCTTTACTTCTTCAGCATTTTATATCACTTTCTCTCTCTGTGCACTTGTGAAGCACGAGTTTTATGTCACTGTCCCAGAGTCTGTGTATGATCTCTGCTTTGCTAACATTTCTATTCATTTTTCCCCCAGAACTGTCAGAGCTAGTTCATGTCTCTCAGAGAGTTTAAGCTTTTGATCTGGATCCCACACATCCTGACCTCTCTGAGGACATATCTTCCTTAAATTATTTCTAATTTTAGCCTCTTATGTCTGGTTATGCATAACATTTCCTTTGAAAATCTATCTTTCCTTCTTAATCATCTAGCTATCTAGGCTCTCTATAATTTGCTACTGAACACCTTAGTACTTGTATTCATTTGTACATTAAAAATTATAGATTCCACTTTTTTTGCCACACCCAGTGATGCTCAGGGGTTACTCCTAGCTATGTGCTCAGAAATTGCTCTTGGCTTGAGGGACCATATGGGATGCCTGGAGGGATTCGAACCACTATCTGTCCTGGATAGGCTGTGTGCAAGGCAAACACCCTATCACTATTCTATCATTCCGGTTCCTAAAGTTCTTTCTAAAACTGGGTAGTATGTTCTTTGTTGTCAATTTTAAGATGTGATAAAAGCTTTTATTCTATTCATGCTTAATTGCCATAAAGAATATTTACTTTATCTCTTTGAGCTATAAAATCAGTAATAAGACACTTGGAGCAGTTATTGTCTACTATATGCTTTGCTTAATCATTTATTTTAATCTGAAATGAATGAAATATCTGAAATATTTGACAGTTAGAGAAGATAAGTAACCTGCCCAATGTCAAAGATCAATAAAGTGGCCGTGTTAAAATTTAAAAGCAAATATTTCCTGGTACTGGATCACGAGCACAACGGTAGGGCTTTTGCCTTGCACATGGCCAACCCCAGACAGACCCACATTCAATAACCAGTGATTTCTGAGCACATAGCCAGGAGTAAACCCTGAGTGCCTCTAGGTGTGACCCCACCCCCAAATAAAAGCAGGTATTTCCAGGCTTAACTAAATCTTTTGGTGTATATATATGCCTTTTATGTCTACATACAGACATATATATACATATACATACCACATCACACATATGTACATATATATGGTATTTCTGAAGTTAACACTGAAGTTTTTAGTAGATACAGTCTGCATTCCAGAAAGGAGCTCATAGTTTATTAATAATTTTTGTAATGTTTCATTACATGTAAAATTTTTCTGACATCATTTTATTTAAGGCTCCCAAATTATATAAAGTAGTGGATAGTATGGGTGATATGTTAATAGGTGAATGCCAGTAGAACATTGAATTCCAATAAATATTGAATGCTTTGAATTAACTTAAAACTGCGAGTATATATATATTTAACAATAGAAAATTACATATTAATCAGTGGTGCCAATAAGCAGGAAAAAACAACATAAACTAAAAGCATAATAAAAGGCCAGATATGCAAGATGATAGTGCCTATCAAAATATTTCTTTCTATGGTAGGCCCTTTACTTTGCTGTGGAGTTTTCGGTATCACATTTTATACCCCCTCTCCTTGGGATCTTCTTTTTGCATCTTCAGGGATAGCTTTTGCATTGATTGCACTGGAAGCTGGGGAATCTGTTTGCTCTGCATAAGCTCTAGTCCTTCCAGTGATCTCCCAGGCCTATAGGTATACCTTATATGGCATCTTTAATTATATACAGTTGAACAATGTTTAGCCAAGAGTTTCAATCTCTATATCACATAAGGATTACAGAGGCAAAAAGAGTAGAAGAAAGTAAATATAGTAATCATGCTGATAAATATCTTGCCTAAACTTATATTTTCAGTGGTTAGAAATTTTTTTAAATTATATGAGATCATAAATCTTTGTTGTTGGAAAGAATGAAACTTTAAAATTACTAAAAAATAGAATGATGTAGTCATTTTATTGTTCTCAAATAGTCTCTGGATTAAAAATCTTTTTTCTTCATGGTCATGTGACAGGGATAGATTTTACATAATTTTTACATATAAATTTTATATAATTTTACATATACATGTTTAAAACTTATCAAATTTATGAAACTAGACTTAATAATCTTTTTATTTTGAAGATACATATCATTTAATTATAAAAATGAAAGTTATACTTCTTTCATAGTGAAGTAAAATTTTTTAATTGATGTAAAGCACATTTTATTTATTTGGTGGTTAGTCTTTATTTCTGAGAATAATGTTTCAAATAATTTCTTTCTTTTGTCCAGAATCTTCATTTTGCTAATGAGAAAAAAAACTTGCATAGTAGAGTAATAGATTAATGTGATTAAAACTTTATTGATTTGCCACCTGCAGATTGGTCATTTTTAATATAAGTTGTACAAATGAACTTGAAAAAAAATCTAGTAAAATATATTGTGTCATATGCAGACATTTTAAATATATACAAATTTATTTCAGCACCATGATAACAAGCATGATTGTAGTTGGGTTTCAGTCATAAACAGAACACCCCCCTTCATCAATGCAACATTCTCAACACCAATGCCTCCCAACCCTCCTGCCCAACCCATGCATGTATTTGAGACAGGGATTCTACTTCTCACACAGTAAGACTGTCATGATAGTTGTTAGTGTAGTTATTTCCCTAACTGCACCACTACTCTTTGTGGTGAGCTTCATATTTTGAGCCAGTCCTTCCGGTTCTCAACCCTATTGTCTCTGGGGATTATTGTGATAATGTTTTTAATTTTTCTTAAAACCTATAGATCAGTGAAACTATTCTGCATCTGTGTCTCTCCCTCTAACTTATTTCACTTAGCATAATATATTCCATGTCATCCATGTATAAGAAAATTTCATGATTTCATTTCTTCTGACAGCTGCATAATATTCCATTGTCTGTATGTACCACAGTTTCTTTAGCCATTCATCTGTTGAAGGGCATCTTGGTTGTTTCCAGAGTCTGTCTATTATAAATAGTGCTGCAATGAAAATAAATGTGAGGAAGGTATTTTGATTGTATTTTTGTGTTCCAAGGGTATGTGTTCCTATACTCTAGGAGTGGTATAACTGGATCATATGGGAGCTCAATTTCCAGGGTTTTTGTTGTTGTTGTTGTTATTGTTTTTGGGTCACACCTGGCGTCGCTCAGGGGTTACTCCTGTCTCTACACTCAGAAATCACTCCTGGCAGGCTCAAGGAACCGTATGGGATGCCTTCCTTCTGCCTGCAAGGCAAACACCTTAACTCCATGCTATCTCTTCGGTTCACAATTTACAGTTTTTGGAGGAATCTCCATATCGCTTTCCATAAAGGTTGAACTAGATGACATTCCCACCATCAGTGGATGAGTTCCTTTCTCTCCACATCCCCATCAGCACTGCTTGTTCTGTCTTTGTGATGTGCGCCAATCTCTGTGGCATGAGATGGTACCTCATAGTTGTTTTTACTTGCATCTCCCTGATAGATGACGTGGAACATTTTTTTATGTGTCCTTTGGCCATTTGTATTTCTTCTTTGAGGAAGTGTCTGTTCATTTTTCTGCCTAATTTTTGCAATTTTTGATGGGGTTAGATTTTTTTCTTGTTAAATTCTGTTAGTCCCTTGTATATTTTTGATTTTAGACCCTTACGGCACTCATACACAGACTTCTATGGCATATTTGTAATCTAGTTTACCTTCTGAGGGATGTGATAAATAATAGAAGATTCCTATGTAAAGTACTTAGATATTAGATGTTTTTACTTGTTAAGTTCTGTCAGTTCCTTGTATATTTTAGATAGTAGCCCCTTATCTGATGGGTATTGGGTGAATAGTTTCTCCTATTTTGTGGGTGGCTTTTGTATCCTAGTCACTGTTTCCTTCGAGGTACAGAAGCTTCTCAGTTTAATGTAGTTCCATTTGTTTCTCCCTGCTTCTACTTTTTTAGACAATGGTGTTTCCTCCTTGAAGATGCCTTTGGTCTCACTGTCATGTTCTTCTATTTACTTTATGGTTCCAGGTCTGATATCAAGGTCTTTAATCCATTTGGATTTGATCTTTGTGCATGGTGTTAGATGGAGATCTAAGTTCGCTTTTTTGCATGTGGCTGACTAGTTGTTCCAACAACACTTGTTAAAGAGGCTTTCCTTGCTCCATTTTGTGTTTTTTTGGCCCTTTATCAAAGATTAATTGATTATATGCCTGGGGACCATTCTGAATATCCAAGTCTTATCACATTATTGTGGAGAGCTTTCTGATGTAGGAGATTCAGTTACCTTGCTAAGCTAACCTGCACTCACTAGAGGTTAACATCAATACTCCCAATTTGTGACAATCAGAAATGACTCTATGTATTTCCACATAATCCCTTAAAGCTAGAACATTATTTGAAGCCCCATGGTATCACTAATAAGCTCTTTCCTCCCAAATCCCACTGCAGTTGCTGTTTTCAGGATAGCTGCTGGCCTGCAGTGCATTTATTTTTGGATTTAAACTTTATGAACTTCCTTCAATATTTATTACTTGATCTTTCTTTTTTTCTTACCTAAAAATACTGCTCTGATTGAACTTTTGGAGACCATATTCTTTTGATTTTCCTTCTTTCTCATTTTATCTCCTCAGTTTCCTTTCTTAGTTCTTTCTCATTTTCTTGGCCTTTAAATATTGGAATAACAGACAGTCTGAGTCCTAAAAGTTCTTCTTCCATCACACATATTTTTGGTGATCTTATCTAGTCTCATGACTTTTAAAAAACATTTATATGCCTCCCACATTTATATATTCAGATCTTATCCCTAAGTCTTGCATATCTGACAGTTTAATGATTTTCCACTAGTTTATATATAGGCATTCCCAACCTAATATGTCCCAGGGAAAAAAAAACTGGTTTTTTCTTCCTCTCAATCCATTGCTTCCAATTTATTGTGTATCAAAAATTTGCAGTTATGACCTATGACTTATTTATCATGCAAAACAATAAAACTGGAATCATACTGATCCTTCTCTCTCTTACTTTTGTTTATTTGTTTGTTTGGGGGGTCACAATTGGCAGTGCCCTGACTCTGCCTCAGAAATTACTTCTGGCAGGCTGAGGGACCCTTTGGGATGCTGGTGATATAACCTGGTTTGGCCATGTGCAAGACTAATGACCTACCTACTATGCTATAGCTCCAGTCCCTGATCCTTCCTTTAACATTGTACACCAGTCTATGAGTAAATCATTAGGGTGGACCTTCAAATAGATCCAGTGTTCATCACTTCACAAATTTATGACATCCCTACCAGGATGGCTCCTTCATCATCTATCATTTGGATTAATTCAGTATTTCTCAATTTACTGCCTTATAATCTATTCTCAATTGCTGATTACTCCTTTTAGAACTGAAATGATCTCAGAACAGCACTTTGCTGAAATGCTGTTATGGTTCTCTACTATAAGGAGAGCAATCACTTTGCTTGATAACTCTACACTCTCAGGCTTCTGCTTAAATCTGGCCTCTTCTATGTTCAGTTTCCAGTCCTCAATATGCCTTGCCTCTTGTTTTCAAGTATTTTAGATGTTGTTAGAGCCCATTTACTTGTTCATTCCTTTCTGCCAAGTGTTTCGCACTAGATATTTATGTTGTCTCTACATCATGTCCTTTTCAATGATTTCTTCATTGATTATGTCTAATAATATAAGTGCTTTCCAACTTCCCCCAAATCTTTTACTTCTACCTTCCTTTTCTTTCATATTAAACCTTACTTGTTATCATCTGCTACTGCTTACTAAGATTCTTTCTTTTTAACTTTAACTTTCCCATTCTTTACCTAATTGTCAGGCTGATAGTTGACTCAAAACATCTGATCTTAATAAGAAAATGAATGTATGGAATATTAATACTATAGAGCTAATATTTTTATCATTAGCTGTTAGATATTTGAAAGATATTAGTGCATATTTTATAGAACATATTTTTATGTGTTTGGGTAGTTGGTTCTACTAGTATATTGTATATTGTAAAGGTATTTATAGTCCAGAAGTAATACCTATGTTAGAACTTTTAGATTTCACTTTAGCAACTTGTAAATAGGATAAAGTAGAGAGAGCAGATTGTTGATTGTAGTCCACAATGAGAGAGAGGGAACTAAAGAGGAGAAGTTTTTTCTTATTTGGTTGGTGAGAAGAGGAAAAGTTTTAAAAAAAGGGAAAGAGAAAGCTCAAAGAGTGAAAGTGTAAAACAAGTAAGTAGTAAATATGCTCTGAGAGGCATGGTTTTGAACTCTGTTGTACTTTATTAATTTCCACATGCCAGGGCATGATGAGTGCTAAATAATAATTGAAATGAACGAATTGTTGGATAAATGCAATCAGCGACTTTGATTCATCAGAAATCTCCTGCCAATCTGTTTGAACCCATATTAACTCCTATCTTCCACATACTCTTGTTCATATGTATTGTTTTGTTGGTGAAATATTTGATTAATTGATAGGAAAGTATAAGGTAGTCCAACAGTTTATTTAGATGAATTGGCCTTTCATATTGAAAATATTTGCTGTTTGAGGGTAAATGGTGTATATGGCCTAGTGTATATGCATATATGAAGACTGATGTTTTCAGTTTTAAATATTCTTGATATCATGAATCATGGTATCTAATATGCCATTTATTATAAATGATCTCAATTTCAAGGATGATAAAATATAAAATGTGACAGCAGGAAATTGTAAACAATCATTTATGTACACTTAACACATGGTTTAAAAGCTACCTTTCAGCTTTCAGTAAATAAGCTTCATTCCTCTTATCTGCATTATGTTATCTAGAAGAAATGGGATCTCAAAATAAGGACCAATAGATATTTGCTAACTGTACCAAAGGCTTATCTGAAGTTTCATGATTTTATTCCTAAGAGATAAAATAACAGACTTTCAGAAAATGAGATCCAAATCCATGTTTCTCTGAGTTCATAATGTATAATCTTTCCACTTTACCTTCAGATATCTGGAGGATTAAAGCACATCTGATAACTTTTGTCAGTTTGCCTTACATTCCTAAAAAATTGGACATAAATTCTGGACCAATGGAAATAAATGATTTGTTGCTTTATTGTTACAGAGTAATTATTTACTTACTTAAGTACAATCACTCTTGTTTAAAAGGTTCAGATAACATTCAAGGTATGTATATAGTTTCTCATAGTTTTAAAAATTAAGTATATGATTCTGTCATTTTTTGAATATAACCAAATATATATTTTATAGCATCTTTTCTGCTTTTCAAACTTTTCTGCATCTCCAATAAATATAAAATCTATCATTTTGTGACACTGAATATTTATATTGTTATTATTGTTATAAATGAATTCTTATGTATTTTTTGTTCCCATCTTTGTTTACTTTTTTGTTTGTTTGTTTTTTGGAGGGTTTACACCCAGCTCCTCTTGGGTTACTCCTGTCTCTATGCTCAGTAATTGCACCTGGCAGGGGACCATATGGGATGCCAGGGTTTGAACTACCGTCCTTCTGCATGCAAGGAAAACACCCTACCTCTATGCTATCTCTTTGGCCCCAACCATCTTTGTTTTTTTGCTTCATCCTCTAAATTAATTCAATCAGAAGTTTTATTTGTTAACATAAAATGGGGTTGGGACTTTATTTGCAATGGTTCATGTGGTAGAGCAAATTGTCAAATATGTTTTAGGTCCTGTGCTAGATCTTGAGCACTATGTGGCCACCATGCACTAAATTAATGTCTTTGGGAGTGATCTCAGGCACCCCAAGAACTTCTGGAGGTGATCTCTATATTTTATTTGAAGATCTTGTGTAGTTACTTCTGTGTTTTAGTATTTTTACCTAAGTATTATTATGTATTATATTTGTATATTCATTCTTTGTCTACTGAAATTATTCATTCATCAACTTATTGTAATATTTTTCTTTTTCACCATTCCCAATGGTGCTTAGGGCTAAGAGGTTGCTCAAGGGACTAAGTAGTTTTAGGGTTTGCACCTGGTCGTCCTGCTTACAAAACATAACCTCTAAATTATCAAGCTTTCTCTCTAATCTCAATTCATACTTATTTCATTTTTGGTATTAATTGATGGTTTTAATACCTCTCAATAAACAGAGTCCAATATTCAACAAGGTTAATGACATAAAGCAATTCATCAATTACAATATAGTTTGCTCTATCAGATGCACCTGACCATAAGACGCATATGTTTTTAGATGCTCTCCTCCCCTACTTTTAGGCTTCAGCTCCACGTGGTATTTGCTCCATAAGATGCACTTTTGGGAAAAGTGTGTCTATGGTATGAAAAATACAGTATATTATTTTCTTAATATAAGAAGATATTAGAAGAATATGTAAGAAGAATAGAAAAGGAGGAGAAGTTGAAGGTGGAGGAGGAAGAGAGGGAGAAAAGTTAGCTTCGTGGTTTTGCTTTTTAAAATGTATTCTTTTCTTTCCTTTTTAATTTAACCAACTTTATTACATACATATTATATACATATTTGGGTTTCAGTCATGTAGAGAACACCACCCATCACCAGTGCAACATTCCCATCACCAATGTCCCAAATCTCCCTCCTCCCCACCCAACCCCAGCCTGTACTCTAGAAAGGCTTTCTATTTCCCTCGTACATTCTCATTATTAGTATAGTTCAAAACATAGTTATTTCTCTAACTAAACTCACCCCTGTTTGCGGTGAGCTTTATGAGGTAAGCTGTAACTTCCAGCTCTTTTCTCTTTTGTTTCTGAAAGTTATTATTGCAAGAATGTCTTTCATTTTTCTTAAAACCCATAGATGAGTTCTGCATCTTTCTCTCTCTCTCTGACTTATTTCACTCAGCATAATAGATTCCATGTACATCCATGTATAGGAAAATTTCATGACTTCATCTCTCCTGACAGCTGTATAATATTCCATTGTGTATATGTACCACAGTTTCTTTAGCCATTCATTTGTTGAAGGGTATCTTGGCTGTTTCCAGAGTCTTGCTATGGTAAATAGTGCTGCAATGAATATAGGTGTAAGGAAGGGGTTTTTGTATTGTATTTTTGTGTTCCTATGGTATATTCCTAGGAGTGGTATAGCTGGGTTGTATGGGAGCTCGATTTCCAGTTTTTGGAGGAATCTCCATATTGCTTTCCATACGGCATTCCCACCAGCAGTGGATAAGAGTTCCTTTCTCTCCACATCCTCGCCAACACTGCTTGTTCTCATTCTTTGTGATGTGTGCCAATCTATGGGGTGTGATGTACCAACCCCATTCACAATAGTGCCACACAAACTCAAATATCTTGGAATTAACTTGACTAAAAATGTGAAGGACCTATACAAAGAAAACTAAAAGACTCTGCTGCAAGAAATAAGAGAGGACACATGGAAATGGAAGCACATACCCTGCTCATGGATTGGCAGGATTAACATCATTAAAATGGCAATACTCCCCAAAGCATTGAATGGATTTAATGCGATCCCTCTAAAGCTACTCATGACATTCTTCAAAGAAGTGGATCAGGCACTTTTGAAATTTATTTGGAACAATAAACACCCTCGAATAGCTAAAGCAATCATTGCGCAAAAGAATATGGGAGGAATTACTTTCCCCCACCTTACACTGTACTACAAAGCAATAGTTATCAAAACAGCATGGTATTGGAATAAAGACAGGCCTTCAGATCAGTGGAATAGGCTTGAATACTCAGAGAATGTTCCCCAGACATACAATCACCTAATTTTTGATAAAGGAGCAGGAAATCCTAAATGGAGCAGGGAAAGCCTCTTCAACAAGTGGAGTTGGCACAACTGGATAGCCACTTGCAAAAAATTGAACTTAGACCCCCAGCTAACATCATGTACGAAGGTAAAATCCAAATGGATTAAAGACCTCGATATCAGCCCCCAAACCATAAGATATATAGAACAGCACATAGGCAAAACACTCCAGTACATTACAGGCATCTTCAAGGAGGAAACTGCACTCTCCAAGCAAGTGAAAGCAGAGATTAACAGATGGGAATATATTAAGCTGAGAAATTTCTGCACCTCAAAGGAAATAGTGCCCAGGATACAAGAGCCACCCACTGAGTGGGAGAAACTATTCACCCAATACCCATCTGATAAGGGGCTAATCTCCAAAATATACAAGGCACTGACAGAAATTTACAAGAAAAAAAAATCTAATCCCATCAAAAAATGGGGAGAAGAAATGGACACTTTGACAAAGAAAAATTCCATATGGCCAAAGACACATGAAAAAATGCTTCACATCACTAATCATCAGGGAGATGTAAAATGTATTCTGATCAGACTTTTGATTGAGTCTTACTATATCAACCATTATGCCTAATGAACAGGAGATATGTAGCCCAATCGCTTGCCCTACTGGATTTTGGAAGTTATTCTTGATCTCTCTTCTGACTAAATGTTCAGTTATTTTTTTGTTTTTGGTGTGTGTGTGTATGTTTGTGTGTATGTGTTTCTCTGTTGCTTCCCTATACCTTTTAGATGTAACTTTCTGCAATTTCCTGAAAATTTAAAAGCAAAAAATTTTTAAACTTTGCATGTCTATAAATACTATTGTTCTCACATACTTGGTTGTTAGTTTGGCAAAATGAACTATTCTAGATTGGAAATAGCTTCCATTCAGAGCTTAAAGATTCTACTTCATTACAAATTTTCCTATATTTCTATTGAAAGGACTAGTGGCATGTTAATTTTTAGTCTTTGCTTATAAGTTAATATGTATTTTTCTTTCTATGATGGTCATATCTTTTCTTTGCTATAGCCTATACTATTGTTTGACTTAATGTAGCTGGTGTCTCTTTTTTTTTTCTTTTTTTGGTTTTTTTTGGCCACACCCGGCGGTGCTCAGGGGTTACTCCTGGCTGTCTGCTCAGAAATAGCTCCTGGCAGGCACGGGGGACCATATGAGACACCTCGATTTGAACAAATCACCTTTGATCCTTGATCGGCTGCTTGCAAGGGAAACGTAACTGTGCTATATGTCCGGGCCCATTCTGGTGTCTCTTTTGTGGGGCTTGGGGAGCCCTTAAATTGAGAACTGCTGTACTACCCTTAACAGAGATGTTAAATAATTTAAGTTCATAATAGTAAATTAGTTGATAATTACTCCTATTTTTTAATTTTAATAAACAACTTTGGATGATATTTATTTAGATACTATTGAATTTTAGATTTGCTATTTTTTTCTCCTTGTTATTTTTTGTTCTTTTGCCATTTTATTTTGGCATTTAAATTCTAATTTACATTTTTATTTATATAAGAAAATGCACCACATAATTGACATAGTTTATCATAATATATTTGTTTCCAGATAAGTGAAAGCAAGTTATTAAAAAATGAAGGAAAGTATTTTAAAAAGTGGAAGAGAAGAAAGAATCAAGAAACTGTACAGTAGCAAGCAAATTTGTGAAAATTATTGTATCTCCAATGAAGTCATTAAGGCCATAGACAGAAGGTTTAGTAACCACTTGTTAGATGTCCATTCTGCTAAATTGGGGTGTTCTTTACAAATGACAGCATCAAACAAATTGTCCAGAAATTTAAAGCACTATTATTGTCACAATGACTTTTAGGAGACTGTATTCAGCTACGAGGCTTCCTTGAAGAAGGAAGTTATGGAGGGTATGTATGTGCCCGTGCCCATACTTCCTCCAAAAGCTGTGATGATATAAGCCCCCAAATCAGCTTATCTAAAGTGTGGTCAGATTGTTGTCCTCACAGGGAATTACAGAGAGTCAGTGATGAGGCAGAGCCTTAGGGAAAATGGTGATTCTAAAGGATGAGGCAGTGAGCATAGCTTTGGCAGTGCTGAGCTTGGCCCACCCTCACCTTCTGAGATGGTCAGCTTTTTGCTGCATAGACTGGTGTACCCATAATATTTCATGGCTCAGTTTACATCTTTTTCCAGAAAAGAGTGGGTCCATAGACAACCATATTTGTGGGCATGTTTACCACTGCCAAATACCTGGATGAATGAAAATATGGAGAGGTGCCTGCACTCACTCCAATAGCCTGATATCACCAGGGCTTTAATCCCCCCCCCCTTTTTTTTATAGAGGCTATCTCCAATAAAGTTTCCAGAACTACAATCCCTTTGAGCTGAGCTTGGCTCGGTGTGTGCTAGTAGAGTTTAGGGATTTCTAGACCTACACCTGATGTGAGGATTCCATGAGGTACTAAAGATAACAATACTTACAGTAATATTAGAATATTATTATGTCACAATAATCTGACATGTTAGTCTTTGATCAAGTTCAATGCTATTAATGTAGCTCTATTAATCCCTTTAGTTCACTGGTATGCCTGGAAAAATCAGAAAACTATGATTAGTCATTTTTGTAATAATTATATGTCATTTCATGAAAGAGAACTGGTCACATTGGCAGGTTGGCATGGGAAAATATTCACTCCCCTTTCAATATATTCAGGGACTTGTATCCAAACTTGCAAGCTGAATATAATTTATCAAATTAAGATCTTGCACATTCTACAAATGTTCTTTTCAATCTCTTGCCACTTAAAATTTTTTCAAAGTTTATCTTTTACCTATATAATGCAAGTGATTAAGATGAACAAGAGAATTTAAAAGTGATGTATTAAAGCATTATCCTTTGGGGAAAACACAGTGACAGAATCTATTGTATTTTGTGTGATTTTATTTGCTTATTTTAAGTTTGGATTGAACATCATACAGGATCCTCCCTGTAGGACTGTGGGGGGTATTAAAAAGAGAAAGGAACGAGAACCACCTTACTGTGATTACAGTTCAGGACACGATAATCTGACATGTTAGGGACTTTGATCTAGTTGAATGCTGTCAATGCAGCACTGTTGATTCCACTAGTTCACTAATATACCTGGAAAAATCAGGAAACTGTTATTAATCATACTTGTAATGATTATATGCCAACATCATGAAAAAGAGCTGGTATGTTGGTCTGGGTGAATATTCACTCCGCTTCAAGTGTATTCAGAGTCTGTATCTAAACTTGCTAGCTAATAGAATATATCAACTTCAGAAGTGATTATAATAGGTTTTGTAGAGTTTTGCTGGAGGTCAATTTTCCTGAAGTCAGCCTGAGGGAATTTGCTTATCTGACTTTAGTAAACTCTTATATTTTGATACGCCTTGAACCAAAAGAACTGTTTGGAGTAACTATACATACTTCATTAGCAGCAAGAATATTTTAATGTTTGAATGAAAGCATAGTGACTGAAGAAGTAAAATATATATTCTCTATGGCTATATCACCTAGAACACATTGGGTCAGATGCTAAGTAGAGCTAATCTACTGGGCTCTATATAGAATTGTGCAAGGACTTCAGAATACTGGTTATGCTCCTCTATAACTTTTTCCAAATAACTAACATTACCCAATTTGACCAAGAGTAATGACTTGATTCTCAATTCTCAAAGCTTTGCAGAATGCCTATTTTCTGGAGGCCATACTTCAAGGGACCAATTTGCACAACTTTAATCTCTTAAATGCTTGTTTTGTTTTTCTTATTTTTATGAAAATGGTTTCCACTCTCAGAACCTTGTAATTGAGTTACTTTTTAAAGTAATTTTGAATAATGTGTTCATAATTGCAGGTTTTTTATGTTCGATGATAATCGATGACTGATGCTTTAAAAACTCTCTGCTCTTTCTTTTTTCAAGAAATTAAATGTTGGGGCTGGTGAGGTGGCGCTAGAGGTAAGGTGTCTGCCTTGCAAGCGCTAGCCAAGGAAAGATCGCAACAACGGTTTGATCCCCTGGCATCCCATATGGTCCCCCAAGCCAGGGACAATTTCTGAGTGCTTAGCCAGGAGTAATCCCTGAGCATCAAAAGAGTGTGGTCCCCCAAAAAAACAAAAACAAAAATGAAATTAAATGTTTCCTAAAGCCTTCAACCCTATTCCATAAAGAATTAAAAGTAATAAGATTAAGTGGAACTGCAGTTGTCAAATATCATATACCTATGATAGAATGTCTGTATCATTAATTTTCATGATAGTATTGTTATCCTTGGAAGTCATAACTAATAAAATTTGCACCAGCTCCTGCCTGGGCATGAACACTAAGGTCCTGTTAGCATCATTAAAGTAGCAATCAAGCTGCATTTGAAAAACACTAGATTGTGAGTACCCTAGAAGCTGATCACTGATGCCCAATTTTATAGCAAAACATGGTTCTCAGGATGAAGCAAGGTTATGTTCAGTGTAGGAAAAGGTCAGTTTTTATCCTTTTGGAGAATATAAACAGTCAAATAGAAAATAGACAATTTCTAATGAGAGTGTATGAGGGAAATGGAAAACCTGTCTAGAGTACAGGCAGTGGTCGAGTGGGGAGGAGGGAGATTTGGGACATTGGTGATGGGAATGTTGCACTGGTGATGGGTGGTATTCTTTACATGACTGAAACCCAAACACAATCATGTATGTAATCAAGGTGTTTAAATAAAATATAAAAAAAAACAAAAAAGAAAATAGACAATTTTTCTTAAGAAAGGCTATTCATTCTAGGAGTTCATGTGCTCTCCAAGAGAGAGAAAGTAGATTCCCCTAAAGTCAGAAAGATCAGGCATTCAAAAAAAGCTTGAGAACCTGGGACACAAAAGTAAATTGATGCTTTGTCAGAGCAGAATATGTAATCACTACCCTCCTCACCCACACACCCCTCTTAACTATCTCAACCTGAGATAAAAATCACTGCTGTATCATGGATAGGAAGGACTGCAGCTTTGGTGGTCCTTTCCCTTCTTTTAGTCCTCTTAGATCTTGTGTCTGATGGAGGAGTCTGGACTTTATCCTGAATAAATAGCAATGTGAGTCCTTTGAGAATATTATATTTCTTCTCTCTTAGTTAATTAACTTTTTATCTTGGTATTATTGATTTTTGAAAATGCACTGGCAAAACACCCCTCTACCTAACTATTGACCTTAATAGGTTCTCATTTCCCAGTGTCCTTCACTCCTGTTCTCAAAGGACCTCAGATGGTTGCATAAGTTAAGCAGCTTTAACTAGGGAGGACCTCATGGTTTCTCCAGTTTAAGGTTTCAGTCCTCTCATTAGATGAACTAGCCCCTGGTTCATTTGGTTGTGTTGTGATACCAATTCTCTTCACTGTGACCGCTAGTCCCTCAATCCTAATCCATAGAAACTTTGTCCTATCTTCCTTAAAATTAAAACTTCAGTCCTCTTTCAGAGTTTAGGTATAGTCATAATCTAAAGACCTATTTGTTCTATAATGATACTAATTATATTTAGTTTTGCTCTCTAGTTTCTTTCTTTTTTTTTTTTTTTGGTTTTTGGTTTTTGAGTTACACCCGGCAGTGCTCAGGGGTTACTCCTGGCTGTCTGCTCAGAAATAGCTCCTGGCAGGCACGGGGGACCATATGGGACACCGGGATTCGAACCAACCACCTTTGGTCCTGGATCGGCTGCTTGCAAGGCAAACGCCTCTGTGCTATCTCTCCGGGCCCTGCTCTCTAGTTTGTTACAAGCTCCTGTTGTGACACCAGCTTCCAATTTTTGAGTGTTTATAGATCTTGAGGATAAACATGTAACAAATATATTTGAATCAAGAATGATCTCCAGCCACAAAAATATTCACATCTGAGGCTGGAGATTTGGTCAGATGGTAGAATCGTGCCTAGAAGTGTGAGGGAGGCCCTTAGGAGCCTGCAGAATTAAGGCATGTTGCCTTAGTGTCACCCCACCACTACCAAGCTGAACTGTCTACACTGTCAGGCCTGTCCTGATCACTATGTATCAAAAGAACTGGCCCTAATTCTTCTTCTCCAAGTTGTCCCATATCCCTTATTAAAAACAAGCAAGAAACATCTCCGTAGGCCCATAAACTATTCAGTATGAATGTTTGAAAACACAATTTAGAGAAAGGAACAAAGATTGACCTATTTAATAATGATGATTGGTGATAATAGTGAAATGTAGAGCTATGGGTATACATTATGGATCACATGCATTTTACATGCTTTGCCTCATTTAAGCCTCAGCTCTTGATAGCAATAAAAGCTATTCATAGGTCATTTTGCAAAAGTTTAAATAGAAACAGTGTTTAGGCAATTTGTCCTTTGTCACCTCCTTGACCTAGAGAGCATTAGAGCTCAATTTTAAACCCCCCAAATCTGCTTCTCTACTCACTGATATTTAATGAGTTAAATAACTCCTTGAATCATGTACTGAAAAAAATTGTAGGATATCTTAAAACATTAGGAATCTCAAATGTGTACATTCTGTCATCTTTGGACTAGAAGAATATGAGTGATTGAGTCTTTAAATAAAAAGGCAATAAAATTATTTTTTGAGATGTAGAAAATGCAAGTTATATTACTACTTAATATTTCTCAATCTTATTTTAGTATAAGACTATCCAGATATTAGCAATAAATGTAAATGCAAGGCATTTTTTAAGTCTTCTGTTCTATTGTTAGGTAATAGTATTTTCATTAGATTGTTTTCAAGTGCAACTACAGTATAGACAGTAAAAGATCAATTAGGTGATAAATTATATTTATTAAGATAAATGGGTATAACATTTCACAATAAAGTTAATCTTTCCAAATATTTACACCTGTCACCCACAATATGTTACAAAAGATTTATTATGTCTTAAATGGATTTGTTGAAGCATATGTACTCATTCAATATTAACCAGGGTACTTTGTGCTACAGTGACTAAAAATGAAACAAATTTAAAACTAAAGCAATCCATTATCTCACATAAAGGAATCAAAGATAAAATGATTTTGTATAACTAATTTAGTTATCAGGTAGATTAGCATTCATATTCTTTACAAACCAAACTTTCTGTTTTCTGTGTAACTTCTACTGAGTGTATCACGATATTGAACAAGATTATATCTTGATTGACAATGCCCTGGGGAAAGTTGGGGAAAAGATTACTTTTTAGGCTCTACTGGAAGATTTAGAAAATTTTTCTCAGAAAATCCTCAAATAGGGGCCGGAGAAATAGCATGGAGGTAAGGCGTTTGCCTTGCATGCAGAAGGACGGTGGTTCGAATCCCAGAATCCCACATGGTCCTCCAAGCCTGCCAGGAGCGATTTCTGAGTGTAGAGCCAGGAGTAACCCCTGAGCGCTGCCAGGTGTGACCCCAAAACCAAAAAAAAATCCTCAAATATATGGCTCGATGGTCATATCTTGGTAATATTTTCTTTGTGAAAATAAATGTCAATGAGATAATGAAATTGGGTTATCTTCCTTAGAATTATTACCTGAAACATAAAAGATATTAGCAATAATTTAGATGATATTTAAGTTGACTTTTTAACTG
This sequence comes from Suncus etruscus, assembly GCF_024139225.1. Taxonomy (NCBI): domain Eukaryota; kingdom Metazoa; phylum Chordata; class Mammalia; order Eulipotyphla; family Soricidae; genus Suncus; species Suncus etruscus. The sequence continues at coordinate 120,458,123 of NC_064851.1, forward strand.
ATTTGAAATGTTTTTGTGGAAAGTAAGTTCAATGATGTTCCTAACATTTCAAAATGCAATATGAGTCATTGCTGATTACATTCTGCAAAGTTTTCATCTGAATCCTTAGTTTTGAAAACCCTTAGGACCATATTTTTCTATTTTACATTTAAAGAGAAATAAAATAATTTTTATATTTGAAGTGTAGGACAATTTTTATAGCTATTGCCTAAATCTGTGATATGGTGCAAACGTTCCTATTACATAAGAACATAAGCTGAAAAGTTACAGTAATTTCAGATCTTGGGGCTGGAGCGATAGCACAGTGGTAGGGCATTTGCCTTGCACATGGCTGACCCAGAACAGACCTGGGTTCTATCCCGGTGTCCCATCTGGTCCCCTGAACCAGGAGCGATTTCTGAGCACATAGCCAGGGTAACCCCTGAGTGTCACCAGGTGTGGCCCAAAACAAACAAAAATTTCAAATCTGTAGTTGTTCTGCAGTTTCTTTCCGTGTTTCCAAAAGGATTACTTAGAAACATATTTGAAATTGATCCCTTAAAGATTACCTTTTTTCAGTCTAATTAAGGCATCTATCTTAGGTTATATTTGTGACATGTATCGGTTGAGAGAAGACCATTAAGTAACAAGAAAACTAATTTTTAAGTATCTTTTGAAAAAATGTATAGTACTATAATGTCTTGATGTTATGCATTTTTAATCTTCGTTCTATCTGGTTTTGGAGGGATCTTTGGATAATAGAAGCTTTAGTTTGGGGCCAGAGTGGTAGCATAGCGGTAAGGCATTTGTGTTGCACATGGTTGACCTAAGACAAATGTGGGTTCTATCTCTGGCATCACATATGGTCCCCTGAGACAGGAGTGATTTCTGAGCACTGAGCCAGGGGTAATCCCTGAGTGCTGCTGGGTGTGGACCAGAAACAAACAAAAAAGAAGCTTTAATTAAACTTATAAATGAAGCAGAAGTTAGAGAGTGTATCCAGTGTTGGAAACCATATATCTATCAAAATCTAATGAACTTGGTTGGAATTTGGGAGATGTCTTAAGACATAAGACACTGGAATTAATTTTACATGTAGATATTCTATATTCTATTCCTATCACTAATATCCCTCCAAGTAGTGGCTCTTCAGTACCATGAGTTGTGACTTTGAGTCCTCTTGAGCACTGGTTGGGAGGCCAAGAAATTGACAGGCTTAATAACTTACCATGATGCTTTTATGTTACAGAAAAGCAAACTAGTAATGAGGTCTATTTGGAATGATTTTTGTAAGTAAAAATTTTCACCACTCTTGCACTCAGATCCTTTGCATGGTATACTAAGAACATTTTTGTTAGAATTTATAAAAGAATTCAATTATAATTCATGTCATGATAATCAAATATCAGTTTACATTTATGTATTCTAGTTATAATTATTTTTGTTTGAACAATCATCTCCTGTAAATATTTAGAAACATAAATATTGTGCTCTTCCCCCCACTAGCTCCAGTATATTTCACTTAGTTTCATATTTGCTTTTTAATTTTTTTAATATAATTTTTATTTTGATCATAGTGGTTTACATATTGTTGACAATAATATTATGGATACATATTTACATAAAATCAGGGGGGTCCCCATCACCGATTTGTCCTCCACACCCCTCCGTGTTCGTCCTACCTTTCATATCCTCCTCCCTCACCCCCGGGGCTGTGAGAATATGTGGTCCCCTCTGTACCTAGCTTACTAAGAAGTCTTTGTCTTGGTGCCTCCCTTATTTACCCCTCTAACTGGGAGGAAGGACTACATAGTTCAAGTTATGTAGTTTTATTTGAAGAAGAGAAAAGTAGTAAACTGGGGTAAAAGTCTAATATGCTGAAAATGGGCAGAATCCTTCTAGAGGCTCTCATCGTCGGTTTGAGAGATGAAGGAGAAAGATAAGGTGAAACACCCCAATAGTACAAAAAGAATTGTCAAATATCCAGTGAGCACTCCAGTGATAATGATAGGCACCACAAAAAAAGCCATGGTCTTGAGTTAAAAAAACATGGCAGAGCACCTAAAGAAAGAAAAGAAGAAAAAAAAAAAAACCAATATAAATATAAATGGGGACAACAACTTCAATAACCACACTAAAACAAATAAATCGACAAAAATAGATGGGTAAATAATAATAATAATAATAATAAATGAAGAAAAAATATATAAAAGATAAAAAATGTTTTGTGCTTTTTGCTTTTTTTTCCCCTCCTGCACTGGCATAGTAAATATTGGTGTCATTTGAAAAGGAATTTACTTGGCCTAAGCGCTATGGGGTTTCTCCACCCTTGGGGTATATTGTAACGGGATTAACTATAGACTCCATTCAGGTTCATTTACTCTACCGGTGGTGCTTTCATGGTGTTTGGAAACCTTCTGCTCCGTCCTGGGTGATGAGATAAGACCTCTGTATCTAGAGATCAAGTATCTGCACAGGTCCAGGAGTGGGACTAATGATGAAGTCTTTCTTTGTGGTTCTAGAAGTTCTGTACCCTTAGTGTCATTTTAATTCATCTTGTGTGGTTGGTGGTCTTGGTCTTTGCACTGATCCTGGAATGGAACCTAGGATAGCGTCTTTCATTGTTTTTCCAGAAGCCCCATTCCCTTGCGATTGTCTCTGCCAGACATTTGGAACTGGGGATCATGGTTGTTGTGCGGGTCATATTTCAAACCCTAGACTAGGGCTTTTTTATTGGTCTCAAGATATATTCAGTCCAGTCATGGTTCTAGCAGTCAGTCATCTGTAAATTGCAGTCTTGGCTTTTGGACTGACCAAAGGGTGACAAGTCCTCTGATTTTGTCTTATAGTTAGCTGGTGAGGTAGGATAACCTGTTCTTAGGTCAAGTTGTTCCCATTTTCTTTGTTGTCAGGATATCATATTAGAGCTGGCATTTGTTGGTGGCTCAGCGGTATTAAGGATGTCTCGGATGGGGTTTGTTTCCTGTAGCTGTTGTGAAGAACTGTGTTGATTCTATGTCTGGGATCCAGGGTTCAAGGCAGGAACGGATGGTGTCTAATCACCTGAGGTCTAACTTGGGTCCACATGACATATTTTCAAGGTGGGAGATATCCCTGTATTGTAAACAAGTATGAGTTCTTATCTCAAGTAGATAAGAGCTCTTTTTTATGTGTAAGATTTCCCCTTTTTTTAGTGTGCCTTTGCAGGGAGAAATGGTGCTACTTTGTATTGCCGGTGCATTTGGGGGTAGACAGAGAAGAAAACAGAAACAGGTCACACATCCAAACAAGATGAAAATAGGAATAAAAGTATATATGCTCACATCTGTATATGTAAAACAAACCTTTAAAAAATGAATTAACAAAATAATTAAAGGAACCATGTGATGTCTGAGACTACCTTACTTTTGGGAAAAAGCAGGTAAAGAGGTGGTGCAATACCGGTCTTATACTTACGTTGGAAGTATAGGTTTCCCCATTGTCTTTTGGAATTTTCTTGTGGTGTGTGGTTTCCCAGGCACCTTTCTTTCACTCCCCCTGACCTTCTTGAGATTGGCAAAGGATTTGCTGCAGGGAGGTCTTGTAAGAGTTCTTGCATTGGGGATACTTTTGGAGCTAAGTCCGGTTTCAAGTAACAGTCCACGGTAGGGGGATTTGGAAGGAAGGGCCGTGCAGCATGAGTCCGCCAGGGAGTTGGTTGCCTTTTCTTGTGGGGGGTGAGGTGTGGGTTTGATTGGGTGTCCCTTCGCTTGGGTGCTGGGTACTGGTTCGTTGGGGTAGGAGGTCAGTCTTGATGCCTAACAGATTAAGAACTAAGGGTGAAAAGTTTTAATACAGTGGGAGGTAGGATGGGATTGAGGAGTGAAGGGATTTTTGGATTTCCAAAGGGGGGAAAGGGGAAAGTATATGGAAGGGGTAGGGAAGAAGAAAAAAGAAAATATATCAGAAAGAAAGGGAAAAGAGAAAATAAAAAGAAAAGAGAAGAAAAGAAAAGAAAAAGAAAAAGAAAGTAGTGAGAGGAGAAAATAGAAAGGGAATGCTAGTTGGCTTGAATGTGTTCGATGAGTAGGGCCTGTAGTATAAATCTGTATGTCACAGTTGCTGCTTCGGTGGCCTGACTGGTCACATGCTTCAAATCCTAAAAGAAGTTATAACCTAGAGATAAAGTGTATGTTAAAGAGTTTTCTCAGGACATTCTCATAGTGCAAGCTGGGTATGGTATCTTGTGTGACTGAGCCCGAGATGCCATCTTAATTTGTCTACCCTTTGTGTCCAAGAATACCTGTGGACGGAAAAGCTGAGAGGTTATTTTAAGTATAGTAAGATCAAGGCATTAAAACATAGTGTTATGGGATGTTTCCTTTGGAGTCAGTGATTTCCCGTGGTATACTTTATCTGTGGTGGTCCTGTGTAAGATCCCTAAGGGATTATTATGGACCTTTGTAGTAGAAGGCTGATTATTTACCTGTTCTCTCTATTCTGCTGTTTCTACTGTTGCTGGTTTCTTTGTGGTATAATGTGTAGTCAAGAGTTTGTGTTGTTCCTTTTTCATGTATTTTGGGCATTGCTCCTGAGTACACGCTGAGTATTACCGTGTTTGGAGTTTCTACCCTGTTCTACCTGTTATTTGATTGTTGAGTATTAGTTGTATATAAGGTGAGTGTTCTAGGTGCTTCAGAATAGTGCTATCATTCTGTGTTTATCTTTTGTCTTCTGACTTACTTTGTTTAACATAATATGTTCTAGATCCATCCATGTTGCTGCAAAGTCTGTGATTGTATCATTTCTGACTGCCATGTAGTATTCCATTGTGTATAGATACCACATCTTAATGATCCATTCATCTGTTGTTGGACATCGAAGTTGGTTCCAACACTTGGCTATTATACTGAGTGCTGCGATAAATAGTGGGATGCACATGTATTTTGGAATGAATATCCTTCCAACTTGGGGGTATATACCTAGGAGAGCAATTGCTGGGTCAAATGGCAACTCAATTCTGAGTTCTTTGAGCACTCTCCAGACTGTTCTCCATAGGTGTTGGAGTAGGGGTCCTTCCCACCAGCAGTGGATGAGAGTTCCTTTCATACCGCATCCCCGCCAACAGAGATTGTTCCCATTATTTTTGATGTGAGCCATCCTCACTGGTGTAAGGTGGTATCTCATTGTTGTCTTGATTTGGATCTCCCTGGTGATGAGTGAAAGTGAGCATGTTTTCATGTGTTTGTTGGCCATCCTTCTGTCTTCCTCAGAGAAGTGTCTATTCATTTTATCTCCCCATTTTTATGGCTTTATTTGGTTTTGGGGTGCTCAGCTTTCTGAGTGCTTTGTATGTTCTAGATATCAGCCCTTTATCTGATATGCCAAGTGAAAAGATTTTTTCCCATTCTGTTAACTGTCTTCTTGTGTTAAGTAAGGTTTCTTTTGCCATGCAGAAGCTTTTTAGTTTGATGTAGTCCCATTTGTTTATGTGTGATGCTAAAGTTCTTGCCATTGGTGCTCCATTCTCAAAGACCTTTTTGATATATAGGTCTTCGAGTGTTCTGCCTATTTTATTCTCAATAAACTTTATAGATTCGGGTCTTATTTTAAGGTCTTTGACCCATTTTGAGTTGACTTTTGTATAAGGAGTGAGGTATGGGTCGATTTTCACTTTCGTACATGTGGTTTTCCAGTTGTACCAACACCACTTGTTGAATAGGCTTTCTTTGTTCCATTTCAAGTTCTTGCCTCTTTCATCAAGTATTAGTTGACTGTATATCTGGGGGGTTATGTCTGGGAATTCTGTTCTGACCCACTGGTCTGAGGTCCTGTCTCTGTTCCAGTACCATGCTGTTTTGATTACTATGGCTGTATAGTATAGTTTCAAGTTAGGTAAGGAGATGCCATCCAGCTTCTTGTTTTTCAGTATGTGTTTGGCTATTCTAGGTCTTTTCTGGTTCCAGATGAATTTTGTGATTGTTCTATTTCTTTAAAGGATGATGTCTGAATTTGGATAGGGATTGCATTAAATCTATATAGTATTTTGGGTAGGATAGTCATTTTGACTATGTTAATTCTAACTATCCATGAGCATTTGATATTCTTCCATTTCTTTAGATCCTATTCAATTTCTTTCTGAAGTGTTTTGAAGTTTCCCTGGTATAGTTCTTTCACTTTCCTTGTAAGGTTGATTCCTAGGTAACTGATATTTTGTGATACTATTTTAAATGGAATTGTATTTTTAATCTCTCTCTCCTTGACTTCGTTGTTTGTATATAGAAACGCTACTTTCTTTTGTTTATTGACTTTGTATCCAGCCACTTTGCTGTATTGGTTAATTGTTTCTAGGAGTTTTATTGTGGACTTTTTAGGGTTTTGGATGTATATCATCATATCATCTGCAAATAGAGATAGTTTGTGTTCCTCTTTCCCAATTTGGACTCCTTTGATTCCCTTTTCTTGTTGGATTGCTATTACTAGGATTTCTAAGGTTATATTGAATAAGAGCGGAGAAAGTGGACAGCCTTGCCTAGTTCCTGACCTTAGTGGGAATGCTTCTAGTTTCTCACCGTTAAGTATAATGTTGGCTGTAGGCTTTTCATAGATAGCTGTAACTATCTTGAGGAAGGTTCCTTCTAACCCTATTTTGTTGAGTGTCTTTAACATGAAAGGTTGTTGGATTTTTTCATATGCCTTCTCTGCATTGATTGATATGATCATGTGGTTTTTGTCTTTCTTGTTGTTGATGTGATGTATAATGTTGTTTGTTTGCATATGTTCAACCAACCTTGCATTCCTGGTATAAAACCCACTTGGACATGATGTATGATCTTTTTGATGAAGTACTGGATTCGGTTTGCTAAGATTTTTTGAGTGTCTTTGCATCTATGTTCATTAGCGAGATTGGTGTGTAGTTTTTTTTCTTGGTGGTATCTTTGCCATCTTTGGGAATGAGTGTGATATTAGCCTCTTAAAAGGAGTTGGGGAGGATTCCTGTTTTTTTTCCTATGGTTTGGTAGAGCCTATGGAAAAGTGGTAGTAAGTCTTCTTGGAATGTTTGATAGAATTCACCTGTAAATACATCTGAGCTTGGACTTTTGTTTTTAGAGAGTTTTTAATTACATCTTCAATTTCCTCTGAGATGATTGGTCTGTTTAGGCTTTCTATTTCTTCCTTTTCCAGTCTTGGAAGAGGGTGTTTTTCCAAGAATCTGTCTATTTCTACTGGGTTCTCTAGCCTAGCTGAGTATAGTTGTTCATAATATGATCTCATGATATGTTGTATTTCTTGGGGTTCTGTTGTAATCTCTCCCCTTTTATTTGTTATCCTACTGATCTGGGTGTTTCCCCTCTTTTTTTTTTGGTGAGTTTTGCCAGTGGTTTGTCTATCTTGTTTATTTTTTTAAAAAACCAACTCCTGGAGTCATTGATTTTTTTGTATTATTTTCATAGTTTCTTATGTTGTTTATTTCTGCTCTGGTTTTTATTATTTCTTGCCCCCTGGTTGTGGTTGGATTTCTCTGTTGCTGTTGTTCCAATTCTTTGAATTGATCTTTTACATTGTTGGTTTTGTCATTTTCCTGTTTCTTAACATCGGCCTGTATTGCTGAGTTTCCCCCTAATTACTGCTTTTGCTATGTCCCACAAATATTGACATGCTTTCTCTTCATTATCATTTGTCTCAAGGAATCATTTTATTTCTTCCTTGAGTTGTTCTTTGATCCAGCTGTTGTTGAGCAGCATGCTTTTTAATCTCCAGGTATTAGTTTTTCTCCATTGCTTCTTCTTGAAGTCAATTTTGACCTCTGTTGCATAGTGATCTGACAGGGTACTTCTAATGATCCTTACATTTGTAGTCTTATGTAGATTGGCTTTGTATCCTAAGACATGGTCTATTCTGGAGAAGGTTCCATGTGGGCTTGAGAAGAATATGTATTCTGCTTTCTAGGGATGGAGGGTCCTATATAAGTGTATTAGCCTTAGGTCTTCTTATTTTTCATTTAGAGCTCTTATTTCTTTGCTATTTTTCTGTTTGGTGGATCTGTCCAGTGGTGATAGTGGAGTATTGAGGTCCCCTACTATTATCACATTTCCCCTCATGTGTTTCTTCAGGTTTGTGAGCAGATGCCTCACATATTTTGCTAGCTCTACGTTAGGTGCATATATATTGATAAGGGTAGTACTTCTTGATCTAATGTTCCCCTGATCAGTAGGGAGTGACCCTCTTTGTCTCTGATCACTTTCTTGAGATTGAATGCAATTTGGTCTGATATAAGAATGGCTGTCTATGCTCTTTTTTGTTTTCCATTGACCTGAATAATTACTTTCCATCCTTTTATTCTAAGCCAGTGCTTATCCTGTAGTTGTAGGTGTGTTTCTTGCAGCAGCAGAAGTCCGGTTTATTTTTCCTAATCCAGTTCTCTACTATGTGTCTTTTAATTGGAGAGTTTAGTCCATTAACATTTAGGGAGATTAGTGAGAGAGAGGACTGTTGTGCAGTTGTGCTGTGTGGAGTGGTTTATTTTTACAATTGGGGGTTTGGATTGTGTAATTCATCTTAGAGTTAGTCATTTAGGATCGGCTTTGTTTGCACACATAGTTCAAGTTGGTTCTTGTTTGAGAATGTTTTTATTCTGCCCTCCCATGTGAATGATAGATTTCCTGGGTATTGGACCCTGGGTTGGAAATTTCTTTCATTCAGTCGTATAAATATGTCTTTCCACAGTCTTCTTGCTTGAATTATTTCAAATGGAAGATCTGGTTTGATTCTTATGTCCCTTACTTTGTACTTGAGGTTTTTTTTTTCTTCCTTATTGCTTTAAGGAGTTCCTCTTTCTCTTTGTTTTTTGCCATTTGGATTACTATATGTCTTGGTGTTGGTTTATTAGGGTCTATTTTATTAGGGACTCTCTTCACTTCCTGGATTTACACTGAAGTTTCTTTCCAGAGGGTGGGAAAGTTCTTTGCTATTATTTTCCTGACTACTTTTCTTCCCCTTTCCCTATTTTCTCCCTTTCTGGTATACCCACAATTCTTAGATTGTTTCTTTTGTCCTTGTTCATTAGATATTGGATTTTTCCTTCCAGTGCTTTGCTTTTAATTTCTTTGTTGGTTTCTTGATCATTTTTTGTTTGCAGTTTTTCTTCGAGTTCCTCAATGAACTTCTCCAACTCTGTGTTTCTGCTCGTAAGGCTTGTTATTTTGTCTTTTAATTCCTTCAATTCTTTATTTATGGAATCTCCCATGTTCTTTAACATTTCTTCTTTAATTTGGCTGATTTGTTCATCCATAGATTTCTTACACTCGTTAGCTAGCATTTCTTTCATTTCTTTAGTCAATTGTTGCATTTCCTTCCTCATGGCTGTTTTTATGTCTTCTTCCCATGGATCTGTGTGTTTTGTGGACTTGGAAACTTGGTAGGGTTTGTTTTTGTATCTCCAGATATTAGGGTTCTCCTTGATTTACCCATATTTCTTTTTATTTATTGGTGTGCTTTGGAGTGCTGTGCCTTCTAAATTCAGCCTGCTTTGGTCCCCTGAGGGGTGGAGATGGGTCCCCTTCCTGAACGTGGTTCTAGAGGGGGCTGTTGGGTGAGCTCGCTGAGGTTTGGCTCCTCCTGTGCTCTTTATGTGTCCTGATCCTTTGCTTTTTCCTTTTGTTGTCCGCTAGTGCAGGTCCTCCTCTGGCTACAATGGTGGAGGGCGTTGTTGAGCCTAACTCTTTCTCCCCCCCCTTTGCTACTTGGAGGTCAGCCTTCCTTCAATGGGTATTGTTAATTTCCTTCTCCTTATTCCTGTCAGCCGGTGCAGTTCAGCTCCTGGCCACAATGGTTGCGGGTGCTATTGAGCCTAGCTCTCTATCCTTCCTGCTCTCTTTGGAAGTCAATGGAGCTCCGCTCCCTTCGAACCTCAGCCAACCCTGTTGGCTGCTGCCCTCAGCCCTTGGGGAGTCCCTGGTCTGCTCCGGGGCTCAGGGCGGTGGGCTGCTCTAGGTCACCCAAAGGTCCAGGTGGCCAGCCCAATCTCACCCAGTCTATTGGTCCTAGCCTGTCCCAGCAGCACAGAGTGGGTCAGGTGCAGGATTCTTCTCACCCCTCCTACCTTACACTCAGGCTTTGGGTCCCTGGGGTGGGTTGCTTGGGTTTCCAGGGCAGCCGTGGGTCTGAGCACCCATGTGGGGGGAAGGGATTTGACTAGTCCACTCTCCTCTCAGGCTTAGTGTCCCTGGGGCAGGTTGCTTGGGTTGCCAGGGCAGCCGCGGGTTCTGGGAGCCCACGTGGGAGGAAGAGACTCACCCAGTTCACTCTCCGCTTGGTTTTGGGGTCCCTGGGGCAGTTTGCTTGGGTTGCAGGGCAGCCGTGGGTTTGGGTGCCCACGTGGGGGGAAGGGGGCTTGGGGTCCCTGGAGCAGGTTGCTTGGGTTGCCGGGGCAGCTGCATGTCTGGGCACCCACGTGGGGGGAAGGGACTCACCCAGTCTGCTCTCTGTTCGAGCTTCTTGCTTTTTAATTTTTATCTAGTTTTGTAAAAAGCATTTCTATTTTCTAGATTTGCTTTTTCTACAGGCAAGTTTTGGTAAAATATAGCAAGAAATTATCACTGAACTGCCTTTCTCTTGCTAGTTTATATTTTTGTTATATGATCCTGTTTACTTTTATTTACTGGATCTATTACACCATTTTTCTCACTAGATTCTTAGGGAAGGCGAGAAAATGAAACAGAGTAAACCTGGTAAAAGGGAATGTGAACGTTCTGCCTTCTTTCATTGAAGAAATGTTATTGAATATTGAGGCTGGAGTGAAATCTTGAGTGAAATCTCCAATATATTACCTTTCAGTTGCCTCCAACAATCTCCATGTCTGTTTCTTTCAGAGACAAATAGAAGTTTTCCGATACAATTTATATCTCTATATACATAATTATTGAAGTAATAGAATGTTAAATGAATCTTATTCTACCACAATTAAATAAAAAGTCTGGGGCCGGAGTCGTGGCTCTAGATGTAAGGCGTCTGCCTTGCAAGAGCTAGCCTACCATGAATCTCGGTTCAATCCCCCAGCATCCCATATGGTCCCTCCCAAGTCAGGAGTGATTTCTGAGTGCATAGCCAGGAGTAACCCCTGAGCATCAATAGGTGTGATCCAAAAACCAAAAAAAAAAAAAAAAAAAAATCTCAATCCTAAAGGAGAAAATACTGGAATAATAACAATGGTGTTAACTAGACACCTGGTTTCCTTTACTTATCCAGTGCATCAGGGGCTAGGACATACTCCCTAAATTTGTTAACCTACCAAACCAGGTGATTGAGTTTTGAGCTATGTTGTACTGCTGGTGTTTAGTAGTGCTTTGAACTACCACAGGCATACCAGGTGGTCTTCCTAGGCATAAGAAAAATGGTTGTGACAGTGACAAGGATCAAACACAGGTTTTTGCATTGGTCCTAAATTCTGAGTCTTCTCCCCAACTCATACTACTCCACTTTTTAACTAACTAACTAACTAACTAACTAACTAACTAACTAACTAACTAACTAACTATGTAAGCACTTTAATCAGGGAAACATTTTTGTCCAAACCTTGTGCTTGAGATCTACTCGGCACTGTGTTCAAGGAACCATATTATGCTAAAAAGAGAGTGAGTTTTACTACATCAAGACGAGTATGTACCCCCATACACTTTCCAGCTCCAAGATCCCTTTGTTGTTACATAAAAGTACAAAATTAAAGGACAAAATTTACTTCCAATGGAAATTGTATCAGGAGAATCAGTCATCTACTGTAATATAAATTTAAAAACACTTTAGAGCTAAAACATACTAAAAAGAAATTTCAGGATAGTAAAGGTGTTTATGATATTAAAGATGTCTAATATAATTATTTTAGAAATAAATGTATTTAATGTTTGGCTCTCAGAGAAGGAAGATGGCTAAAAACAGTAGATGAATATTAAAGCAAATGGATTAACTGAATACTTTAAAAGCATTAACTTTTCTAAAAGTTGATGTTTTTGGCTTTTTCTTTCCATTTTGGACCATACCTAGGGATTACTAACTCCTAGCTCTATGCTCAGAGATCACTCCTGCTTGGGAACTATATGGAATGCCAGGGATCAAACTGTGTCAGCTGCATGCTAGGCAAATGATGTACTCCCTGTATGACTTTTGCTGGCTCCCAGATTTCTGGCCCACAAATAAAAATATATATTTTAATAGGTATTTTTGTGATATGTTTTTTATTTTTATACTAAAATTGATATTTGTATACTTAACATTTGATGTGAGGCTACTATTCTATAATGTTAGTAAAAGCAAAATTATAAGTTCATTTCAGATTTCACAAATAATATTACAAATAAGATTTTTCATTTAAAACCGATTCCATAGAACAGATATAATACAAATGAATTTTTGGTGCCAGGCCAGGGAGTGCTTGAATATTGCTCCCAAAGATGCTTAGATGACCGAGTGAAATAATAGAACAAACTCAAGTCTCTGTAGGCAAAGCAAAACTTCCCCTTGAACTTCACAGCCCCTAAATAAAATAAGAGAATTTGTATTTGACTAAAGTTCCATTTTTTGATACCAGAATTGTTCTATAATAAAATACTGATTTGTAAGTTAGGTCATTGATTTATCAACATTTAAAGTAAAATATTGGATATCAATCAGCACATGCCCTGGTCTAGCATCCTGCCCTGCTTGAACTACTCACTAGAATAAGGAATTTACAGCATCACTGGGACTCATCTTCTGGTGAAATGATGAAGTTTTCTTAAATGTTAAATTTCATACATTTACTCTGTAGATTTTTAATTTATTAATTAGCATTTTGTTTGCATGACTAAAGACAGATTTGGAATTTTAAAAAGCCAGATATTCATTCTACTATAAACCTGTTCCTTTCTAAAATGATATTGAAAAAATACTATTGGTCTGTTTAACTTAAAGATTTATTAAATCCTAGGTGCAATGATAACTGCATTAGTACACTGAGAAAAATAAGAACATTTTTTACATTTCTTTGACAAGCATTTACTCCAAAGTAAATAAACATCGTTTTTGTTTCTGGTGATTTAAAACCACATAACTTCATTTCACACATAAGCCTGCACACATACATTTTGTAAATAACTATACATATATTTATATCTTTGTTGAAAAATAAAAAGAAATATTGTCCTTTTACCTGGCTTTGAGTTGTGAATTTTTGATATTATGTTATGACTCATATAGTATCTTACTATGGTATGTTATTAAATGGATAAGACTAGTGGCCTTTCTCCAGGATAGCAGTTGAAAAATTGTAATGATTACAACACTTGTGATGAAAATTAAGTTAAAATTACTGTTTTTCATTGAGAAAAACCCCAAAATATTTTTCTCTGCTTTTATCTGTGACCACGTTCTGTGAAAATATGGTAAAAATCAGGATTAATTTTTCTTTCAGTGTACAATAATTTTAAAGTAGATAATATATAGAACATTTTACTATTTTTATTTAGATTATAAATAAAACAAAACCTTCTCTATATCTATGTAGCTTATCCCTCAAAGGTAATATTAACTTTTATTGTAATTTATTAAAGAAAATTAAAATAGGTTGCTTAGAATACTGATATATACATGTACATGTCTAAATATATATATTTGAGTTAACTAAGATCTCTTTAAAGTATTTTATTTTTTTGTACTCACAAATAGCAAGTCCCAATATGTGTTGGGATCAATCTTCTTTACTTTTTAGACCTGTAAGCTCTAAATAGAGCTGAGAATAAGGTATTAAATAATGCTGACTAAAGCACTAGGAAAATGTCAATAAAGTGAAATGAAGAAAAAATTCAATTTTCTAAGGTAAACTTGCTTAATAGTTATCCCTTACATATTATTTCAAGGAAAATAAAATGACTGAAAAGTATATGCAATAAGAGAAAACACTGTAATGGGAAGCCAAATATATTAACACATGAGAGACAAATTTATATTTGTCTCAAATATAAATGCTTAGGGTATACTTAACATTTAATCCAGAGACTTTAATGTGCAAGAGAAATGCTACTCAGTTGAGCTACATTCCCAAGCAGAAAATCAGCTTTTCAATTCTCAAAAAAGGAAATTAGTGTTTTTTATGTGCTCCAGGTACAATTTTAAGTGACAAATCTGGATATGGGAATAACGACTTTTTGGACACCCCTCCCCATATTCCATATCCAAGTTCATTTGGAGAAGAATCAAAATAGAGCTTAAGTGTTCTGCAAATTGGCGTGTTTCAGTGATGCCCATTGAAACAGGGACTAAAGAAATCTTTACTAGGCAGGGATCATACTGACTTTGAGATGAGTTTTGGGGATAGGTTGTGAAAGTAGGATGATTGCTTTGGGATTGGAAGGGAATTAAAGTAGAAGCAGAAAGACAGGAGAGATAGCACAGCTCATAGGGTGTTTGCCTGGTATGTAGTTGACCTGGGACTTAGCCAGGTTTGATCTCTGGCATCCCAGAGCCTGCCAGGTAAGATAAAAAATACATAGCCTCTAAAAGAAAAAAAATATGAAATTAGAAGCAGAGAGCTTTCTCAAGATGCCTGAGCATGCAGGGCAAAAGAATAGATTTAAATCCTGTTTGCAGTTTATGGATCAAAAGGAATCTGAGCCTTTTATCTATGGAGAGTAAAGGGCCAGTAAAGTGCAAAACTGAAGAACCAGAAAAAAAGGGTAATTAATTCTAGAGTAGAAAAGAGATAATTGATTTTGTCAGTTGACTTAGGAAATGGGAGGGGTTCCGTGTTCTGAGCATTCAGGGAACTATTAAATGTCAAATGTTGTTTGAAAAATCTCTCTTGGATATATTGTACTGGGCATGTGGTAATTTATTTTGATAATTTCATTTTATCTCAGCTATAATGAGAAATTGGAGTTTGGCAGAGTTGAGGGCAAATTTTTATTTTCTTCTCAGCTTATTCAAGGCATTGCTATTTATCATTACTCCCTTTTTGTATACTTCTATTACATGAATAATTGGTTACCAGCTAAGAAAGTTTTCTTGTCTTTTAGGTGGTTTGCTTGATTTATTTTTCCTTAATATAAAAATGCAGTCTTGGAAGTGTCATATAATATTGAGATCAGTTTGACTCATGTGTGTACGTGAAGTTTGTTATTTTTTTATTCTCTACTTGTTAGCATACCAAACTTAAGAAAACTATGTCTTTTTGGAATCAAAGAAGTAGTACAGTGGATAAGGCATTTGCCTTGCTTGCAGCCAACTGGGTTTGATTCTTGACTTCCCATATGTTACTTCAAGCCTGCCAGAAGAGACCCCTGACCACCACTGGGTTAGGTCCAGAAAACAAAAACAAACAAAAAAAAAAAGAGAGAAAATTGTGTCTTTTACCGTTAACCTCATGTACAAGAAATCCAATATTAGTACTATTCTTCAGGAATAATTTATATCATGTGTCTTCTCAAATTTCTTTTCCCAAAATATTATCAATAAATATACTCAAACACTTGACTATACCATAGATTTTTCATAAGTGTCTTAAACATCTATTCATTGATATGCTTTGAAAGATAAAGGTGCAGTTGCAAACAAAAGAGAGAATAGGATAGAGGAAGACAGACAAGAGTGAGGTTGAACATTCCGATGGGTTCAGTAAGGCAAGTCTTTGAGATGATACTGCTGGGACTCTGGCAGAGCAGTGCAGGGATATTGTGGGACATAACTGAGAAAGGCAGTCTATGGACTGAGATATGTATAAAGATAGATCAGACATTGCAGCTCAGGTAAAAATGTGGATGAAATATTAAAGCAGTGGGAAATGCTTGCCAGATGTGGTAATTTCCTTTTTTCATAGTTTCTTTCTGATTATGGAAAATAAATTAACTGTTTGCAGAAAAAAGGCAAGGAAATTCACTAAAAAGCTACTGTAGAAAGTAAGGTAAGAGATTTTACATAAATGGCATAGGAGTATTGATAGAATATATTTTGAAGACAACACTAGCCAAACTGGTGGCAGAAGAGAATGGAGGGTATTAAGGATGCTAACTGAATTTATGGTAAGAGAAAATAGAAGGGTAGAATTACTATGAGATGTATTGCTGATTATAAGAGAAATTGGTGTTGGGATAGGACAGGGAATAGTCATAGTTTGGACATTTGAAGTTTGAGCTGTAGGTGTCTCAGTGAAGCATTTAATTTCAGGTAAATATCTATGCCTGTTGTTTAGGGAAAATATAATATAAATATTTTAAGAGATTCTCATATATTAGATTTTATTTTAATAAAAATACAGATAAAATATCTGTGGATTGAAAGATAAAGAAAAGAAAGTTTAAATTTTTGTCCTGTAGCCTTTGATCATTCTACCATTTAAATGCTAGAAATATGAAAGGAAAACATCAAAAGATAGAAATCTGAAAAGAAAACATTAAAAGAGAGTGAAGGGTAGGGGGAAACTCCTGTGAGTGTGGTATGTGGGGTACAAAAGATAAGGCACATCTTTCTAGAAATGTCTTTTTCCAGCTTTGTAGGAAGCAAGATTAATGTGAGGAATATGGTCTTCCATATGTTATGGGACAATAAACTTAGTTCAAAGGGTTAGAAGTTATTGAAATAGTCTATAATCAAAAATGAAATCATAGAATATCTTGTCTCAGGCAGAGAGTTGGCATTTTTGAACCCTGACTACCACCAGCCTAGAGTGCTGATTATCTGAATTGCTGCAGATCTATGTGTTATAACCTTTAGCACAACTACCAGTGCAATTGCTATGTTACTTGACATTTAAAGAGCCTAGCCTAGATGGTTGATTGGTAGGAAGGCATGCTACAATCTTTGGAGATTAGATGAGAAAGTCAATCTTTTAAGTCTGATATTCTTCCTTACAGAATGATCCAGGACCTCAGTGATCTAATGTGCAGTTTTACTGCCTGTAACTGTAGATATTCATTGATTAACAGTTGTGATAGGTTGGTCAAAATATGTAGTTTGGCCAATTCATCAATTACAACACTTAGAGTAAATAACTCAAAATTTCAAACTTGGCATATGACTAGATTAGCTATAACATGAATTCCCAAGTTATTTATGCACATACATTTACAATATACTATTTATTTATCACTACATTTAAGCATTATTTACTACTTTTCATGGTATTTTTTTTTTTTTTTTGGTTTTTGGGCCACACCCTGTGACGCTCAGGGGTTACTCCTGGCTATGCGCTCAGAAGTTGCTCCTGGCTTCTTGGGGGACCATATGGGGCACCGGGGGATCGAACCGCGGTCCGTCCTAGGCTAGCGCAGGCACCTTACCTCCAGCGCCACCGCCCGGCCCCACTTTTCATGGTATTAACTTTTCTGAATTTATTTTGTCTTTCACTTATTTTGTCTAAAAATGCTACAATGATGCTTTTACTATTATCTTTATTATTATAACAAGTATTATTTTGGGGTTTTGGGACCAGCCCTGGTAATATTCAGGAGTTACTCTTGGCTTTGCACTCAGGGCCCAATGTTGGTGGGCATGTGGCACCATAGAGGATGCCAGGGATCAAAACTGAGTCAACTTTGATGCAAGACAAGCACCTACCCACTCTATTTCTCTTGCCCCAGTGTCTTTCAGCCTTTCTTTATTCTTTGTTGTTTTCAAAAAGTTAATCTCAATGAGGAATAAAAATATTTTTATGTACTGTCTTCTGAAAACTCTATATACTTGTGATTTAATTATTTGGTAGTATAATACCTAGTTCTATTAACCATTATTCTAAGTTTGAGGATTTTTTGGGGGGCCACACCTGTTTGATGCTCAGGGGTTACTCCTGCTTAAGCACTCAGAAATTGCCCCTGGCTTGGGGGGGACTATATGGGACACCGGGGGATCGAACCGCAGTCCTTCCTTGGCTAGCGCTTGCATGGCAGACACCTTATCTCTAGCGCCACCTCTCTGGCCCAATTGAGGATTTTTTTTTTTAATTTTTTTTTTTTTTGGTTTTTGGGCCACACCCGTTTGATGCTCAGGGGTTACTCCTGGCTAAGTGCTCAGAAATTGCCCCTGGCTTGGGGGGACCATATGGGACGCGGGGGGATCGAACCGCGGTCCGTTCCTTGGCTAGCACTTACAAGGCAGACACCTTATCTCTAGCGCCACCTTCCCGGCCCCGAGGATTTTTTTTAATTGTTTTATTTTGGGGTCATTTCTGGTGATGCTCAGTGATCTGGCTCTGTACTCAGATTTCACTCTGGTGGGGTTTGAGGTACCATATAGTGCGCTGGGATCTGGCTGCACAAAAGGAAAGCTCGCTACAAACTACATTATCTCTCCAACCCTCTCTCTTAACCACTGTTCTAAGATTGGAACTGCTATTGTTTTGAATATAATGTGAGCATGTTTGGAAAAGGCTTAGAAAAAGTGACATCTCTAACAGCACTAATCATTATTCCTTAGCCCTACTGATGTGAAAGTATTGAGAGTGAATTCAATGATGTTGATTTTTGCCAGAAATTCAAATGAGTTTTTGTACTTATGAATCTATCCATGTATTTCCTACTATATTTACTTCCATCCTTCAATTGCCAGCTGTAAGAGATGGAAAAGAACTGATTGAGATGCATGAATATTATGTCAGTGGTGTATTACATCTGTCTGAATCAGTGATAACTTCTCCAGAACAAAATGACTTCTTGCTTTTCACCCCACGTTGTAGCTCTTTAGTGTTCAGTGAGGAACTCAGTCTCCATAGAGATTTATAATAATGATTTAGTCCTTCAATATTAAAGGACAGTTAATGTATGACTCCTTTTTTTTTTTTTGGGTCACACCCAGCGGCGCTCAGGGGTTCCTCCTGGCTCTACGCTCAGAAATTGCTCCTGGCAGGCTCGGGGGACCAAAGGGGATGCCGGGATTTGAACCACCGTCCTTCTGCATGCAAGGCAAACGCCTTACCACCATGCTATCTCTCCGGCCCCAATGTATGACTCTTTAATGTTGTTAGTAGACAACATAATCAACCATTGTAAAATAAATGTGCTATTAATAATTGCTAATGATTTTTCTAATTTTTCCATGACTAAGTTTACAAGTTTCTTTCTTATTATTTTATATTGTTTCTGTGAGTCATTATATATTGTTTCATATATATATATATTCTAACAGTCATAAGATTTTATTAAGTTTTATAAATTAATAGGTTAAATTAATTAATTGCTCATTTGGATACTGTATAGAGCACAACTTTTTTGTACTCTATCTGAGCGCGTGCATCCTAGATTGTGACTATCTTAGATTATTATTGTAGCATTGTATGGTTAAAATGAGATGCATCAGGCCATGATAATTGTTATGTCTCTATTCTCTAATGAATGATAAGCAAATGTAAATGAATTTAGTGGTTGGACTTTAATAATACTGATAACCCAAGGCTGGATATTAATAGTGTAACATTTCATCAGGCAATCCTATAATACCAGCTATTACTCAGATAAATTTCCCCTCCACTATCTCTTTCAATATTTTCTTCCAGTCTCTTTGTCTCTTATATCTATCAGTTTGTCTTTAAGGTAGAAAAATTCATCTCATTCATATTTCTTATTTTTGTTTGTTTTATTAATATCTATTTAAACACCTTGATTGAAAATATTATTGTAGTTGGGTTTTAGTCATGTAAAGAACTCCCCATTCACCAGTATATCATTTCCATCACCAATGTCCCAAATCTCCCTCCTCCCCTCCCCAGCCCCGCCTGTACTTTAGGCAGTCTTTCTACTTCCCTCATTCATTCACTTTGTTATGATAGTTCTCAATGTAGTTATTTCTCTAACTGCACTCATCACTTTTTGTGATGAGCTTTATGCCCTGATCTGCACCTTCTAGCCCTCCTCTTTTTGTCTGAGAAATATTGCAAAAATGTTTGTAGACCTGAGGAGACATCTGTAAGCACTTATGGATTCTAGTATCTTTCCTCTAATGAGATTACACAAAGCTCAAGAGAAGACAGAATGGGTTGTTAACATTAGGAACAATAAGAGTGGCCGGAGAGATAGCACAGCAGTAAGGTGTTTGCCTTGCATGTAGAAGGTCGCTGGTTTGAATCCTGGCATTCCATATGGTTCCCAGAGCCTGCTGGGGCGATTTCTGATCATAGAGCCAGGAATAACGCCTGAGCATTGCCGGGTATAACCCAAAAGCCCCCCCCCCCCCCAAAAAAAAAAGAAAAGAAAAGAAAGAATAAGAATTGTTTAAAATATGATTTTGTGAGAAATAATTGTTCTTGAAATCTCATACTATAAAAGTAGACATTTATACATGAAAACAGTGGTAACTTACTAACAGGTAAGTGCATTTATACTAAATATCAGTATGCAAATTTTACTTTATATGGACCTTTAAATTATCTAAGTCATTTTAAAATATATTCTTTAATTTACATAGGGCATATTTTGTTTATTTTATCTTTTTTGTTTGGTTTTGGGACACACCAAGCAGTGTTAAGAGATTACTTAGGAATCGCTCCTGGAGGGGCTGAGAGCACTTACGGGATGTGGGAATTAAACCTGGTTGGTCCAATGCAAGGCAAATGTTCTACTTGTACTGTCTATTTGACCCCTGTTAATTACCTTTAGTTAAAATAATTGGCTTTTCAATTATTTAGTTAAAATAATTAACTATTCAAAGTAGTAAGTTTTGCTTTTAACTTGGAATGACTCCCTAAATTCACTGAATAGAATAGGCAGTGCTGATAAACTGCAAATAGAGACAACCTAGTCTTGTGGGGGAAAATTTGGATTATTAGGGAAGTATGTATTTGTAATACCAAAAGTTTTCATAGAAACAAAGATGTTACCCAGTACAGAAATTATTTTAAATGGCAATATTAGAGATATTAGTTCTTTATTGAGTATGGATTTAAAAGTATCCAAATGAACATGTTTTTCAGAGGATAATTTTAATATTTAAAACTTTTATTCTTTGTAAAATGAATAGTTCTAATGATATGCAAATATTTTTCTGTATTTTATCACATGGTTGCAACATTAAAAATGTAGATGATAACAAGTTTAGGTAAAATTCCTCCATACTAGGTCATAAATATTATTTCTTGACTCAGTATAATATAAACTATAAATTTCCTGTGCCATATTTTTAAAAAATATTTTGACAGTTTCAAAATAATAAGTCATTAGTGTGTCTTTGGTGGCCCCTGAGTACTACCAGGCTCACCCTGTAATCTTTAGCACTACAGGGCTTGAGAAGCATTTTATCTTGAAATTTTAGTATTCAGCTGGCCATGACATTTGATGGAAAATCAACACGAGTGACCCCAAGATTCTCTGAGCAGCAATTTTTAGTGTCCGTCATCCTAACAATAAAAAAAAATTGAGGTTTAATAGTAATTTATCAGATTTAGAAAATGATAAAGCAGGAATCTAAACTAAGATATCTTGACTTCAGATAGAATCTTACTAATTACAATATTATTTGTATCTCAAAACTATGTGGAATATTGAACTATTCATTTTTATATTGCATATGATTTATAAGAAATCTATATAAACACATTTATAATGCTTATTTATTAAAACACTGATAATGAGACATGATATAAGTAGCTCACTTCTCTTAACACAGCTATTTCAAGTACTTAAGTTTTTATTTTTATGTAGGTATTTTTATCAACAAGGAATTTTTCTTTTTCTTTTTTATAATATTCTTTTCTTTTATTGTTTTCACTTTTGGGACAATAAAACAACAGTCAGACAAAAAAATAATTGTTTACGTGTTGGCACTTGTGACAACTGATACTGTTAACATAGAAGATTTCAATCCCATATTAAGAAGGTTTAGTTAGTAATGGAAATTATTAACTACATAACACAATAGAGACTAGGGAAGTATGCTGATAAATTACAGATATTGCATATTAATTTGTTTTGTTTTGGGGCCAAATCTGGTAGTGCTCAAGCATTTATCCTGACTTTGTGCTCAGAAATTACTCCTGGCATGCTCAACGACCATATGGGATGCTGGGTATCAAACCCAGGTCAGCAACATGAAAGGCAAATGCCCTACCCACTGTGATATCTCTTTGGCCTCCAGACATACCATATTCTAACACCTCACAATCACTCTTCTACGATAAATTTATACTCTATGAAATCAGACTTACGCTTTTTGTCTTTTTTTTAAATATTACTCAATAAATATCTAATTATCCCAGGGCCAGAAAGAGATAGCAAAGTTGGCAGAAAACATGCTCGATTATGGTCCACCTGGTTTCTGTCCCTAGTATTCCACATGGTCCCCTGAGTCTTTTTTGGAGTGTCCTCTGAACACAGAGCTAAGCATTGCCAGGTGTATAAAATAGAATAAAATAAAATAAAATAAAATAAAAGTTTTGGGGTTTTGGTCTAGACCACTCTTTGATGATCTAAATGACTTTAGTGAGAATTAGATTGAAGATGCCTATTTAGTTAAATCATCAAGCATTCAATCAATAGAACATCCTGTTATTTTTTTTTCCTAACAATTTTCAGTAATCTTTGAATTTTAAGTCATAAAGGTAATTTTTAAATTTTTTTTTAGCTCACAGCTAGTGGTGCTGAGAGCTTACTCCTGGCTGAGTAGTGTTGGAGATGGAATCCAGATATGCTGTACTATCATTCTGGTCCCAGTAAAAGTAATTTCTAAATAACATTATAATTAAAATATTTTTTCAGATAATTTTATTATAATGCTCAGGCATGTTCAATCTTAAAACATCTACTGTATTTAGTAGAAATTATTTCTTATCCTCTGTCATTTTCACAGGTCTTTTTACAGTATATACTCTATCTATATATCAAAAACTCTGTTTTTGTGAGAGTTTTAGGAGGCTTTTTATTAATTTTAGGATCTAAATACCTCTCCCCACAGCAAATAGAAAAAATAATTGTATTTATTTCAGGACTGTATTATATAGGTCATTCCTATGGCACTCCATAATAAATATGAAATGGTATTTGTATATTTTTATCGTTTTATTTCAGAAAATAAAATTATTGTGAACTATCTTTCATGGATTATAGTATTTTTTATGTTTTTACTTCATGCTCAATTTGCAGCCAACTTCTCTATTCATCCCTGGAACTAGGCATGTGGATAAGCCTGGTGTGACCAGTCAGAAACTCAAGTATTCTAAATAAAGGTAAATGGGCCTGGGAGTAATGGAGAAAATAGAAAGGACTGGGTGATCAAAATTGGAGTTGGTTTAGATTATACTGAACTCTGTTGAATAGATTTGCTATTGGCATTGAATATTTAAGAAGTAACACAACAGCCCAATGAAACCCAGCCTCTGTCTCTTGAGCAGTGGGTGCCAAATTGCCCATTTTTTTTTCAATGGAAAAGGAATTTAAATACTTGTAAAGCAGGGCATAATGCCACTTTGATGAAGCATTTTCAAGAATAACTAGTACATGAAATATGAGCAATTTGTCTATTTAAGATTTAACTAGATGGCAGCTGGTGTTCAGAAGGATTCAGAAATGAATTTTAAAGTTGAAAATGCTACATAAGCAATCATGAAATATAGGCACAGTCAAAATAAATGAGACAGTCTTTTAAGGTACAAACTATTCACAGAAACATTTTAACTCTAAAACTATGCACAAAAAAATTTAAGTCAATGGTACTGGTATTTCTGGGTTTCATTGGACAAATTTACTTAATTAAAGGAAAATGTTGAGATTCACATTCTTGTGTTTTTTTTTATATAAGTCTTTATTTAACACCATGATTAAAGTATGTTTGTAATTGTGTTTCAGTCATAAACAGAACACCACCAATCGCTAGTACAAGATTCCCACCACCAGTGCCCCCCCTTCCTTCCCTACTCCCGCCTGTTTGCAACAGGCATTTTACTTCTCTCATTCTTTAACATTGTCCTGCTAGTTGTTAGTGTAGTTATTTTCCTACCAGCATTCACCACTCTTTGTTGTGAACTGCAAATTGTGAGGCGGAACTTTTGGCCCTTCCAGCCCTTAAATCTATTGTCTCTTAGCCTTATTACAGTAATGTCTTTTAATTTTTCTTAAAACCCAATGATGAGTGAGACTATTCTGTTTCTATCTCTCTCCCTCTGACTTATTTCACTCAATGTAATAGCTTCTATGTAGATTCACGTATAGGAAAATTCCATGACTTAATCTCTTCTGACCGCTGCATAATACTCCCCAAAGCATTGTACGGATTTAATGCAATCCATCTAAAAGATACCCATGACATTTTTCAAACAAGTGGATCAAGCACTTCTGAAATTCATTTGGACCAATAAATACCTTCAAATAGCTAAAGCAATCCTTGGGAAAAGGAACATGGGAGGCATTACTTTCCTCAATTTTAAACTGTATTGCAAAGCAATAGTTATCAGAACAGCATGGTATCGAAATAAAGACAGATCCTAAGATTAGTGGAATAGATTTTAGTGTTCAGAGAACGTTCCCCAGGCATAGAATCAACTAATCTTTGATAAAGGGACAAGAAATCTAAAATGAAGCAAAAAAAGCATCTTCAACAAGTGGTATTGTCACAACTGGTTAGCCACTTGCAAAAAAGCGAACTTAGACCCCCAGCTAACAACATGTAAGAAGATCAAATCCAAATGGATTAAAAACATTTATATCAGGCCTAAAATCATAAGGTATATAGAACAATCCGTACGTAAAACACTATATGACATTGAGAGTAAAGGCATCTTCAAGGAGGAAACAGCACTCTCCAAATAAGTGGAAGCAGAAATAAACAGACGGGATTATATTAAGCTGAGAATCTTCTGCACCTAAAAGGAAATAGTGCCTAATATACATAAGCCACTCAGAGAATGGTAGAAACTTTTCACCCAATATCCATGAGACAAGGGACTAATATTGAAAATATACAAGGTACTGACAGAACTTAATAAGAAAATAATCATATAACCCATCAAAAATGGGAAGCAGAAATGAACATACACTTCCTCAAAGAAGAAAAACAAATGACCAAAAGACATATGAAAAAATGCTTCACATCACTAATCATCAGGGAGATACAAATCAAAATTATAATGAGGTACCATCTCACACCACAGAGACTGGCACACATCACAAAGAACAAGAGCAATCAGTGCTGGTGGGGATGTGGAGAGAAAGGAATGCTTATTCAGTGCTGGTAGAAATGCTATTTAGTCCAGCCTTTATGGAAAACAATATGGAGATTCCTCAAAAAACTGGAAATCGAACTCTCAATGATCCAGCTATTGCACTCCTAGAGATATAACCTAGGAACACAAAAATTAAATTAAAAAATCCCTTCTTCACACCTATATTCATTGTAGTGCTATTTACAATAGCCAGACTCTGGTAACAAACAAGATGCCACCCAACAGATGAATGGCTAAAGAAACTGTGGTACATATATACAAAAGAATGGGGCCCAGAGAGATTGCACACTGGTGGGGCATTGCCTTGCATGCAGCCGACCTGGGAGGGACCCAGTTTAATTCCTGGCATCCCATATGATCTCCAACTTGCCAAGGGCAATTTCTGAGTGCTGAACAAGGAGTAACCCCTGAGCCCTGCTGGGTGTGGCTCAAAACCAATAATCAATCAGTCAATCAATCAATCAATCAAATTAAAAAAGTATGAAGTACGTGCTGTTCTCCCCTTCACCTAAATTCTTTTTTTAAAATCACTCCATCAAAAAAGATACTGAGTCTAACTAGCATTGGGACTCAGTCTGACTTGGTTTATAAAATGTGTCCGGAAATTCCTCAGGTTTTTTGCTTTGCTAGTTTTATTGAGTGAATAGTTCTGTGTTTCCTTCTCCAATATCTCTCTGAACTTTCATGCCACTGCTTTGGGCTCAGATTTTAAGAAATTTAATTTTTGCTGTGACTGAAGCCCAGTGCGCTGCTAATGGCCCTCTCCCCTTTCCCTTATCATTAATCCCTTGCTGAGGGCTGGTTCTAGATACTTAATGCTCCTAGTGAGGGGTCTGTATACTTTGCCTTATTCTCAGCCTAGTTACTTCGTTAAATTCAGCCTCTTTAAATTTCTGCTTTATGAATTTGGGCATGATTTTTAGGTGTTTCAGTCCCAGTTGCTCCTCCTTTCTGCTGCTGTATTTAAGAGTAAGCACCTGGGGCCAGAACAGTGGTGCTAGAGAAAAGGCGTCTGTCTTGTTAGCGCTAGCCTAGGACGGACTGCAGTTCAATCCCCCAGCATCCCATATGGTCCCCACAAGCCAGGATCAATTTCTGAGCACATAGCCAGGAGTAACCCCTGAGCATCAAACGGTTGTGGCCCCCAAAACAAACAAAACAAAAAAAGGAGTAAGCACATGAGGCCGGAGTGATAGCACAACAGTAGGGCATTTGCCTTGCACATGGTTGACCTAGGACAGGCCACAGTTCGATCCCCAGCATCCCATATGGTCCCCCAAATCAGGAGCTATTTCTGAGCGCATAGTCAGGAGTAACCCCTGAGTGTCACCGGGTGTGGGCTGCCCTTCAAAAAAACCACCAAAAAAAAAAAAAAAAAGAAAAGAAAAGAAAAGAAAAAGGAAGAAAAAAATAAGAGAGAATAAGCACATGCAAAATAATTCATTGGCAGGCGAGAACCATGTATAATGGGGGCTTTCCAGAATTCTACTCCTTTATCTTGATTGTACAAGTGAAGGCTAACATCGTTACATATTATACCTTCTCTTCTTCTAATGGCATATTTAGTTTTTGCATTCACCAATGGATCAAGGAGTCAAGGGCGCTTAAGTTCTTTCTGTCCTAAAAGAAGCATTTGTCCCTATTTGAAAAATTATTAAAAGTACAAATTTATCTATCTCCTTGTTAGGCTTAAAAAACACAGACTAAGCACAAATAGAGAATACTGAAGGAAAGGAGAAAGAAGGGGATTGTGGGTAAACCAGATAAAAGGGATCCAACGTGTAGTGTAGCAATGAATGGAAACTAGAATTTTATAACCGCAAAATGCATTTTGAATGCATATAAAGTATTAAATACTTTATACCTGAAGTTTATATTATGTCATTAATCAATAAATTTAAATAAAACAAACACATATATTTTTAGTGTTTACTTGATCTCTTTTTTAAAGTGGAAACAATTATTTACTTTATCTACACCTTGACTAGTTAGTTGTGTTTCTATGAATACACATGTAGTTTATGAATTATAATTAATAATGCAATATATTTTCTTATTCTAATGTATCTCTGTGTGTGTATGATTTTCTCTAATCAACAAATCAGTCTGTGCTGATCCCTGATTTCAATATAGGATATTACTTCTGGATAGTTGTTTGCAAGTTATATATTGAAATTTTATGATGTTTTAACTCCATGTCATTATTTAAACATTGTTTCATTCGAATTATGTAACTTACCTAAGAATAATGAAATTATTCTAATTTCAATAGAATTATCATATTTTTTCTTCTTTCTATGACTTACTTCTTTGCTGAATTTTACTGATTGTTCATGCAATCCTTGAACTTAAACACTATTTTTTTTGTAATTATTTTAAATAATAGCATACTACAAATGAGTATGCTTTTTGGTTTAGTTGGATATGTATATTTATTTTGTTCTAAATGTTTTCTGAAATTATGTTAATTTTGAAATTCACAGTGTTTGTTCTAATGTCTTATGACCATCATCATCTATAGAACTATATAATTCTATAAACCATAGTTAATTGTCAATTTTATTTTCTTATGATAATAAAACTTATATCAGTTTTTTTTAGTTTTAATGTGTTTTCTCTCTTGGATATTTAATATCACATGTAGGTACATATAAGGTGTCAGATCTTTCTGTTTTCTTGCCTGACATCTATAATTCTTCAATCAGTAACAATCTATTACAATGGTTTTAGAAAAGCTCAGGTATTCTTTGGTTTAGGTAATAGATCAATATTCTCTTTTAACTAAATAACTACTTCCTAAATTAGACTTTATTATTTGTACTTATATTTCATATTATGCTTATTTACTTTTAACTTACTATGCATAATTTCTTTTAATAATTTTAATCACTTGGTTTGGCTTATCTTAATTGTGGGGGTTGTCACACCTGGCAGTGCTTAGAACTTATTCTCCACTCTAACTCTCAGGGCTCGCTCCCGCTGGTAGGCTCAGTGGACTCTGGGGTGCTAGAGATTGAACCTAGCTAGGTAAGCCAAGTACAAGAAAAGTGCCCTATCCTCTGTATTCTCTGGCCCATCACTTAATTTTCTTTACCATCATTCAGTGTTCTGTTTGTGGGAAGGCAAATAGAAAATTCAATATCTAATGATTTGTAGATACCTAACTGCATATCTCATAACACAGAATGAATCATAAACAGTAAAAACTCAAGAGATTATTTTCCTCAAATTTAAAGTAAGAACAAAGTAATACTAGATGTGGATCACCAACCCTTATCTCATATAACTCATAGAATTAATCATGTCAAATTATTGTATTTTTCATGCTGAATTTTATATTTGACCCCACTTATAGCCTCTAATTACCTGGGAAATTTGAGCCAAATGACAACTATTTTATAGCTTATTAACAGGCTGATGCTAGTATTGCAATTTGGATTAATTAAGTCATACTTATGTGTGAGCCACAGATAGTACACACGGATATCAGAATGTTTAATTGAAATTTTTTCAATATGTGGGATGTATTTAACATAGGGATAAACTCAAATTCTATTATTTATTTTTAATCTTAGATATAATTTTTGCTATGCCTTTTAGCCTCTTTTAGGTGGTGGAAACTGCATACAAAGCTGTGAAGGTTTCAGATGAGATGTTGGATTCCGTATGCTATTAAGTGTAGGGAAGTATATAATTCAGGTTTGAGCTATATCAGAACTGAATTTTAATCTTTGTGAAAGCTGGAGAATTTTTGGTTTCTTTTACTTTAGATACTAGAGTATTTACTTTTGAGGATCTCAAATGATAGTCTTCAGTCTACTAGGTACCCCTATTTATTGAAAAGCTATAATCTGTATTTATTTCACCTGCATTTTGTAACTGCTAAAATATATATAAAAACCTACCTTTCTTCGCTACTTTTTAAGTACTTAATTTTAGTGCATTTTATGTTGTCTTACCCTTATTTTCTCAGTTATTTGATCCCTGGTACCTTCACCACATATTTCTTTGCCTAAAAAAATTTTTTTTGCTTCTTTTAGTTGCTTTTAGATGACAGCTACTGAAGCTAATCCACCTACTACTTATTAGTCTCAAATGATTAAGGGTGATTTCTCTTCTATCCTTCTTTTCAAGCATGCATGTTTTTATTGTTTGCTAGATCATACTCCTTTGCATTGTCCATTTCGTTCTGTGTCTTAGAAGTTTCCACAAGCCAAAATTGCATTGTCCCCATTTCTTGCTGTCTGAATTGGTTTTTGATTTGAGGAAGCACTAACATATAATCAACACTGCAGCTAGGAGAGGCTGGACAGTCATTTCCTCTGATCATGGAAAGAGGCTTTCTCGGCTGTTGGCCATAAATTCCATGGAAGTGATGCTCTTCCCCTGGTCTAGTTAGCATTTTGCTATCTTATGGCACATCATACAGTGCCCTTTGTATGCACCTTCGGAAGAAGATAGATAATATGTTTTCTTGCAGTTGCTTAAAATTAAGCCTGGATGTTTAAATGGCTTTGGTTATCTTAATTCTGCCAGTTTTTCTCTTAATAGTTCCTTCATCAAGATATTACTAGCTAACTTGTTGGATGTGGCCTCTGTTCACACCTTGAAGGATGCAAATTCTCATCAAAAATCTTCTTAGATATGGGGCCAGAGTGAAACCGCAGTAGTAGAGTGTTTGCTTTGCACGCGGTTGACCCAGGACGGACCTTAGTTCAATCCCTGGCATCCCATATGATCCCTCAAGCCAGGAGCAATTTCTGAGCGCATAGCCAGGAGTAACCCCAGAGCCTCACAGGTGTGGCCTGAAAACCAAAAAAAAAAAAACAAAAAAAAAAAGAGAGAAATCTTTTTAGCATCTCTAGGAGCTATCTGCTGAAGATGGTTTTCTCATATGTTTTATTTCTATAAGCTTCCATTTTTTTGACCTTGTATTCAATTGAGAAAAAAACCCAAAATAAAATAATGGATAAAGTGTTGTAAAAATAACTACCCAGATATGTAGATTAGGTCAATTGGGTAGCTACCAACAAGAAATTAAAACCCCAAATGTTAGTATATTGTGTAAAACAAGATATATAGGGTTGTTAAATACAACTAAGTGGCAAGGTACTACAAAGATAAGTCAGTAATTAAAAGGCAGTGGCCTGAACTGCAGTGTGATAGAAAAATCCCATTGGCTTTAGTTTGTTAATGTCATTGACTGAGCATTTTTCATTACTCCAACAATTGGTCTAAGATTTGCAGTTCTTCCCTTGACATGCTGACCTTTTCACATTGATTCTTTCTACCTGCTGCTAAGATACAAAATCAATATAATCAAGCAGGCAAATCACTTGATACTACTGAAAGAGCCTGATAAGAGAGAAGAAAATCTAGTTATCTAGTGTCCTTGGATGTGCTTATACATATATAAAGACAGACAAACAGGCCTACTTATAAAGTAGTTCTTGATTTACATTCATAACCTAATATGTGAACTTAATTATTTTTAAAGTTCTTTTGAAGTAACTTTGGCTTAATACAGAAATTTTAGATGAATTTTATTATATATGATATTACCTACATTTACATCATCATTGACACTAAAAGTCTGATGTCTGTCCATCACTCTATAATTGACCATTTACCTGTGACCATTTACAGCCATTTCACCATCCTTCAATTTCTTGGCTTTCTGCCAATCTCCATCTGGTTCTCTATTCCTAGGACCTTTACTTTATTATTTTCATTTTTCCCCCACATGGTTGTGGTACTTTGGATAGTATACAAGCCTTCACACATATAAGGAAAGTGATCTCACATTAAAGACATCCTTGACTTAGATTTTTTTTTTTTTTGGTTTTTAAGTCATACCTGGCAGCGCTCAGGGTTACTCCTGGCTCTACACTCAAAAATCACTTCTGGTAGGCTCAGGGGACCAAATGGGTTGCTGGGATTCGAACCACTGACCTTCTGCATGCAAGACAAACATTTTACCTCCATGCTATCTCTCTGGCCCCTGTTTTAGATATTTATTTTAAAAAAGAACAGTTTTAAAGTGAGCAGAGTAATAGTACAGCAGGTAGGACATTTGTCTTGCACATGGCTAGCCTAGGTTCAATACATGGCACTGAAGATTGTCCCTCTAGAACCTCCAGGTGTGATCTCTTTAATGCATAGCCAGGAGACAACTGGTCAGCCACATGCAAAAAAGTGAACTTGGACCTCCATCTAACACCATGCACAAAGGTCAAATCCAAATGGATTAAAGACTTTGATATTAGACCCGGAGCCATAATGTATATAAAGAACACGTAGGTAAAACACTCCATGACGTTGAGACTAAAGGCTCTTCAAGGATGAAATACCATTATCCAAACAAATAGAAGTAGAGATAAACAAATGAAATTACATTAAACTGAGAAGCTTCTGCACCTCAGAGGAAAACAGTGACTAGGATACAAGGCAATCTGCAGATTTCTAGAAACTATTAACACAATATTCATCAGATAGGGGCTAATATCTAAGATATACAAGGTACTGACAGAACTTAAGAAATAAAACATCTAAACACATGAAAAAATGGGGAGAAGAAATGAACAGACACTTCCTCAAAGAAGAACTATAAATAGCAAAAGGCACATAAAAAATTCTCCAAATCACTAGTCATCAGGGAGATGCAAATCAAAACAGCAAAACAATGAGGTACCATCTCACACCACAGAGACTGGCACACATCACAAAGAACAAGAACAATCAGTGCTAATGGGTGTATGAGAGAAAGGAATTCATACTCAAAGCTGGTGAAAATGGGGCCGGAGAGATGGCATGGAGGTAAGGCGTTTACCTTTCATGCAGAAGGTCATCGGTTCGAATCCCGGCGTCCCATATGGTCCCCCGTGCCTGCCAGGAGCAGTTTCTGAGCACAGAGCCAGGAAAAACCCCTGAGCACTGCCGGGTGTGACCCAAAAACCACAAAAAAAAAAAAAAAAAAAAAGCTGGTGAAAATGCCATTTAGTCAGGCCTTACTGAAAAAAATATGGATATTCCTCAAAAATCTGGAAATTGAGCTTCCATATGATCCAGCTATACCACTCCGAGATATACCTTAGGAACACAAAAATACAAAACAAAAATGCCCTCTGTACTTCTGTATTCATTGCAGTGCTATTTACAGTAGCCACAATCTGGAAACAACCCAGATATCCAACAGCAGATGAGTGGCTAAAGAAACTGTGGTATATCTACATAATGGAATACTATGCGGGTATTAGGAAAAATGAAGTAATGAAATTTTCCTATACAAGAGTAGACAGGATACTATTATGCTGAGTGAAATGGGTTAGAGGGAAAGAAGTAGACACAGAATAGTCTCATTCATCTGTGGGAGTAAAGAAAACTAAAAGACATTATCATAATAATACCCAGAGGCAGTAGAGATGAGGGTTGGAAGGACCAACCCATGATATGAAGCTTACCACAAAGAGTGGTGAGTGCAGTTAGATAAATAATTACATTAACAACTATCATGATAATGGTAGTTTTTGAGAGATAGAGAATAAATGTCTCAAAAGACAGGCAGGGAGTGGGGGAGGAGGGAGATGAGAGACGGTGGCAAGAAGATTACATTGGTGAAGGGGCTGTATTTTATGACTGAAACCCAACTACAAATATATTTGTAACCAATGTGCTTAAAGTTAATATTAAAAAAAAACTTTTGGGGGTCAGAACGATAGCACAGCAGAAGGGCGTTTGTCTTGCACACAACTGACCCAGGACTGAACTTGGTTAGATCCTGGGGTCCCATATGGTCCCCCAAGCCAGGAGCAATTTCTGAGTGCGCAGTCAGGAGTATCTCCTGAGCATCACCAGGTGTGATCCAAAAAAAAAAAAAAAAAAAAAAAAAAAAAAAAAACCCACCTTTTTGGTGTAACAAGTTCTAATCATCTGGGGCCAGAAAAATAGCACAGTGGTAAGGCATTAGCCTTGCATGCTGCCAACCTGATATGGACCTGGGTTCGATTTCTGGCATCCTATATGGTCCCCCAAACCTGCTAGGAGTGATTTCTAAGTACAGAGCCAGGAGTCACCGCTGAGCGCTGCTGGGTGTGGCCCAAAAACCAAAATAAAAAAATACTAAAAAAAAAAAACAAAACCAGAAGCAATTTATAATAAAGTAACATTCAGATATGTATTACTAGAAATCAATGTTTGTTTAGAGCACACTAAAGTTTGTGTTCTTTATTGTTATCTAAAATATATGAAAAACTCATATACTCAACAGCAAATAAACAAGCAATGCAATTTTAGAAATAAGCAGAACCTTTCTAAATCTGTAATTTTTGTGGCCCATTGACATGTGGCACCCAGTGTGTAAAACCAGAAGGAATGAGAGAGATGGAGATTGACTACTAGATAGATCAGGTTACTGTCTAATGGTCAATAGCAACTTTATTAGTGGTGCTTCTGCTTCTTGTATCTTATTTGCCTGATCTGCATGTCAAGGTCTACATGGCTAATAATAAGAGTAGTTAATCATGAGGGTTGAAAAAGAATGGGGAGCAAAGCTAATAAAATGAGAACAAAACCAAAGATGCCTGTCTGCTGTTCTGAGACAGAAGTCAGATATTAGCATAAGAAAGCCAGATATTAACTAAGTCATGATCTAATTGCAAAGATTATCTTGGGAAAGATCAGTTCCCAAGTCTGGACTCCCAACAGCATCTCTGTCTACCCCAGCTGCCTGCTATAGGAAGGGCATTTGGAGGAGGGAGAACTCTATTATAGATTCAGATGCAAATAGGCACCACATTCTGTTTGTTTCCTTAAAGAAAGGAAATTAATCAGGGAACAGTTAATTTTTTTCTAAAATAGGAGAGGGAGGCCAAAGAAATTTGGAAGTCTCTCTAGTTAAAACAAGTAAACTCATGCTATAAGGGGTGCTATGCTCAAATAGAGGCATTAAAGTGCTAGAGGAAAAGGTGCTTGAATGTGTAAGTGTGAATTCCTGGGAGGACAAACCTGGAGGGTTTCTTAAAGTAAACACAGTGATAAAGATACTGGAGAACTCATTTTTGCCTTTTTACTTACCAGTTGGCATCAGGAGACCATGAATTATTTGCCCTGGTTCTTATTGTCAGTCCCTCTCTGTGCTAATGTAGGTTCCTTTTTGACTGTAATGGCAAGGTTTTTTTTGGTGAAATCTTTCTATTTCTTGCTAGTGGCATGTCAGTCTATTGAAATAGCAAAAGCAGCCCCCACAAGCACTGTTTCTTTACTCACCAGAGTCCTGTCTCCTATTCTTGAAAAGTCAAGTCGAGTTGTTACTCACAGAATAAATTTGGTAGGAGACAGAATCTCTTCAATCATAGCAAGTTCATAGCTATCCATTTGCTCGTTACCTTTTATACACTATTTGAACAAAGTCTACCCCCGAAGTGACATAATTTCTTTGAAATGTCAGTTTTAGATCATGGTGCTCTTTCATAAAGTGTTTACTTTTCATACTGTTATACTTTCTAAGAGAGAATATACTCTGGGGATTCTAATGACATGAATAATTCCTGGAAATGATATTTTATTCAGGAATGTTTGTGTTTTTAGGTTTCAAGAGTGATAGAAAGCATTTAGACTTTATAAAAGTCTAAATCATTCCCAGCACATTTCTTTTTTGAATATAGCAGCAAGGTATTGTATGAGTTACTTCATTTTAAATACTGAAAATATATTTTATAAGCTCCTATTATAAATTCATAAATCAACCATAATAACTGGAGAATTTAAAAACACTTTTTTTC
Source organism: Suncus etruscus (assembly GCF_024139225.1). Taxonomy (NCBI): domain Eukaryota; kingdom Metazoa; phylum Chordata; class Mammalia; order Eulipotyphla; family Soricidae; genus Suncus; species Suncus etruscus. The sequence continues at coordinate 120,493,022 of NC_064851.1, forward strand.
TCTTTGGCATTAAGCTAATGTAACTCATCTCTAATAATGATATTCCGTATTCTCCAATGTGACACATTAATGTTAATGGGCGGAAGTAGACATAAGCAGTTTTAGGTCTGCTTGCAAACCAGCCTCAAAATATTAAATTGCTATTTAAAGAGTTAAGCGGGTCTTTTATATAATAATGTTTTTTATAGCTTATTTGGAAATTATTCCATGAAGAGGGCAGATGGGACTAGTTGGAATCAATGTCTCAGTAAATGCTTCATAATGCTTACTAGGACTGAGGCTCATAAAATGCTTTTATGCATGAAGACCAGTCACTTACCTTAAATTTTAATGAAAACATATTATGTGTGGTGAGGTTTAAATCATTAAAATGCGTTAGGATCGCATAACAATGGGAAATACATTATATATGAAAAGACTTTTAAAAAAGGTCTCTTATGAAGATGCATAGAGTGCTAGAAAGAAAAAATAAATTCTTCTCTTATTTCCCTGTCCTGCCTACTTGGTATCAGTCAGTAGAAAAATGCTTTTTTAGTCAACAATGAATCTAAATGGACACATCTTAGTCACTCAGATTTCATAGTTGACCTATAGCATCACTTTTAGTGGTATAAATTCTATGGGCATATGGGTTTGAACAAATGAGTAATGACAACTATCTACCACTTAAAAATATTTTCAGGGATAGCACAGTGGGTAGGGTGTTTGTCTTGCACACAAGGCAAACACAGGTTCAATCCCCTACATTCCATATGGTCTGCTGAGCCTGCCATTTGTAATTTCTGAGCATGGAGCTAGGAATAACCCCTGAGTACTGTCAAAAAACCAAAAACATTTTTTTCAATGTCTAGAATTGTTTTGTACTGGTCTCATCACATCTATACTTCAGTTTCTCCCATGAAGCTTCTAGCAATCACTTTTAAAAGATTGGTTTGGGAGCCTCATCTAGAGGTGGTACCTTAGTACTTACTCCTGGATCTTTATTCAGGAATCACCTATTTCAGGGATGATCAGGGAACTATATGTGGTGCTGAAGATGCTGAAGATGGAACATGGGTTGGCCATATGTAAGACAAGAATGGCCTTGCTTTACTATCTCTACAACCCTAGCAATTGTTTTTATTCTGTGTTGATTGTTTTAATAAACCACGTAGTTTCAAGTCTTGATTATATAGCATCTTTCAAATTGGACTCCTTTTTCTTTTTAGGGATCTTCTAAGTGGTGCTTAGGAGACCCAGGCACTTCTCTCATCAAGTCATAGGCAGTTGAGTGTGAGAACTAAGGATGCAATGTTAGTTCAATGCAATCCTTAGTTTAGAGATTACCTATGTCAGCACAGTGGCTAGGGTCCCCCATACTTACTTAAATCTTAAGCAGTGCCTTAACCCTCAACTGTCTTTCTCACTTATACATTGTCTTTATTCCACATATTTAAGGTTCTTCTGTATATTTTCAAGACCTTGTTGATCATTTTCTTTTCAGCAATAAATAATACCACTGCATGATCTTACACAACTTATATATTCACCTACTGAAGAACGTCTTAGTTGTTTCTATGATTTAGTGATTATGAATTATAAATACCTTGTGAAGGTCTTTTGTGTTACACACGTTTTTCACTTTTTTGAATAAATACCATAAAAACAGAATGTGTGGTTTGAGTAACTTTGCTTTTTTGTAAGAAACTGCCAACCTGCCTTCCAAAGTGACAGTATGTTAAAGGGAAAGGTTATTTCTTTCATGTATACTTAACTATTCTTTTACTTATGGATTCATTCAAACTTTCTTTCATCATCCTAACACTAGACTCGCCTTATATTTATTACTGGAATAAAAACAATCAAGGATAAAAATGATCTCTCTCTACATTTTGCTTAACTAAAGTAAGACTTTAGAAGATGGTTTTATGTTCAAAGTTTCCGGAAAGAACTACAAATGCGAAGATGGGTTTTTAAGTTGCCTTTAGTTAAGTTGTTTATCTCAGAGAGATTGAATGATAGGTCATACAAGAAGTAAGGAAGGAAAGAGATGCTACTCATTTGGAAAGAGTTCTGAGATAACCTTTCAGGGAAAAGAGAAAATAAGTGAAATAGGGAAAAGGAGATTTGGAAGCCACGTGCTTCTAGTTGAGACATTGGTGACAGTCTGTAAGCTTTGTAGGTTTTAGCCCAGCCTGTGGGCTCAAACTCTAAGAAGGTAGAAGTACGACTTGGGGGGCTGGAGTGATAGCACAGTGGCAGGGCTTTTGCTTTGGGATGGCTTTTGCTTTGCACGTGGCTGACCCAGGACAGATATGGGTTTGATACCCAGCATCCCACATGGTCCCTCAAGCCAGGAGCAATTGCTGAGCACATAGTCAGGAGTAAAGCCCGAGCATCACTGAGTGTGGCCCCAAAACAAACAAGTAAATGAAAGAAGTAAGTCTTGGCCTAGCATTGCAATTTATTTAATCAAATATGATAAGGAAAGGAGAATAAGGGAGTCATTAGTACACTAAAGAAAGAAAATTTAAAACTGTACCAGAGGATTTAATATAACAAGACTAGAAAAAGAAGAAATGGGTATGGATGAATAAGAAATCATAGAAATTCATCAGCAGTGATAGATTTTTTTTATTTAAACAACTTTATTACATACATGATTATGTTTGGGTTTCAGTCATGTAAAGAACACCACGCATCACCAGTGCACATTCCCATCACCAATGTCCCAAATCTCCCTACTCCCCACCCAACCCCCGCCTGTACTCTAGACAGACTTTCTATTTCCCTTATACCTTCTCATTATTAGGATAGTTCAAAACATAATTATTTCTCTAATTAAACTCATCCCTGTTTGTGGTGAGCTTCATGAGGTGAGCTGTAACTTCCAGCTCTTTTCTCTTTTGTGTCTGAAAGTTATTATTGCAAGAATGTCTTTCATTTTTCTTAAAACCCATAGATGAGTGAGACCATTCTGCATCTCTCTCTCTCTCTCTGACATATTTCACTCAGCATAATAGATTCCATGTATATCCATGAATAGGAAAATTTTATGACTTCATCTCTCCTGACAGCTGCATAATATTCCATTGTGTATATGTACCACAGTTTCTTTAGCCATTCATCTGTTGAAGGGTATCTTGGCTGTTTCCAGAGTCTTGCTATGGTAAATAGTGCTGCAATGAATATACGTGTAAGGAAGGAATTTTTGTATTGTATTTTTGTGTTCCTAGGGTATATTCCTAGGAGTGGTATAGCTGGGTCATAAGGAGCTCGATTTCCAGTTTTTAGAGGAATCTCCATATTGCTTTTCATAAAGGTTGAACTAGATGGCATTCCCACCAGCAGTGGATAAGAGTTCCTTTCTCTCCACATCCCCGCCAACACTGCTTGTTCTCATTCTTTGTGATGTGTGCCAATCTCTGGGGTGTGAGGTGGTGTGAGGTGGTATCTCATAGTTGTTTTGGTTTACATCTCCCTGATGATTAGTGATGTGGAACATTTTTTATGTGTCTTTTGGCCATTTGTATTTCTTCTTTGTCCAAGTGTCTGTCCATTTCTTCTCCCCATTATTTTATAGGATTAGATGTTTTTTTCTTGTAAATTTCTATCACTGCCTTGTATATTTTGGAGATTAGCCCCTTCTCTGATGGGTATTGGGTGAATAGTTTCTCCCACTCGGTGGGGGGCTCTTGTATCCTGGGCTCTATTTCTTTTGAGGTGCAGAAGCTTCTCAGTTTAATATATTCCCATCTGTTAATCTCTGCTTTCACTTGCTTGGAGAGTGCAGTTTCCTCTTTGAAGATGCCTTTAGTCTCAATGTCCTGGAGTGTTTTACCTATGTATTGTTCTATATATCTTATGGTTTCATGTCTGATATCGAGGTCTTTCATCCATTTGGATTTTACCTTCGTACATGATGTTAGCTGGGGTCTAAGTTCAATTTTTTGCAAGTCGCTAGCCAGTTGTGCCAACACCACTTGTTGAAGAGGCTTTCTTTTCTCCATTTAGGATTTCTTGCTCCTTTATAAAAAATAAAAAATTAGGTGGCTGTATGTCTGGGGAATATTCTCTGAGTATTCAAGCCTATTACACTGATCTGAGGGCCTGTCTTTTAAGATCTAATATTATGGCATTGTGTGTGTGTGTGTGTGTGTGTGTGTGTGTGTGTGATTTGAATACTAGCAGAAGAAATTTGGAGAGTTTGGAGTGGGGGTGGCTTGTTAATAGAATTTTTTTATCTGAAAATTTAATGCAAAGGTGGATTCTGATCATTAGAAATCATGGACATGACATGAAAATGGCTGATCTATGAGAAATGTAAAACCATTGGGGAAGAGCAAATAAGTCACTGAAAGGTGAGGAGGAAAAGTCATCAGTATAGAAAGTATAAATCACAAAAGAAGCAGTTATGGGAGGAAGATTATTAAAAGTCCACATAAAATAAATAGAAAGACAAAGACATTTTTTGTTACATTGGTCTTAGTTTGGGGACCACACCTAGTGCTCCTAAAGGATAACTACTGGCTCTGCACTCAGGAATTATTCCTGTTGATGCTCTGGGGACCATATGGGATGTCAGGATCTAATTCCAGGTCAGTACATGTAAGCCAAGTACCTTGTCTTCTCTACTATCTGTCCTCAAATGAGTTTTTCAAAGAAGATTATATCATGTAGGAGGGCTAGTGAGTATGAGATATGTAATTTTTGAAGATAAATCAATACCTTGACTGTTTATAGGAAAGAGACAGGAGAGTATGATGTATTAGTAATTTTTCTGTAGCCCTAGGCCATTCCAAAGGCATAGAAAGATATGTAGCTCTTCTTGCAAAAGAATGTAATGAGAATGCTAAGTAGGTTTTAAATATATCAAGATTCTTTTAAAAGCCTTAAAATGAGTCTCAAAAATCACCAAGACAAAATGGCAATCAAAAATATAAACAACAAGAAGTTACCAAAGAGCAGTTTTATAAATGTATTACATTACTGAATTGTTATCTGAAACTGCTAACCACACATTTAAGATTTAATCCTATACATTTGTTATATGAATGTAAAAATATCTAACTACATGGCTAATATTACAACATAGTCTTTTTCTTAGAAATAATTTTAGAAATATATTCCATTGGGTCTTACTTTTGGGACAATTCGCTATAGCAATATAATTATCTGATAAATATTTAGATTTTGCTTGACAGAGACCATCTTGTTAATTAACTAACACTTAAATTATAATTTGCAATAAAAGAGCAACATTAAAACCCTTGAGACTTTTAATATCTAATCCTTTTATTGTAATTGATTGCTTTAAAGTTAATACATGTTTTTCTTGTTTTTTTTTTTTTGTTTTTGTTTTTGTTTTTTGAAGGGTCACAGCCAGCAGTGCTCAGGGGTTACTCCTGGCTCTGCACTCAGAAATCACTCATGGTGGGCTCAGGGGACCATATGAAATGCCGATATTCAAACCACCGTCCTTCTGCATGCAAGACAAACACTTTACCTCCATGCTATCTCTCTGGCCCCTAATACATGTTTATCTCTTGTGCTTGGATTAAAACCAGGGTTTCATATATGTGTACTCTTCCACTGAACATATATCCAGCCCTAAAGTTGATCCTATCTTATGTCCCAATTATTTTCTGTGTATTATATATTGAAGGATCAGGATGAATATGTGGGATGGCTATGTAGATTTTACATTGAATATTTAATAACTTTGAATAACTGGTTATTAAGAGATAATGGGGGCCTGGAGAGATAGTATGGAGGTAGGGCATTTGCCTTGCATGCAGAAGAGTGGTGGTTCAAATTCTGGCATTCCATATGGTCCCCCAAGCCTGCCAGGAGCGATTTCTGAGCTTAGAGCAGGAGTAACTTCTGAACATTGCCGGGTGTGACCCAAAAACAAAAACAAAAAAAGATATAATGTGATGTGTGTGTGAGTGTGTGTGTGTGTGTGTGTGTGTGTGTGTGTGTGTGTGTGAAAGAGGGTGATTTGAGATAGGGTACAAAAATTGTACAGAAGAGTTTTTCATCATGGAGCTAAGCAGACAGTGATGGGATTGCTTTTAGCAACAGAGAAAGTTGTCTGAGTATAGAAATCTACGTAGAATTGGTCAGAGAGAGAGAGAGAGAACATCTAATCTAACTAACTATAGCTGCCTACGTGAAATGGCAATTGAAATTACTGAGATGAGAGCTTGGTAAAAACATGCCGTGGATCATATTACATATTAATGGAAATATAATATTTTATAAGAATAAATTTGATACTGAAAATGTGCTGTACACTATTTTGAAAAGGTTTGACTTACATTTCACTAGCCTAAGCATAAACTGATACAGAATGTGAGAATAAATTAACTTCTGAACACATTATGAGACTAGTGGTAGGATTGGAGGATATTGGGTTGTTCTCATTGTGTCAAACTAAAGAGTGGAGTGTCGCATAGAAAGTAATTAGTAGGTCCAACTGAACTTCAATTTTGATAAGATCTTCAACTCTTTTCCAAAGTGCTGTTGAATGTAGTATTAAATGCCATTTTCTTTGTGGGCCAGAGAGAGTCACTTAAAAAAGAAAGAGAAAACCTAAACAGAGAGAAAAAACAAATCACAGGAACTGACAGACATGATTGGAATTGGAGACTATTAAGTACAAACTCAATGTTATAAGTCAACAAAAGGAAAAGGTGTAAAGATATAAAAAAGTTAGTTCACTTTTTTTGGAAACTATTTTTGGTTTCAAGGAGAATACAAAGGGCATTCTGATCAAATGAAGCTTTATTCATTATATAAATGTGTAAAATAAAAATAAATTAGGAATATAGTCCTTTGCTAAGTTCCTCCACACATGGGGAGTTTTTATTTCTCATTTCTCCTATAAATTTTCTCCAATAGAATTTTCTACCTTATTAAAAAAAAGAATAAATCATAGTTTTTTGTTTACTAAGTGCTTACTTATGTTGATTCATCTTTCTGCTCTTCTTTACTTTTAAATATATATATTGGTTTTTGGGGCCATACTTGGTGGCACTCAAGGTTTACTCCTGAATTGTGCTCAGAAATCACTCTTGACAGCCTCAGGAAACCATATGGGATTCTGGTGACTGAACTCTAGTCAGCAAGGCAAATGTGCTACCTGCTATGCTATCGTCCCAGCCTTAACATTATGTGTCCTTGTATATTTATATATTTATATATTTTGTGCTTTTATAATCACATCAGTAGGAAATCAGGAAACATGCACATTAAACTTAATATATCTAATTCCAACTACTTCAAATATATATAATTAATAATGAACTGAACATAATAGTATAATTGAAAAGGAAAATGAAATTTTGGTTTCAGTACAATTTTTGATTCGAGATTGAAATGGTATTCATTAACCACGAGTAATATGAAAATGAATAGCATAAATTTCCAAAAGAAAAATTCTCAAAGTATTAGTATGCCTTAACTGAATATAATTATCATAAACATTTTATGTGAAGAATTAGACTTTTGGTGATTTAGAGATTACAAGCATGAGTTAGACATTGTTATCTCACTATATAAAATTTATATACCTAGAATTTAGAAAAGGGATGATTAACTTATTTATTAATTTATTATAGATTATATTTAAATAAGATTGTTATTGCTGAGTTATTAGGTTTACCATATGTCTTTTGCAAGCATTTCCTTTCAGACTGTGATGTATCTTCCTATTTTGAGTAAGCTATGCTATGGAGAAAAAGTGATTATAAACTTTACATAAGAAGATGAAAAATTAGAAGTCATTGCAAACTGAAGAAAGAAAACAAAGTTGGAGGACTCATATACTGCCATATTTGATAATTATCCATTATAATGAATACTAAAATGAAATTGGTAAACCAATCAATGTATAGATATCTTTGTTCATTCAGTTATTATAAAAGACACTGAAGACTGGATAGATTATTTACAAAAGAAATTTACTTTTATTGTTTTGGAAGCTGAAAGACCAAGACGAATATGCCAATATGGCAGTATTCTAGTGAAAGCCCTTCTCTGGCTCAGGCCAATGCCTTGTATACTTTTATATGTCAAAAAGGAAAAAGTATCCTCTCTGTCTCCCTTCTATCAGGCACTTCCCACTTATGTGTTCCATCTTTATTACCCAAGAAGCTCTGCTCTCTTAGAACATCATCTTTGAGGTGATGGTTGTATCATCCAAAGTTAGTCAATCAAAATTTTTAGACCATTGTGATGGGAACACAAATCAATTAACAAATGTAGCCCACTTTTACTTGACAGAGGTGAGAATTTAATTTAATGGATAAAGGAATAGTATTATCAATAAATGATAATAGAACCATCAGATGTCCAATTTAAAACTTTATTTTGAGAGATTTTTCCACAAAATTGACTTGAGTCTAAAATTGAATGTCCATATCATATTTAAAGGTGATAAATAGCTCTGATTAATTATTTTACATTGTAGTCTGTACTGCCTAACACAGCAGTCTATGTTGATTATGTGAGATTATAAAATATATTAAAGGACATATTTTAAAATTATCATAGTATGATTACTTTATTAATGTTTACAAGAAAATACTTTGAAATTTAAGGAATTTATTGATAAACATTATTTTCTGTTTCTACACTAATCTTCAAATTATTTATTGTTAAGTATTGCCTAGAAATTGATAATTTTGAAATAATTATTCACTAAATATTATTTTTCTGATATTTTAACTTTAAATAACTTTCACTTTGGAAACTGGAAAACAAATTCAGCTGTGCTCAGAGCTTACTCCTGGTTCTGTGTTTATGAATCACTCTTCCTTGAACTCAGTGAGACCATATGCATAACTAGGGATTGTTTGAAAGGCAAGAATCTCTACCCTTCTACTATCTCTCCAGCCTACCAGTATGTTACTGTCAACAGGGATTTTCTCATGAAAATGCCTACTTTTGAGATCTGAATTCTTGTTACCCAGTAAAGTTCATAGCTTTTAATTATTATTCATTAGCTGTAATATAGCATTATAATATAGTTGGCTAAGATTTCTACATATTTTTGCTGTTTATAGAAAAATGTCCTCTTTTTAACTTTTTATCATCTTATTTGCTTTTTTTTCTTTATTTTTAGACCCATTTACATAAGTTTATTTAGGAAGAGTTTAGAAAAATGTAAGCATAGAAATTTTTGCTCATAGCACATAAAAATTAAGAAATGGGCAAGGGAAATGATTACTTTGTGTTTTCTTTAGGATATTATTTTCTTTAGGATATTATTTATCCATAGTATCTTAAAATTATAAATTGTGTTATTCGCTGATTCCTGAAGATGTGGAGATTTTTACTGATGGCAAGCCTTTATATACTTTTTGAATTCAAAACTATAATAAAAACTAGATCCCATTAAAGGATATGAATTTCATGTTTATAATAACATAGATATAGTTTTAATGTGTATTTGTCATCATTTCATCCATGGATTGATTTTATATTTTGAGTAAACTTCTGATGCTAATATTACTTTTTTACATATGACAAAATGAAGTCCTGAGATTCAGCATTAATTATTAAACTATTAATTAAAAACAGGTAAATTAATAATCAATCATTGTATAACTAATAATCAATTAATCCACAGTGAAAACTCATTTGCTAATATTCAATGTATCTATTCTATAGATATTTATTATTCAATTAAGACTCATTATTGATTAATGTTAATAATTTACTTCATTTAATTTTTATTTAATTTTTTTAATTTGATGTGTGACTGAAAAGAGAAATAAAAAAGCTTGCACAGCAGTCCTTAGGAACAATTTCTAACAGGTCAGTGTTAAATTCTTGAAGCACGTGTTGGTTTTTTTTTTTTAGAATATATAATTTTTATTTTGATCATAGTAGCTTACATATTGTTGACAATAATATTTAGGTACATATTAACATAATATCAGGGGGATTCTCATCACAGAATTATTAACCCTACACCTCCGTTCCCATCCTATCTCCCATATTCTCCTCCCTCACCCCTGGGGCTGCTAGAATAAGTGGTCCCCTCTGAGCCTCGCTTACTACTTAGTGGTCCTACACCTGTTTTGGTCTTGGTACCTCCCTTGTTTCCTCCTCTAACTGGGAGGCGGTACTAGATAGTTCAAGTTATGTGGTTTTGCTTGAAAAAGAAAAATGATAAACTGGGGTAAAAATCAAATATGCTGAAAATGGGCGGAGTCCTTCTAGAGGCACTCATCATCAGTTTGAGAGACGAAGGGGAAAAACAAGGTAAACACCCCAACAGTACAAAAAAGAAGTGTCAAATAAAATATCCAGTGAGCACTCCAACAATAAAGATAAGCACCGCATAAAAGCCATGGTCTTGAGATAAAGGATATGACAGAGCACATAAAGAAAGAAAAGAAAAGAAGAAAATAAATAAATAAATATAAATGGAGACAACAAATTCAATAACCATACCAAAACAAAGAAATCGACAAAACCTAGATAGATAAAAAAAGATTTGTTTTGTGCTTTTTTTTTCCCCTCCAGCAGAGGCACAGTAAATATTGGGGTCATTCGAAAAGGAATTCCCTTGGCCTAACAGATACAGGGTTTCTCCATCCTTGGAGTATATTGTCATGGGATTAACTATAGACTTCGTTCAGATTCATTTACTCTCCCCTCGGTGATTTCGTGGTGTTTGGGAGACTTTTGCTCCGTTCTGTGTGATAAAATCAGATCTCTGTATCTAGAGATATCGGTATCTGCACAGGTCAAGGGGTGGAATTTATGGTTCTAGAAGTTCTGTTACCTCAGTGTCATTTTAATCTGTCTTCTTTGGTTGGTGGTCTTGGTCTTTGCGCTGATCCTAGGATGGCGCCGAGGAGAGCGTCTTTCGTTATGTTTCCAGAAGACTCAGTCCGTTGCAATTGTTTCAGACGGACCTTTTGGAACTGGAGATCATTGTTGTTGTGCAGGTTGTAGCTCAAACCCTGGACTAGGGCTTTTTTATTGGTCACAGGATACATTCAGTCCAGTCATAGTTCTATCAGACAGTCATCCGTAAAAGGCAATCTTGGCTTTTGGAGAGACCAAAGGGTGACAAATCTTCTGATTTTGTCTTATTGTCAGCTGGAGGAGTATGATAACCTGCTCTTAGGTCAAGTTGTTCCCATTTTTCTCCTTGTCAGGATATCATATTAGATCTGACACTTGTTGGTGTCCGAGCAGTATTAAGGATGTCCTGGATGAGATTTGTTTCCTGTACCTGTCATGAAGAACTGTGTCGTTTCAATGTCTGGAATCCAAGGTTCAAGGGTGGACAGATGGTGTCTAATCACATGGGGTCTAAGTTCGGTCCACGTGACATATTTTCAAGGTGGGAGATGTCCCAGTATTGTAAACAAGTATGAGTTCTTATCCCTAGTAGATAAGAGCTCGATTTTATATGTAAGATTTCCCCCTTTTCAGGGGGAAATGGTGCTACATTATATTGCCGGTGCATTTGAGGGTGGCAAAAAAAGAAAATGGAAACATCACACTCCCAAAAAAGTTAAAAATAGAAATAAAAATATATATATATGGAACAAAGATTTAAAAAAATGAAATAAATTAATTAAAGGAACAAAATGTTGCTATAGACTATCTTATATTTGGGGAAAAGCAGGTAAAGAGGTAGTGCAATACAGGACTTATACTTATGATGAAAGTATAGGTTTCCCCATAGTTTTTTTGAGATTTTCTTGTGGTGTGTGGTTTCCTGGTCACCTTTTCATCACACACCCTGAACTTCTTGAGATTGTCAAAAGGTTTGCGGCAGGGAGTTCTCGGCAAGAGTTCTTGCTTTGGGGATACTTTTAGAGCTAAGTCTGGTTTCAAGTAACAGTCCACGTTAGGTTGGTAAGGAGGGCCGTGCAGCTTGAGTCAGCAGGGGGGTTGGTTGCCTTTTCTTTTTTTTTTTTTGGTTTCTGGGCCACACCCAGTGCTGCTCAGGGGTTACTCCTGGCTGTCTGCTCAGAAATAGCTCCTGGCAGGCATGGGGGACCATATGGGACACTGGGATTTGAACCAACCACCTTTGGTCCTGGATTGGCTGCTTGCAAGGCAAACGCCCCTGTTCTATCTCTCCGGGCCCCAGGTTGCCTTTTCTTTCCCGGGATGAGGTGTGGGTTTAACTGGGTGTCCCTTCAGTTGGGTGCTGGGTACTGGTTTGTTGGGGTAGGAGGTCAGGCCTGATGTGTAATAGATTAAGAACTGAGGGTGAAGAGTTTTAATAAGGTGGGAAATCTAAATGGGATTGAGGAGTGAAGGGACAGTCAGATTTCCAAAGGGGGGAAAAGGGGAGTATATGGAAGGGACAGGAAAGAAGAAAGAGAAAATACATTAAAAAGAAAAAGAGAAGAAGAAAGAATGAATGAAATAAAAGAAAGTAGTGAGAGGAGAGGAGGGAAGGGCAAGAGAATGCTAGTTTGCTTGAATGTGTTCGATGAGTAGGGCCTATAGTCTAAGTCTGTAGGTCACAGTCGCTGCTTTGGTATTCTGGCTGGTCACGTGTTTCAAGTCGTAAAATAAGGTATAACCTAGAGATAAAGTATATGTTAAAGAGTTTTCTTGGGACACTCTTGTAGTGCAAACTGGTATGGTATCTCCTGTGACTGGGCCCTGAGGTGCCATCTTAGTTTGTCTTCCCTTTGTATCCAAGAACGCCTGTAGACAGAAAAGCTGAGAGGTTATTTTAAATATAGTAAGATTAAGGCATTATAATATATTTTTATGAGATGTTTCCGTTGGAGTCAATGATTTCCCATGGTATTCTTTATCTGTAATCCTGTATAAGATCCTTAAGGGATTATTATGGGCCTTTGTAGTAGAAGGCTGATTACATACCTGTTATCTCTATGCTGCTGTTTCTGCTGTTGCTGGTTTCTTTGTGGTATAATGTGTAGTCAAGAGTTTATATTGTTCTTCTTTCATATGTTTTGGGCACTGCTCCCCAGTGTATGTTGACTGTTACAGTGTTTGGAGTTTCTAACCTGTTAAAAACTTTTATTTGATTGTTGAATATTAGTTGTACATAAGGGGTATGTTCTATGTGCTTCAGAATAGTACTGTAGTACTGTCATTCTGTGTTTATCTTTCGTCTTCTGACTTACTTCGTTTAACATAATATGTTCTAGGTTCATCCTCGTTCCTGCAAAGTCCAAGATTGTATCATTTTTGACTGCCATGTAGTATTCCATTGTGTATAGATACCACATCTTAATGATCCACTCATCTGTTGTTGGACATCAAGGTTGGTTCCAAGATTTGGTGACAATACTGTGTGCTGCGATAAAAAGTGGGGTGGACACATACTTTGGGATGAATATTCTTCCAACTTGGGGGTAGAAGAACAATTGCTAGGTCAAATGGCAGCTCAATTCTGAGTTCCTTGAGCACTCTCCAGACTGTTCATAGGGGCTGTACTAGGGGGCATTCCCACCAGCAGTGGATGAGAGTGCCTTTTATACTGAATCTCTGCCAACAAAGGCTGTTCCCATTATTTTTGATGTGAGTCATTCTCACTGCTGTAAATTGGTACCTCATTGTTCTTTGGATTTGGATTTCTCTGATAATAAGTGAAGGTGAGCATGTTTTCATGTGTTTGTTCAGCATCTTTCGGTCTTCCCACGTTAAGTGTCTATTCATTTCATATTCCCATTTTTTATGGCTTTATTTGGTTTTGGGGGCTCAGTTTCCTGGGTGTTTTGTATATTCTGGATATCAGCACTTTATATGATATGTTGGGTGAAAAGATTTTTTCCCATTCAGTTAACTGTCTTCTTGTGTTAAGTAGGCTTTCTTTTGCCATGCAGAAGATTTTTAGTTTGATGTAGTCCCATTTCTTTATGTTTGAGGATAAAGTTCTTGCCATTGGTGCTCGATCCTCGAAGACCTTTTTGATATATAGGTCTTCGAGTGTTCTACCTATATTATTCTCTATAATCTTTATAGATTCGGATCTAATTTCGTGGTCTTTGATCCATTTTGAGTTGATTTTTGTACAAGGAGTGAGGTATGGGTCAATTTTGAATTTCTTACATGTGGTTTTCCAGTTGTACCAACACCATTTGTTAAAAAGACTTTCTTTGTTCCATTTCAAGTTTTTGGCTCGTTTGTCAAATATTAGTTGACTGTATATCTGGGGGTTTATGTCTTGAAATTCTGTTCTAACCCACTCTCTGAGGCTCTGAACTTGTACCAGCATCATACTGTTTTGATCATTATGGCTTTATAGTATGGATTCAGGTTAGGTAGCGAGATGCCACCTAGCTTCTTGTTTTTCAGTATGTGTTTGGCTATCCTGGGTCTTTTGTGCTTCCAGATGAATTTTATGATTGATTGTTCTAATTCTTTAAAGAATGATTTCTGGATTTGGATAGATATTGCATTAAATCTATATAGTAGTTTGGGTAGGATAGTCATTTTGACTACGTTTATTCTACCAACCCATGAGCATGGGATGTTCTTCCATTTCCTTAGATCCTCTTCAATTTCTTTCTGGAGTGTTTTGAAGTTTCCCTGGTATAGGTTCTTCACTTCCTTTGTAAGGTTGATTCCTAGGTACCTTCTATTTTTGATACTATTTTAAATGGAGTTGTATTTTTGATCTCTCTTTCCTCAACTTCATTATTTGTGTAGAGAAATGCTACTGTCTTTTGTGTAATGATATTGTAGCCAGCCACTTTGCTGTATTGGTTAATTGCTTCTAGGAGTCTTACTGTGGACTCTTTACAGTTTTCGATGTGTATCATCATATCGTCTGCAAAAAAGAGATAGTTTGCATTCTTCTTTCCCAATCTGGATTCCTTTGATACCTGTCTCTTGTCAGATTGCTATTGCTAGGTCTTCTAAGATTATATTGAATAAGAGTGGAGAGAGTGGACAGCCTTGCCTAGTTCCTGAGTTTAGTGGAAATTCTTCTAGTTTTTCACCATTAAGGATAATGTTGGCTGTGGGCTTTTCATAGATTAGCTGTAACTATCTTGAGGAAGGTTCCCTCTAACCCTATTTTGCTGAGTGTTTTCAACATGAAAGGGTGTTGGATTTTGTCAAACATTTTCTGTGCATCGACTGATATGATCATGTGGTTTTTGTCTTTCTTGTTGTTGATGTGATGTATGATGTTGATTGATTTGCGTATGTTCAACCAACCTTGCATTCCTGCGATGAAACTCACTTGGTCATGATGTATGATCTTTTTGATAAAGTGCTGGATTCGGTTTGCTAAAATTTTGTTAGAATCTTTGCATCTATGTTCATTAGTGATATTGGTCTGCAGTTTTCTTTCTTGGTGGTGTCTTTGCCATCTATGGGAATGAGTGTGATATTAGCCTCATAAAAGGATTTGGGGAGGATTTCTTCTGTGGTTTGGAAGAGACTGTGGAATAGTGGTAGTAAGTTTTCATGGAATGTTTGATAGAATTTGTCTGTAAATCCTTCTGGACCTGGACTTTTGTTCTTAGGAAGTTTCTTAATTACATCTTAAATTTCCTCAGAAGCGATTGGTCTGTTTAGGCTTTCTAGGTCTTCCTTATCCAGTCTCGGAAGATGGTATTTTTCCAGGAATCTGTCGATTTCTACTGGGTTCTCTAGCCTAACTGAGCATAGTTGTTCATAATATGATCTCATGATATGTTTTATTTCTTGGGGTTCTGTTGTAATCTCTCCCCTTTCATTTGTGATCCTACTGATTGGGTGTTTTCTCTGTCTGTCTCTCTTTCTTTTTTTTTTTTTTTTTTTTGGTGAGTTTTGCCAGTGGTTTGTCTATCTTGTGTATTTTTTCAAAAAACCAACTCCTGTTCTCATTGATCTTTTGTATTGTTTTCTTAGTTTCTATGTTGTTTATTTTTGCTCTGATTTTTTTTTATTTCTGATTTTTTTTTTATTATTTCTTGCCTTCTGGTTGTGGTTGGATTTCTTTGCTGCTGTTGTTCCAATTCCTTGATATAGTCCTTCAAAATTGTTTTTTTCATTTTCCTGTTTCTTTACATAGGCCTTTATTGCTATGAGTTTCCCCCTAATTACTGCTTTGCTGTGTCCCACAGATTTTGACAGGTTGTCTCGTCATTATCATTTGTCTCAAGGAATCTTTTTTATTTCTTCCTTGATTTGCTCTTTGATCCAGTTGTTGTTGAGCAGCATGTTGTTTAATCTCCAGGTATTAGTTTTTCTCCATTGCTTCTTCTTGTAGTCAATTTTGACTTCTGTTGCATAGTGATCTGATATGGTGCTTCTAATGATCCGTACATTTGTGATCTTATATAGGTTAGATTTGTATCCTAGGACATAGTCTATTCTAGAGAAAGTTCTATGTGGGCTTGAGAAGAATGTGTATTCTATTTTCTGGGAATGGAGGGTCCTATAAAGGTCTATTAGCCCTAGATCTTCTAATTTTTCATTTAGGGCTCTATGTCTTTGCTGTTTTTCTGTTTGGTGGATCTATCCAGTAGTGATAGTGGAGTATTGAGATCTCCTACAATTTTCACATTTCCTTTCATATGTTTCTCCAGGTTTGCAAATAGTTGCCTCACATATATTTCTGGCTCTACATTAGGTACATAAATATTGACCATGGTTAGTCCTTCTTAATCTAGTGTTCCCCTGATCAGTAAGTAGTGTCCCTCTTTGTCCCTGATCACTTTTTTGAGGTTGAATGGAATTTGTTCTGATATAAGAATGGCTGTCCATGCTCTTTTTTGTTTCCTGTTAGCCTGAATAATTAATTTCCATCCTTTTATTCTAAGTCTGTGTTTGTCTTGTAGTTGTAGTTGTGTTTCTTGCAGGCAGCAGAAGTCCAGTTTATGTTTTCTAATCCAGTTCTCTACTATGTGTCTCTTAATGGAGAGTTTAGACCATTAACATTTAGGGAAATTATTGAGAGAGAAGAATGTTGTGCAGTTGTGTTGTGTATGGTGGTTGTTGTTATAATCGGGGGTTCGGATTGTGTAATTCATCTCTGCATAGGTCGTTTAGGATCAGTTTTGTTTGCACAAATAATGAAAGATCATTTTTGTTTGAGAATGGTTTTAGACTGCCTTCCCATATGAATGAGAATTTTTCTGGATATTAGGACCCTAGGTTGGAAATTTCTTTCATTCAGGGATTTATATTTGTTGTTTCACTGTCTTCTTGCTTGAAGAATTTGAACTGGGAGTTCTGGTTTGATTCTTATGTCCCTTCCTTTGTACTTGAGGATTTTTTTTTTCACCCTTACTAGGGGCTCTCTTCTTTTTCTGGATTTGCACTGAAGTTTCTTTCCAGATGGTGGGAAAGTTCTTTGCTATTATTTCTCTGGTTGTTTTCCACTTTCCTATTTCCTCCCATTATGGTATACCCACAATTCTTAGGTTATTTCTTTTGTCTTTGTTCATTAGATACTGGACTTTTCCTTCCAGTGCTTTGCCTTTTATTTCTTTGTTCGTTTCTTGGTTGTTTTTTGTTTGCAGTTGTCCTTCGAGTTCTTAAATGTGCTTCTCCAACTTTGTGTTTCTGCTCATAAGGCTTGTTATGTTGTCTTTTAATTCCTTTTGTATGAAATCACCCATGTTCTTTAACATTTTTTCTTTAATTTGCCTGATATTTTATCTATAGATTTCTTATACTCGGTGGCTAGTGTTTTGTTTTTTTTTTTTTTTTCATTTCATTTCTTGCATCTCCTTCCTCAGGGCTGCTTTTTGGTCTCCTTTCCATGGATCTGTGCATTTTGGTGGACTTGGAAACTTGCCAGTGTTTGTCTCCGTATCTCCAGATGTTAGGGTTCTCCTTGATTTCCCCATAGTTCTTTGCATTTATTGGTATGGCTTGGAGTGCAGTGCCTTCCAAATTCAGCCTGCTTTGGTCCCCTTTGGCTTAGGGATGGGTGTCCTCCCTGAGTGTGGCTCTAGAGGGGTCTGGTGGGTGAGGTTGCTGAGGTTTGGTTCCTCGTATGTTCTCTGGTGGGGTATGATCAGTTCTTCCCTTTTGATGCCAGCTATTGCTATTCTGCTTCTGGCAACAGTGGTGGAGGGCGCTATTCAGCCTAGCTCCTTTGCCCCCACTTCCTTAACTGAGAGTTAGTCCTGCCACTTCCTTCAGAGGGCCTGGTCAATTCCCTCTGCTTATTCCTGCCAGCCGGTGCAGTTCCGCTCCTGGCCACAATGGTGGAAGGCGCTGTTAAGCCTAGGTCCCTGCCCTCTCTCCCCTATCTGGGAGTCAGCGGAGCTCTGCCCCCTCTGGGTCTCAGCAGAAGAAATTCCCTCAATCAGACCCCCGGCAGCTTTCCTTGGTCCCTGGAGTTTGAGGTTCACTCCTGGGCTTAGGGGGGGCAGACTCTGTAGCCCACCCAAAGGTCAGGGGAGTGGTCCCATGCTCCCCTCCATTCCACAGATTCCAGCCTGTCCCAGAGTAGCCAGGCAGGGGGTGCCTAGGGAGCCATCGCTCCCTTACCCTTGTCTGCATGTGTCTGATGCAGCGGGTGATTCACGAGCAGGGGATGCCTGGGGGTGGTTGTTCCCTTACCTGTGTCTGGGCTGGTGTGCGGGTTTTGGGGTGCAGGAGGAGTGCCCTGGGTGTTCGCTTTCCTACTGGCTCTGGTCCTGGGTCCAGGGCAGGGTTTGGTGAGGGCACAGGGGGTACCTGGGGTGCTCGGTCCCTCACTGGCTTCCCGGCCGGCCTGTGGGACCAAGCGGCGGTGACTAAGGCGGGCGCAGGGCCTACCTTCACGTGTTTTTTTTTTTAAACTGTTATTTTGGTCATGTGAATGTTTGATCAAATATGAAGTAGTAGAACTGAAAAACATTTTATGTGATTGAAATTGGATGATATTTTTCTATATGAGGTGTGTTTGCTATTTTTTTCACAACTGTATGAACAGCTTTAAATTTAAGTACAAAATTGGTATCTACTTATTGAATTACAAATTATTGAACACATTCACATCTACTTTTTGACATAGGTTCTGTAACTACAAAAAAAATTTTTATTGAGACCAATGTGAATTACAAATCTTTTACAGTTATATTTAAAATACATAGTGACAGTGAATTAGGGCATTTCCCAAACCCCCAGTGTTGACTTCCTTTCACTCTTTTCCCAGAATGCATTCTATACTCCTTCCATTTGTCCCCTGGACTGCTAGTATTACCTGTCCTCTTTGTATATAACTTGTCATAGATCTTGATTTTCTTGTCATTGACTTTGTCTTTGATATTTAGGCCTGATCATTATTTATTTCCACTCAATGTTCATGTGATCTGGGGTTTTATCCAAAGCCAGACTCTAGAATATCGTACCAAGCAGAACCAAAACAAGTGAAATTAAAAAATTATATGTAGAGAAATTTAATAAAATGAAAAAACAAAAAATTTGAAAAAATTTTTAAAAAAGAAAAGAAAGAAAAAAAGGAATGGATCGGGCTACTTTTACATTTGGAAATAAACACATTAAGAGACATAACTATTGAGGTATTAAACACACACAGAAAATATAGATATCCCTATTAAGTCTTTTGAGATATTCTTAGGGAGGTGAGATCTAGATGAAAACATCACCATTTTAATATGAATAGTTTTTCATACCAACAGTGATGCTTCTTAATAATACCAAAATATGTACTTGCCAAGATATGTGTGATGTAAGTACTACAACATAATTAGATGTGGTTAGTTTTCTGAAAGTGTAATGAAAATATACATTAGTTTTGCTTTAAGGTAGTGTAGCCTTAAGATGAAAAAGAAGCTACATTTGTATGGAGCCTAAAATATTGGAGGGTATATCTCCCGGAAGAGAGGGCTTTTGCCTGAGTACTCAATAAAACTGTATGGTGTTTCAAAACATATAATCTGACTAATATTTTAACTCTTTTTGACTATAGTATTTTCTATACTATGTCAGTGCAGTTCTTTGTAAAGTGTACATTTAAATATACTACTTTTATTAAGAGAAGAATGGCCTCCAGTTAAGTAGACAATAAAATCAATAAAAATCAATTTCTTAATTGTAACCAAGATATTTCTTAGTAATAGAACATTCTCCTTCATACTAAACACAACATTTTCCTGTTGAAATTTGGCTGTTCATAGGTGTTCTCTTTGTATTGGAGCATTGATACTTACATAATACTCTTCAACTTTCTTAATAACTATTTATTAAAATTTTGGGGTTTTATAAAAATTACTTCACTAAATTTTTATTTCACTCATCTATAGCATGTATAATTATATTTAGCAAATGAAAGAAATATACCTACATGCTTCAATAGTTACCATGTTCAAATCTCTTTTTAGTTAGGAATGAGATTTTAATTTAGAATTATTTCATCCTAAATTCACCACACTTCTTGAAAGAGGTCACAGAACTGGAATTAAATAGAGAAATCTTAGACAAAATCTTCCTCTTACCTTTCAACATCCCTGAAGGACCTTTTTGTGTATTGCCAGATTTCTGCTCAAGTTTATAAGCAATTTAATAATATATGACCATCTTGTTGTTTTGGAATTTTTCCCCTTCACCTTTGCTTCCAGCTCCCTCACGCACTCCAATTACTACATTGTCTGTTAAAATTATATTTTAGATAAGCCTCCAAATTTTATATTAGTACACAAAAGGCATCTTTTTTAGATTTTACTCTCAGGAAAAAAAAGAATGGTATGGCTCTTTGCTTCCTATGATCCTGACATTTTGCTTATTTGTATTAAATGGCATTAGAGATTTCATTGAAGTCCTGGTCAACCACATCACATGGGTGACTCCTATCAGCTTAAACTTAACTGAACCTTTTTACTGACTCTAAAAAAAAGAATGCCTGGCTAGGCATTCATAAAAAGAATTCTTCTATTGTTTAGATCCTTTCCAAGTGAATTTCTAATGATAATTTGTACCTATAAGAAATTTATTATATGATATGCTTCTATTATAATTATCTTCCTCTTTGATATATTGAAAAAATGTGTCATAAGTTAAGAGTTTAGTATGGGACTTTTAAGAAATATAAAATGTTATTTATGGTTATTTAGTAACATATAATTTATTTTGTAAAGACATTAGTTGTGGGTATATTCACCAATGTGGAGATCTATATTCCTTTAGAATATACCTCATAAAAATGTCCTGTTTACTAAGTAAGGGAATTTAGGACAAATACAAAGACAACCACAATTATATAATGGTTTTGACAATTTCACAGCACATAGGTAAGGCTGGTTATAAAAGCAGCTGTCAATGATAGTATTTCTACTTTGGAAGTTCTGTGCAATTTCCAAATGACATCAATAGTCAAAACAAATTCTCAGTTAAGAAAAAATAAAACAATTGAAACCCAACTCAAACATGTTTCTAATCATGGTGCTTAAATAAAGATATTATAATAAAAATAATAAAACTGGGGCTGCGGCCATAGTGAAGCAGTGGGGCATTTGCCTTGCAAGCAACTGCCCCAGGATGGATCTCGGTTCAATCCCGGGCATCTCATATGATCCCCCAATGCCAGGAGTGATTTCTGAGTACAAAGTCAGGAGTAACCCCTGAGCATTTGTGTGACCCAAAAACAAATAATAATAATAATAATAATAATAAAGCAAAGAAAAAATATGAAAAAGAAAGATAATACTCAGAAAATTAAAATTGTAGTGAATTTAAATAATAGCATAGAACCACTCTGTTATTTTGTCTTTTCCATTTTAAGATTGATATGTATCAGAATTTCCACCAAATTAATCTAATTCTTTTTTTAAAACTTATTTATTTATTTATTTATTTATTTATTTATTTATTTATTTATTTATTTATTTTGTGTGTGTTTTTTTGGGTCACACCCGGCAGTGCTCAGGGATTATTCTTGGTCCCATGCTCAGAAATTGCTCCTGGCAGGTACTGGGGACCATATGGGACACTGGGATTCAAACTGATGACCTTCTGCATAAAAGGCAAACGTCTTAACTACATGCTATCTCTCCGGCCCAAAATTAATCTAATTCTTACCTGAATATTTTTTGTTTAATATATATAGACAAATTGAGAAGTTAAATCTCAAATTCTTATCTAAATGCTTTAGAAGCATATATGCCCCAGGTATTTTAATATATGAACCAGTGATTACATTGATAAAATTCATATCTCCCAAATATCATAAGCAAGGTATTCTTGGAAGACCTCTTGTGATGTTTCCCAACTATGGCAATTTTATATTAGTATAAAACCATCACTATAACTCATGTGATATGCCATTGTTTAATATCAATGAATATATTAAAATTTAGATTTTAATTTAGATTTAGTTTAAATTTAACATAGTAATTTAGATTTAAAGATCCTCCTGTTAATTAAATCACTTGCTGTGTTTCCAGCATGTTAGTCAATACTTAGGAGGATGAACAAGAAAACAAATGTGTATAATTTTCTATTACCTTTACAATTTTATTTTGAAATTAATATAAAATTATAATGATTTTAGCATCATTAATGTTGCTTCATTTTTAATACATCTGTAAACTGTCTTGATCTCCAGTTTGACTAGAGCACTTCAAACCTGACAATTATTCTAGCAAAAGTCCAAAGAAGCTAGTTCTGAAAATTAATTACACAGTTACAGTGAAACTGATTTAGCTACTCTGTGGATCTTGAATTTTGTATGTAAAATTAGAATACAGATCCCTTGTTCTTGCTATGTCTAGTTCAAATAGCTAGTTCTAAGTATGTCTCCAATATTCAGGTCTCACTCGCTTTGACCTATGTACAGCATTACTTATTTGGTCCTCAAGATGACCATTCCAATGTATATTACCATGTCCCCACAGCTCTGACAGCTCTTTGTCCTTTACAAAAGATCTGATCTAAGATCTGCTTTTGTTTCCTAAGTGTTTTAGCTCCAACCTCTTTGTCACTTTGGCTTTACTTTGTTTTCAGCCCCCACCCTTTCCCCTTCATGAGAATTGATGATTTTCTACAAACACCTGGAACATAGATGAGGGTCAATGAGGGACATCTCTCTCCTGTGCCTTTTTTAAAATTCATTTTTATTTCCACTTTTTTTAGCCATTTTACATTATTTGTCTACCTATTCCTCATGTTAAAACGACCAATTGTTTTTTTGTGGATAGGTTTCTTCTCTCTCTCTCTCTCTCTCTCTCTCTCTCTGTTTCTGTCTCTCTCTCTCTCTCTCTCTCTCTCTCTCTCTCTCTCTCTCTCTCTCTCTCTCTCTCTCTCTCCTCTCCCATAACAAATGTGTCTAAAATGAATGAAGAGCTCTATCTCACAAAATGATACTATAGAATACTACAGGAACTTTGACAGTCTTTGCTCATAGAGCCCAGGATGCATATTTGAGTATTTTATAGGAGATGGATCTGGGAAACAAATGGCCCGTGTGAGTACTCAAACCATTGTAAACAGTTGACTATATGTTACAAAAATATTGATATGGGTCCAGGAGAGATAGTCCAGGGATTAAGGTACTGGCCTTTTAAGGGACTGACTCTATTTAATCTCTAGCACTGCATATATCTTCCCAAGAATTACCAGGAATGATCTCTGATCACAGCACCAGGAGTAATTTCTGAGCAACAACCACAAGGTAGGTCCCACAAGCAAAATTTAAAAAACTAATTGACAGTAATTTGGGGCAGTTTTTGGGAAAATCCAAAAAAGTGGATGTTTACTTTAGTTTTGATATTATAAAAATAAGGACAATTCTTTTTTGTGTTTTTAGTTTTGGTTTTTGGTTTTTGGTGCTCAGGTGTTACTCCTAGCTGTGCACTCAGAAATGGCTCCTGGCTTGGAGGACCATATGGGACACCCGGGAATCTAACTGTGATCTGTCCTAGGTTAGCCACATGCAAGGCATCAATGAATATAAACATATATTAACTGTGTTCCATTGCATCATTTTGCTAAATAAGCAGTGACCTTCCTTCTTTTTGGTTTGTAGGCTATTGTTTATCCCAATGAAAAGACAAGTGCTTGAGATCTAAAAGAGAATGATAGGAATTGGCATTGGCATAAGACTGAATTAATCTCTCAAGACTTTGGGACTGTGTTCCTTCCAGCCAAACATGAGAATATCTTGTGCTAAGTAATGAAGAACTATGTGTCTTCTTCATTACAAAATAAGTCCTAAGGATGATTCCTGTGTAGGGTATATTAGATTTTTAACTAATGACTTATACACTTTATACAAAATTTAAGTTGTGCACCTCAATCTATTTTTCTCAATATTTTATAGAAATTAAGGATAGTTGATGAGTTTGTTAAATTTTTATTTGCTAGGTTAGAAATTTCTTCTGCTTCCTGAAAAGGATGTTGACTGAGTGTTCCTATATGACTAGAGTTATGTGGAAGCTTATGGAGGAATTGTAACTAAAGTTCTACTTTTTCACTGGGAAGAATAAAGTAGGAATATTATTTTTTTTTTTTTTTTTTTTTTTTTTTTTTTGTGATTTTTTTTTTTTTTTTTTGGGTCACACCCGGCAGTGCTCAGGGGTTACTCCTGGCTTCATGCTCAGAAATTGCTCCTGGCAGGCACGGGGGACCATATGGGACGCCGGGATTCGAACCGATGACCTTATGCATGTAAGGCAAACGCTTTACCTCCATGCTATCTCTCCGGCCCCATTTTTTTTTTTTTTTTTTTTTTTTAGTAGGAATATTATTGAGGATTGGGCAAAGAGATGATAAATTTGTTTCTTCATATCATTGAATAGTTTTAGTTTTGATCTTTTCCTGATGGCACTGCATCATCAATTCAGACTATGTACACATCCAGTCATAGATTTGTTCAACATTTGTACTTTCTCTTTGTTCTCTGCCTTTGGTTCTCTCTTTCCAAGCCATTCGTCCTGTTTTAAAATCTTATTTTATCGGTACGGTTCCCATTTCTGTTCTCTGGAAGAACATTTCATTGATAGGATATGATCTTATAGTGAAGGAACCTTTCTGCCTAATTTCTAGTAATTCAGTTTCAAGGGACTAAAAAGGACTATTACTATTACATTCTTTCTCCTCATGGATATTATCTGCATTATATGTATCAGACTACTGTTTGGTAGATGAATAAGTGAGTGAATGAAGACTTGAACTGATGGACATATTAATGGAAGAATTCCTCACTTTGTAATTATTCAGGAAGAAAAAAGGATGCAAAGCACTGTACAGATAATACTATACAAAGTGGTTCAGTCAAAACAAATTGAAGCTAAAAGTTTACAGGGTTTTTTTTGTACCCATTAATGTTAGTAGTAGAGCCACAATTTTATTTTTTTTCTGTATTGACAATTTGCACTGTTCAGTTTTGGCCCAAAGCCAGGAAGACTGCTGACAGGGAGAGAGCTTCAAAGAAGCCTTGCCCAAGAGCGAATGGCTTGAACATTAAGTCTTTAGATAAGAAGCTGACACTAAATTCAGAGTTCTCAGTTTCTTTTTACTAGTCCATGTTTGTGCCTCCAACTATCCTCCATGTCGGGAAGTAATCACATTTCTTTTTCAGTGTCAGATGGAGGTAGAGAGTACAGCTTTATTTTCAAAACCTGAAGCCAAATTGCATGGCAGATAAAGCTTCTTGCTATTTTACCTACTTTTCTAAATCTTAACCCATCTTCTCATGCTGCCTATGGATTTTTAACACCGATCAGACCTGTTTGGGACTCTGCTTTCCTAAAATGACTTGAGAAACTTTTCCATTTGCCCATGGTATTTTCCTATGTTGCTGTAATGTGAGGAAAGCTCATTCCCATTATTGAGAATCCAGCACTGTTCAACATTTCTAGAATTACTTCTTAGGAATGACTGATTGCAGGCTCTCAGGGGGCATTTGCAATGTCAAAGGAGAGTTGATCAATCCAAATTACTTCTTGGTGGGAAAGTTGGAAACTTGTTTGCAGGTTGTATACCAGGTGTTAACGGCCTCATTAAATATCTGCTCCTTCCTTCCCAAATCATTACACTGACTCCCAGATTGAGAAGATATTAATGGGAAATTATCTTTTCCTCTCTTTTAGGTAACAAAATTATTTTTTTAAACTAAGAAGTTGCTGAATGAGGATAGTTAAGAGTTTTATTACTGTGGAAAGGTTTGTTTAATTACTGATTTTGTTAGATGGTAGACTTGGAACATTTTTAAGTTTCCCTTTTTCATTCTTTTCTATTTTTTATTGTGTATGTGAGGGGGCATACCTATAGTGCTCAGTAGATTGAATCTTGGCTCTATACTCAGGTACCATTTCTTGTGGGCTCAGGGAACCATAAGGAGTGAAGGGAATTGACTCTGATTGACCACATGTAAAGGCAAATGCCCTACTCTCTGTACTATCACTCTAACCCCATGGTTAATATTTCTAAAGAAAAAAAATCTGTTATCAACACACTTTATCAAAATTTTGCCTGGTGAGTCTTACCCTATTCAATCCAGATAGTTGAAATTTTTTTTTTTGGGTCACACCCGGAGGTGCTCAGGGGCTACTCCTGGCTGTCTGCTCAGAAATAGCGCCTGGCAGGCATGGGGGACCATATGGGACACCCGGATTCGAACCAACCACCTTTGGTCCTGGATCGGCTGCTTGCAAGACAAACTCCGCTGTGCTATCTCTCCGGGCCCATTTTTTCTTTTTTTTTTTTAAATAATAATAATAATAATAATAATAATGTATTTTTATTTTAAACATAGTGGCTTATATATTGTTGACAATAATATTTTAGGTACATATTAACATAAAATCAGGGGAATTCCCATCACCAAATTGTCATCCCTCCACCTCCGTTCCTATCCTGCCTCCCATATCCTCCTCCCTCACCCCCAGGGCTGCTAGCATGAGTGGTCCTCTCTGTGCCTAGCTTACTACTTAGTGATCTAGATAGGTGAAATTCTATTGCAATTCTATTTTTACAGGAATTACAAATTTTGCTAGCTGCCTCTTTTCAGTTATCTAAATACTTATTTTTCATATGGTCTATCCCCTACCCTCAAACTGGTGAGCATAATTCTCCTTTAATTTGATACTTTCATAGAGTTTTATATACATTATCACTAAGTCGATAAACAAATATGCTAATATATAAATATATCATTACTTCACAAAATATAGGACAGTTACCAGTGCCTTAAAAATCCCATTTACTTTTGATTTAAAGTGTTTGAGAATGGAGCCAGAACAATAGTACAGAGGGTAGGGTGCTTACCTGGCTGTGATGCTTGGCAACACATATGGTCCTTCGAGACTACCACCAGGAGTGATCTCTGAGCTCAGAGCCAGTTATAAGCCTCAAACACCACTGAGTGTGATCCAAAAGCCCAACAGAAAAACAGTGTTATTGAATTTGCTTTCCTCTGAATTGTAATTAATGACATTCTGAACTGCTTACAAGATTCAATTGACTGGCAATATTAATCACACATTCACAGAGAAATTGGTTATTGTATTTGAGTTTTTTTCTTATGTGTTTTCTGGCAACTAATCACTGATTAAAACTAAGAAAATGGCTCTGACACTATTCTCTGCAAACAAGTATTTTTTGGCATATTTAATCTGAAAGTCCCCCCCCCTTTTTTTTTTCTATTGGAGATTGCTTTAAAATTTCTGTAGATATGGAATCAAACCAAGAAACAGTATTTCTTGTCAAGAGGAACAGTTTATTCCAGATAATTAAATCCAGGAATGTTCAAAGAAAACACAGCATGGAGCATAAATTAGGTTCTATCAAGGGATATAGGTCGTTCCTCATGAATGGATTCTGACAAAACAATTTTGTGGAAAGCTTTGAAAAGTCATTAATAGTTTTGAAACTTTTGAATGCTAGCACAGTTTGTAGAGAAACAGTGGGTTTAGATTTGTGTTTTTAAGCATACCAAAGATATTCAGACATGTTTCTTTATTATATTTGATGGTATTTTTGAGATTGCAATAACGATTTCTGCAATATAGTATTAAGAAAGCCAGGGAGGATTTTTCTCTTTTCTTTTTTCTTTCTTTCATTCTCATTTTTTTGCATGCCCTAAATAGCAAAACAGATAAAATTTTCAAAAACAACAGAAATCATAAATATCACATAGAACTATATTGTAATAGCATCAGAGTCTGCCATTATGTTTCAAGAGGACAGTTATACTTTCACTTATTTTTAAAACTTTATAATTATTTTACCTCCTTGCTTATATTATCAATATTTAAGTATTGTTAATAAATCAGTGAGCTCAGATTGTTATAATTCTTAAAATTTATTTTCATAAAAAATGCTATGTGAGGGGCTGGAGAGATAGCATGGAGGTAAGGCGTTTGCCTTTCATGCAAGAGGTCATTGGTTCGAATCCCAGCGTCCCATATGGTCCCCCGTGCCTGCCAGGAGCAATTTCTGAGCATGGAGCCAGGAGTAACCCCTGAGCACTGCCGGGTGTGACCCAAAAACCACCAAAAAAAAAAAATGCTATGTGAACTTGGCAATTAGATTAAAAATTGTACAATAGAAGCATAAAAAGGTGATTAAGATAAAACAGACTATAAGTGGGTTACTTGAGGTGTAGGACAGATAGGATAATGAGAAAAGCACTTGCTTTGCATGTGGCTGAACCAGATTCTATTACACATCTCATATGGTTCTACCTGGACACAGAGCCAGGGGTAAACGCTTAGTCAGGTTTGGCTGATACCATGGTCCCCAACTCAGTAATTTTAATCCTGGGGCTAGAGCAATAGTGCTGTGGTCAAGGACTCACCTTGTACACAACCTACCCAGATTAAAGTTTTAGCACTCTGTGTGGTGTTCTGAGCACTGTCAGGCATAATTCCTGCATGCAGAACCAGGAATAAACCCTATATACTGATGGTATGGCACCCAAATAAACAAACAAATAGTAAAAAGCATTTATGTAGGAGTTGGTTGAGTTTGAAACTCTGATCTATTGTTCTGATAGGATATCTAGTCAATAAACTTTCCTTAACAGTCACTTGAAATAAAGTATGATATTATATTATATAAATATAATGTTTCAAGTGTAACTGGTGATACTATTTTAGAGTATATATTACTGTATTATATTACCTATGGATTATGAAATTATAAATGGATTACTGGATTATATTTTAGATGTTATTTATATTTTATCACTGCAAACATCATTGGCATTTTGAACCTGCAGTTATTTTTGCTAATGTACTCTGAATATTATATTTCAGGGTAATGCAGAGTCAATATTATGTTGTTACCATTATTATTTCTATGGATAGTATAAATTGCATGGGAACAAAGCCCAGTTATACATTTTTATACACTTTTATCTTTTAATGTCCAGAAATCACCAGGTTTGACATATAATAAATGAATATTTGTTGAAGGCCACACTTTGTCATGTGAATATTTGAAGAACGGCAGAGAAATAGTTCAAAGCTTAATTCAGCCTCCAGCACTGAACAGCTTCTATACTCAGTGCTTGTTACTGGGTGAGCTTGGGAGCTCTCCTGAGAACAAATGGGTGTGACTGTCAAAACAAATTAAAAATTTACCCATTCTCTTTTACTTTTTATTTGATCCCTCTCTTTTCTATTCATTACTTAGGTTATTATTCTTCCTTTCTTCTACAAATGGAGTAAATAAATTAGCTGAAGGTAGAAAAATGGAAAACCAAATAGATAAAATATATATAATGGCTCATAATATTCAATTTCTTTCAGTCTATGAAAAGCATTGACTTTACTGAGGTACATATTATGAACCAATAAAACTAGAAATTACATACTTAACAACAGCCCCAAATGTTAAAAGTTTCTTTAAAATTGTATCCAAAAGAAAGACAAAAGGAAATAAAATCATGTCTATAACTTTGTTATGAAACAAATTTTTGTTCTAACTGGAATACATGTAATCTAGACATAGTCTTGCTTTATAACAAACTATTTTATACGAGATCATGTTCTTTTGAAGATTTTTTGATAATATTGGGTATAAAACTTAGGATAAGAAATCTTGTGCAGGGGGCTGGAGAGATAGAATGGAGGTAAGGTGTTTGCCTTGCATGCAGAAGGTCGGTGGTTCAAATGCCAGCAGCCCCTATGGTCCCCAGAGCCTGCCAGGAGCAATTTCTGAGTGTAGAGCCAGGAGTAACCCCTGAGTGCTGCCGGGTATGATCCAAAAACCAAAACAAAACAAAAAATCAGGTTCATTTGCAATGAGTTTTATTTTTTTCAAACATAAACTTTTGTTTGTCTTTTAATATGGATAAAATGGCCATAGTATAAAATAGGCTCTAAAGTATTATTTGCAACCCTGAAGAACTGTTTGTGTGTGTGGATGTTCATGTTGAGATATTTGCTGAAATGATGATCTATATGCACTGGAACTAGGATCATGGTTGTAGATCATAAAGGTTTTAAACACAACAGAGAGTTTTTTAAGTTTTACCCCTAAATTTCTATAATTTTATAAACTATTGATAAGTCAGTAAACATGGGAAAAGAGTATCAATTTAAACTTTTCAAAATGTCAATTTGAAATAAATAAATAATGACTGTGGTTTATTATTTCAAGTACAACAATGTCTTGGGTTATATAAATATAAATACATTTATTTTTAATAGAATTTAATGTAATAAAATAATATATTTTAGAATTATTATAAAACAAAGTAAAATTTAATAGTCCAATTATTTATTAAATTTGAATTGATTTATTTAATGCATTTTTAAATATCAAATCAATTTAAAGAATATTTTTATATGTAATAATCATATTTTTGGTTCACTTTCTTGATTTGGGTTTGCAGATAAACACAGCTGAGCCCTGGTTTATTCCCAGGGCTTACTCCTGACTCTGTAATCAGGCATCACTTTTGGTGTTGCTCAGAGGACCATGGATGGTGGTGCCAGGGATTCAGTCAGTTGTGTGCAAGGAAAGTGCCTGAATTGCTGTATTATTTCTCTGAACCCTGAATTTAGTCTTGACTATGAGATTCATATCATTATCTTGAATTCACATTTCTTGGTATTATAAAAAGCATATAAATGTCAGATTAGCTTATTTAACAGGCAACAATGCTTTGTAAAATGTTTTGTTATGGTATTAGGTATCTGTATATTTTTTTAAAGAAATTCTTTAGCCACTCCCAGTGGTGCTCAAGGCTTACTCCTGTATCTGAGTTCAGTGATAACTCCTGTCAATGCTTCAGAATCAAATGTGGAGATGGGGATTATATGTAGGTTGATCCTTAGATAAGGCAAACTCCCTACAATTAATTTGTACTATATCTCCAGCCCCTTGAAGTTAAACTTCTCTGACTTTCTACTTAGATAGTTCTGTTATTACATTATCTTATACGAAATAAGTCTCAGAGATAAGCCTAATTAGAAAATAAAACTCCTTTTTTTAGACCTTTGAAAAATAAAATGACCTCTAACTTGCAATTTAATTTTAGTCTTGTCAGAAAATTTCAGGTATCCACTGAGCTAAGCCACACAGATTCTTTGGAGGGAATTTTAGAGGTGTAGGACACATTCAGGGTGGTCAGGGCTTACTTCAGTTCTGCTCAGAGATCACATGTGGCATGATTGGGAAACATGTGGTGTCTGGAAGGGAATTGGGTCATCTGCATGCAGGGTACGCGCCTGATTATCTGTATTATATCAGCAGTCACCAAATTCTTGATCTTCAAAGCTGTCAGTGATGTTCTTAGTGACACTGGCTTTGGTCACAGTTTAAAACAGCCATAGACAACTACTACATCTCTCCTGAACAAAAAGTCTTCCAGAATAGTGTGCCAGATGGAGTTCTAAGAGCTATTTCTCTAACTTTTTTTTTTATTGTTTTTGGGCCACAGCTAGTGGCATTCAAGGTTACTCCTGGCTCAGTGCTCAGAAATTGGTCCTTGCTTGGGGAGACCATATGAGATATTCGAAATCGAACCCAGGTCCATCCTAGTTTGTCTGTATTCAAGTTAAACACCTTTCTGCTGTGCTATCTCTCCTACCCCATACTTTTTAAAAAATATTTTAATTTAAACATCATGCTTATAAGGTGGTTCATACTCCAGGTTTTATTCCCACAGATAAAGTTGTTCATGATTGAGTTACAGTCATACAAGATACAATAACCAATGTTAACAATTTTCCTCTCACCTTCCCTGATGAACTCTTCCTTTCTACCCACCCTCCCTTGTGCCTCCCCCTTTCTCTTTTGACACTGTGTTTGCACCACTGTTAATGAAGGCGTTATTCATAGAATGCATTTTTATGGATTTAATTTATTCGACTTTCTAGAATACTGCTAATTTTTTTAAAAAAAATCACTGCTGACGTTTTTGGTGCAATTGTTATTTCCAAAATTTTAAAAGATCTGAAAATTCAAACTTAAATAATGGAATAAAATGTAAGATAGTAATATTACATTCACCTTTGAATTAAGGAAAGCTTTCATATTTATGATGTCTTTTATCTCTGTGATGCTGAAAAGGATAGATAATAGTCACAAAGCAAAGCTTTGAGGGCAAGAAAAAATTCATACATCAAAGATTTTGCGAAATAGTGGATTCTGACCATAATGCTGTTTCTATAGATAATAGTACATATGCAATGAAACCAAATGATAATAATAATAGTGAAAACATCATCTTAAAAACAAAATAAGAGAAAACAATGTAAGGAAAATAGCTTCTGGATTTGTGACTAAAAATAGCTTGGATTCAAAAAGGTATTCATTCAGAAGTATTGATCTGATGAGGAAGTCAGTTGTAAACAATTGGGTTCACTTATAAATATATGCTTGGTCTGTCATTATAGACTCAGAAGAGGTTATTTGTGCTATGGGAGATATAAATCACTGAAATGCATTCTCTACTTAATAATGAAAGAATTAATATTTTTCCTTAGGCTAGCACAATAAAAAAGGTATCATTTTGCTTTCCTATATAATCTTAACTTCTCTGTGTTACTTTTTATTTGCATTATATTTTGAACTGTACTATGTTTCTTCTTCATTAGTATATACTAGTAATATATAGTATATACTTTTTATATATAATAAGCTTGCTAATAATTCTTGCTTTTTAAGTTTATATTTTATAAAATTATTTTATTGCTATTTGTTAAGAGATCTTTTTTGCTTGTTTGGGGTTACACCTCACTGTTTTCAGTGCTTATTTCTGGTTTTGTGCTCAGGGAATACTCCAGGTAGTCTCGGGTTATCATATCAGATATCAGGGATTGAATCTTGGTCTATAAGCACCCTACCTGTTGTACTATCACTTTGACTTAATAAGAGATTTTATAGTTGACTTACATTAAAAATTTTATCAAATTAAAAACTGACAAATTATGAGAACAAAGAACATACATTTTTTTAAATGTCTGCCCAGGGTAAGTTCAATGAATAAGGCCCTTGCTTAAAAAAAAAAAAACAAGAACAAAAAAAGCTTTACTTTTATTTATAAACTTTTACTTTTATTTATAAACTGCTCAAGGTTACTATTTTTTTATGTTTTACTTTTTATTTTGGAGGTCACACCTTTTGATGCTCAGGAATGACTTGGTCTGTACTAAAGGATCACTCATGTAAGGCTTAAGGTGCCAGAGTCCAGATCAGCCACATACAAGACAAGTATCATACTCCCTTTACTATCTGTTCAGCCCCTGAAGTTTACTTTTCTGTTCTCATATTTTCTCTCCTATTTAGGCGCTAGTTTTAACTTTCATTCAGGTCGAACATTTTATTTCCGTTCGACTAACCTGTGGCTGAATGTTTGTGTCTTTGCCAACATAAAGTGTTCCTAAGTGAATAGTAACTGCATGTCACAGTTTATCTTAGTTTCTTCACTAGTATTTGCTAGTATCTTTATTTGCTAATATCTTTAGGATAATACTAATGAGTAACAATGTTTTTGTAAATTCATATTTTCATTATTAAGGCAACATTTTTTTGGGCGGACCACACCCAGCGGCGCTCAGGGGTTACTCCTGGCTCTATGCTCAGAAATCACTCCTGGCTCAGAGGACTGTATGGGATCATGGGAATCAAATATGCATCCGTTCTGGTCAATTGCTTGAAGGCAAATGCCCCACTACTGTGCTACCACTCTGTCTCAAGGCAACATTTGTTATGCTTTTCTTTGATATTAATGAAGTATAAGTTTTGTATACCAATGTAAAATTAAACAGTATACATTCTTCATAAATTCTGAAGGACTATAAGCATAAATTTGCAGTTTTTTCCCCCTGAGACAATTGGTGAATATCCCAGGGGTGCTGTTCTTTTTTGCAGAAGTCATTTTATTTATGTGCTTAACTGAGGGAAGTCAGAGAGCATAAAATGCTCTCTTTAAAGATATAGGGTTCACTGAAGTCATATAAATGAGTTCTATCAGGGTGCTAAGATATCACTTGGTAAACAAGTAGCTGTAGTCGGCTAAAAAATGTGACTCTTGGGATTCTGAACCACAACATGTGTCTCATATAAATAATTTCTTCAGACCTAGAAAAAACTTTCTTACTCTGTCTTCTCATCAGATCATGTGTAACATAGATCCATAGGCAGTCTTATTTTGTGCAAAAAATACTGGCTTAGCTATCCTGCTAGCTATTCTCCCATAATAGGACAAGATGTGTAAATGGGACTATCATAACATATGGCACATTTCAGGAAAAAAATAAACAGATTCTCATTGCTGTTTTTCAGTTTATGAAATAGCAACCTCATGCGTTATAGAGCTACTGAAACACAGCAAGCAATAACAGACAATGTTTCTGAGGAACATTTATGAGAGGGAGACGTACTATATATGGGAGATATAATAAAAATACAGAAATCCCAGGTTATTTACCTCCCCAAATTCAACATAGATTTATCCAATAATCACCACCCTATTTTTACATCTTTCTTAGGAAATTGATAAACACATATTTTCAAAGACTGAAAAATAGCATATTTTATTAGATTTTGGAGTTATTTTGTTTTGATTATGAAGATTTTAATAAAAATGGATAGAGTCATAGATCACATAAGATATTCAGTCAATAATAATGGATCTCTAACTGTATACTTGCTATCACCTCCTGTGTTATATATTCTGAGTTTATACAATGACTAAAACACTTCATAATACATTAGAGTATATTATTTTTAAGTATGATTCTAATTGTAGAGAGGCTAAAATAAGGAACCATATATCTTTATCTTTAATATTTATCCCCAATATAAACATTCTTTGATTTACTCCTTGAGGATCAAATGGGATCTTCCAGTCTGGGAACTTTTGCCCAATATCACTATTGCTTGAAAAAGATGAGGCACAAAATAGCCCCTTCTTATTCTAGATATGATTGTTTACTATGTCTTATTTGGTTAGATTTTGAGATCTAAAATTGCTTTTCTCATACTGGCTTGTGGACAAAGCTTAAGGAGCAAGCAGTTTAAGGTTGGAAAATCAGGTCAGTAGGTTTGGATGTAGGGTAATTGAAGGGGAGCAGTAGATGAAAACAAATTCTAGGAAGAGAATAAACTAATGGATAATTAAAAATGTTTGAGATAAATAGATCAAGTACAAATTGACAGATACAAACAGCAAAAAATATTGATGACTCAATAGGATTTCTTCTATGAATCTACCATAAGGTCAAGTAATTATGTTTTAAAGTTTCATACAATAGTTACATTATAAACTTAATTTCATTATGTATTGCTGTTTGTCTCTGAAAAGTGGTTGTAATAAAATGGAATCAAAATTATGATTCATTTAGATGTTCAACATGCTTCTTACATAGAATTCCATTGATGTTGAATGCCATACCCCAGAAAGTAATGTTAACTGGTGACTTTTCTTTTTTTTTTTTTTTTTTTTTTTTTTTTGGTTTTTGGGTCACACCTGGCGGTGCTCAGGGGTTACTCCTGGCTGTCTGCTCAGAAATAGCTCCTGGCAGGCACGGGGGACCATATGGGACACCGGGATTCGAACCAACCACCTTTGGTCCTGGATCGGCTGCTTGCAAGGCAAACGCCGCTGTGCTATCTCTCCGGGCCCAACTGGTGACTTTTCAATGTGGCTTCTGACATATCAACTATTAGTGTCTATGAGCTAGTTTTAGAAGTTCCTGAAGTCCATTCTGTCACATTCTGTTATTCATTAAAGATACTATATTTACAAACAAACAAATGACAAATAAAAAAGGCTGGAGCAATAACACAGCAGTAGGGCATTTGCCTTGCATGTGACTGACCCAGGACAGACCTCGGTTTGATCCCTGGTGTCCCATTTGGTCCGTCAAAGCCAGGGGCGTTTTCTGAGCACATAGCCGGGAGTAATCCCTGAGTGTCAAGAACCAGAAAACAAACAAATAAAAAAAATAAAGACACTGTATTTAATAGGAATATGACACTACATAGTTTGCTGTGAGTAGCACGATGAATGTATAGGGATGGAAGCAACTGAAAGAGGACATGTTGGGAGATTATCCTAATATATAGGTTCTTAACCAAACTAAAATACACACAAAAACAAAAACGCACTTTGTTAAAGGCATATGATATTTCATAAAGGAATTATGATAGAGTGGCTGAAACATTTTAAAATAATTATTTATTTAAGCATATTTGTTACAAAATTATTCATACTTGAGTTTCAATCATAGAATGTACACCACCCTTCACCAGTGCACTTTCCCCACCATCATTGTTCCTTGTTTCCTTCCCCCTCATCCTCCTCTGCCTATGTCAGGGGCAGGCATTTTGCTTTTTTCTCTCTATCTGTCTTTTCCTTTATGACACTGAGGTTTGCAAAATTTCCTTTATGACATCGTGGTTTGAAATATTGTTAACTAAGGATACAATGCATGTCACTTATCCATTTTCAGCATCCATTTCTTTCCAGTGATATGTTCCAATTATTAATGTATCTTTCTCTATTCTAACTGAACTCACCACTTTTTATGGCAAGCTTCCTATCATGGACTAGTCCTCCTGTCCCTCATCCCTATTTTCTCTAGGTATTATTACCATATTGCCATTTATTATTCTTTTTTTTTTTTTTTGGTTTTTGGGCCACACCCAGTGGTGCTCAGGGGTTACTCCTGGCTGTCTGCTCAGAAATAGCTCCTGGCAGGCACGGGGGACCATATGGGATACCGGAATTCGAACCAACCACCTTTGGTCCTGGATTGGCTGCTTGCAAGGCAAACGCCGCTGTGCTATCTCTCCAGGCCCGCCATTAATGATTATTCTGTGTCTATGCCTCTCCTTCTGACTCATTTCGCTCAGAATAATAATCTGATATGTTGATGTATGTACAGATGAAAAAATATATATAGGTTCTTAGATGTCTTCATTTCTGATGTTAGTATGACTAGATGATATTACAAAAATCTGGGATAATCAACTCTCTGGATTTTTATATCTTCGATGAATGCACTCACAGTTATCTCCTCTCTAAAGACTTCTCAATATATTACAAATGATTTGTTTGCTTTCTTTGAGCCCATTATGCTGCATACTTGTCAAGATGTACATATATATTATGTATAGGTAGTAGCAACAGTATACTGTTATTCCATATGAAGTCCTAGCTTTGCTTGTTTCTTTCTTAGAAGTGCTCAGGATTTACTCTGGCTCTATGCTCAGGGATTATTCCAGGCAGACTTGGGGGACCATATGTGGTGCCTCTTATCCAACCTGAATTTGGCCGTGTGCAAGGCAAGAACATTGCCCTCTGCACTATTGTCTTAGTCTCCAATTCTAGATTCTTTCTTAATCTAAGATTTTATCTTAAGGAAAGAAGTACTAACTGTCTTAACCTAACTTATTTTGGTAGGGTTAAACATTAAAAATTTTATGCTCCTTCTAGAACTGCACTACTTAGATGGTATATCAGAAATACCCAACACTAATAATTTTTCATTGCTTGAAACATTTTATTTTGCAATATATATTCAAGCTGTGGTCTTCTCAGCACAGATCTGGAGAAAGTAGAACGAATTTCACTGATACTTAGCCAATGTGCCCAGATGCCAAAGAGTGAGGGCTGGCTGTGCAGTCCCAGAGATCATCAGAGTCACAGCCCAGTGATGTTGAGAGCCTGCAGCACTACAGCCAGCAGTGCTAAGGAAGTCGGGCAGGCATTTCTGGTGATAAATATCTCTCATGCATGCAAAGAAGATGTCCCAGTATATTTTCCAGGACCCAACAAACAAATCTTGTAAAATATTATCTTTTTTTTGATTTCATAATTTAGTCATACTTCTTCTAAAAAGTAGTGTATATATTAGCATGTGTACTTCTTGGAGGTCACACTGACAGTGCTCAGAACTGACTTCTGGCTCTGTGCTCATTAATTACTATCGGTAGGACTTGGGGAGCTATATGAGGTGGGAGGATCAAATCCCATTTGGCTGCATGCAGCGTAAATGCCGTATCTTCTATACTATCTCTCCATTCCCCAACCTTAAAAATCTTTTATAGTTGTTGTTTAATAAATTATAGAATATTTATGTTAATGAACCACAAAGTGTTATCCACTAGAGTTCAATACTCCCTTGGTTGATTTTATTTAAAAGTGGTATTCTTTGCGAGCAACTTATTTTTATATAGATTTCAGTTTGATTTATTGCCTACATAGCTCTCTGAGACATGGAAACATGTTAAATGATTAACTATGATTAAGATAATATCTAAGAATTATGCATGATGATGGTGTTTAAGTATTATGGATTTCTTTGTATCAGGATTCTCTCACTTTCAGTTGTGTTGTTGCATAAATAATTCCTGACCTCAATTGCTTGTCTATATTTTTTCTTCAGGCAATGCTATAATCTATGATTGTAGATCAGCCACAGTGAAAATCCAAGTAGTTACTCATTGTTTATAAACATGTTCTCCTCTTCTGTTTCATCTGTACCAAGTCTGAATGTAGTAAATTTTTGTCACAGGAAGTCGTTTATCTACTTGGGCATTCTGTCTGTTTCTAACAATTGCCCTCTTATACTTAAAATCAAATTCTTTATATAATATATATTGTATTTTATATACAAACCATCATTTTGTAAATATTTAACAAATACTTAATATTTATAAAATCTTATCTTTTGTATAAAACATGATGAAAAATATAAAATCAGACATGTAAAGAAATAGCAAAAATTATGGCAAATTCATAATAAATTTTTTATGCATCCATTACATATGATGTTTAAACATCATTTACATGTTATAGTTAGATACTAATGAAGCATATATTTAATATCTCAATATTTTTAAATATAGCATTATATATGCCATGTATTAATACCACTATTCTATTAAAAGCATTCATTATATTAATATAATGTATTATTAACACAAGTATAAAATGTTCTTGATAAAATATGACAAAATCTAGAATTCAATATATAATATATTAGTATTATAAAAATTTTATGAACTGTCATGAAATGTTAGAAAATTAGTCAACCTTTTTTGTAGGATATGTTTATTTGTGTTTCTCTGTGTTTCTCAAATAGGTGCTTTCCCTCTTGGGGGAATAGCTACAGAACTTGATGAACTGACCATTATTATGTCTTGAGAGGTTATTTGCCGATATTTCATGGGTCTATGCCAGAAAAGCGGGCAAACTGCCTGTCATGCGCAAAATGGTATCTTATCTGGTGTAATATGGAATTATCTGGCTTGAAATATCTGTAATTTTCCAGTTTAAGAAACTGCTTTTAATTGCATTTTACTTAGAATTATAAAAAAATCAAGAATTAAAACTATAAGAAAGTAGTTTCGGCAATGGTCAATTATTAGCATGTACATATTTTGTAGAAAACTTGCAAATATTTTAAAATAAAAAAATTATCAAATGTATAATGTAACACTGATTGTTTTGAAGTGACAAATTTGGGAGGGTGGGACAAGAACGTATTGCTTAGAACACTAAGTCTTAGGGCCAGAAAGACAGCTCAGCAGGTTAAGGTCTTGAGTATTGTATATGGACAATCTGAGTTCCATCTTTGACACCATTCTAGGTGGGTCCTTGAGCACAGAGCCTGGAGTAATAAGCCCTGAGTACTCTTGGGTATGACTCAAAAACAAAACAGGAAAAAAGAGTCTTGGTTTCAGTCAGATTAGTCTAAATTTTTCCAAAATGTAGTAATTTCTTGCACTTGTCTCTTAAATTCCTACTTCGCTTATTTTGGATTTGAATTGAAGCCTGAGAATAACCAAAATTTGTACAAAATCTTTGAAGACAAAATGAATCACACCTGAATGAACAGATATGTTAACAATTATTTGAATTCTCATCCTTGCAAAATTCTGGAGATATAATGAGGTTAAACCATTTTCAGAAAGAAAAATGCCTAGTGATTTAGAACAAAGAAAAAATACCTCGAAGTAGCTGATAGGTTGCTGATTTCACTTTTTGGACGGTATCTATTCCATGCAATGATCACACTTTGATATTACCAGGCTATTGTCTCATGTTTTATGTCATATAGACTGTCATATATATGTGAACTCACACCAACAGAGCATGATCAGGTTAGTCTAAAGGAAGCTAATTAAGTTTGCTTGGGTATAGTTCTTATAATTATGTATCATTTGTGTTATTCTTCACAAATGTTGAATATTTCAAATATCAGGTATGTTGAGCATGTTACATTCACATTCTTGAACTTCCTTAAAAAGAATGTCATTCCTGCACTGAAGCCAATGCTAAGGTTTTAAGTTACCTCTATGGATAAAGTCATGACATCACCAAATTATAACTACATTTCTTGGTTGATGCCATTGAAAGCTGAAAACTTCACAGTAGTCTGGGAGATACTGGGCAGAAATATTGGCCTATCTGAATCAACTCCTATCATAAATGTAAGCTTTAAAAATTTATTTAAAAATTATTTAAAATTATTTAAAAATAAAATTAAAAATTATTTTAAAAATTTATTTAAAGATCATTGTCTCTTTGAAATTGAAATTATCTTGGACTTCTTGCTGTTAAAACTTTTAATGAGACTCTTAACAGGGAACCACTGCAGAAGTAATGATAAGTAACCCATTGTGGTCTTATTTTAAAATACCAAATTTAATGAACCTGGCTGTTAGGTACTCAGCAAATATCCTCAACATCTTAATATATACTACTGTGTGGGGATTTGACATAATTTAGATTTGTTATTGCTTTGTTAGCCAATCCATTTTCAGAATTCTTATCAGATAGGCTGCTCTTACTTTTGCACTTTAGTTATGGGACCTGGGGTTTTGTTGTTCTCTGTTTCTAAAGTGATGAAGGTAGCAAATGGAAAACATTCTTACAACTAACATTTACCAAACCCGGACAACCTTTTCTCATTGTCTAGCTTTCTGCTATGCCTTCAGGGAAATTCCAACTCTTCTCCATGCCTGAAATAAGTAATAATCATTACTCCCTAGCAGTGAGAGGTAATTAAAAATAAAAACTATCAATTAAGTGTATTATGAGTTTCAATGAAGTTTGGAGATGACTTTGAATAATATAATTTGAAAATGTAGTTATCCAAGGATTATATCATGCTTTTTAATATTTTGAAAGGATTTTTGAAAGATACTAAGCCATCAATGTTTATGTAATTATCTAGTTAATTTTCCTCTTAATATGTTCTTAATGATTTAGTGCCGAACCCTATCTATGTAAATGCCTATAATTTTTTCATTTCTTAATATAAATGTAAGAGAATCTTTACCTTAGTATTTTTTTTATTTTTGTAATTTTTTCAATAATATTTGATGAGGTAGGAATGAATAAAGTAATGATGCAATTATCACAACAAGGAAAATAATTTATATTAATTAAACATATTTGAACAAGGGCCCAAATGACAACACAGCAGGTAGGGCATTTACCTTGTAGAAGGCCCA
Source organism: Suncus etruscus (assembly GCF_024139225.1). NCBI lineage: Eukaryota > Metazoa > Chordata > Mammalia > Eulipotyphla > Soricidae > Suncus > Suncus etruscus. The sequence continues at coordinate 120,534,830 of NC_064851.1, forward strand.
TCCAGGTTTGATCTCTGGCATCCATATGGTTCACCAAATGTGCCAGGAATAATTTTTTAATGCAAAGCCAGGAGTAACCCCTGAGTGCCACTTGGGTATGGCCTCAAAACCAAAAATTTTTTTGAACAAATACAAATATATTTTCAGAATTAAACTGTATGCTTATTTTTTATTTGTATATTGGAGAATATTAGTCAATGGGTAGGAAGACTCAATAGCTCTGCTTGAGCTTGTCAGATTCTCTATGATCAATTTTAATACTGCATCGAAAGTTTGGAGCTACAAATTGTTTAAATAAAAGGCTTTTGAAACCTATGGGTGTACATGTTTACCATAACAAAAATGTAATATAATAAATGAAGTATATTATATTTACCATAAAATATTATATACGAGGTACTTTGCAATAATTTAAAAATTATAAATAAAATAGCTTTCCTTTGCTTTCTAAAGTTTCTTTTCGATATAATTGCCTTACTTTTGTGTAATGATTTTACTTACTAACTAATACATGTAATATAATGATTATTTTTCTCTGCAAGCTATTTAAAATTTTGAAGAATTTAATGTGCAATTTTTCAAGCTTCCAACTGCATATTTTTTGTGTGTTTATTTGGTTTCGGTTTTGGACCACACCCAGCAGTGTTCAGGTGTTATTCCTGGCTCTACACTCAGAAATTATTCCTGGCAGCTCGAAGGACCATATGGGATGCCTAGGAACCATATGGGAACCCAGGTTGACTGCATGCAAGGCAAATGCCCTACCTGCTGTGCAATCACTCTGGCCCCTCCAACTGCATTTTGATGAACTTGATAGACATTCAATTAATATGTGTCGGATTTACCCAAAGTTTATTGTTACTCTAAAGTAAGCAGAATTTTTAACATTTTTCCTGCTATGTTACTTTCTGTTTATTGTTGTAGTAGTGGGAAAGTCAGCTCTATAATTGAAAACTGGTCATTTATATAGCTTAGTTGCTTATAGTAATTATCTCTCTGTTATATTGCACATTGAATTGCAATAGAAAGTATTGCACTGTAATATTTAGGTGAAGTGGCAAACCAAAGTAGTTAAGTTGTAATAGCGAATGTGGACTTGTAGTGGGAATTAACATATAATTGAAATGTATTTCTGCAATATGTAAACAATGTGTTCCTTTTTGATAACTGCTGTTTTTCTCTTGTTTCTTTTTTATAATTTGCTGCTTGCCATTGCAGGAAGTAGAGGTTTGTATTCAGCTTCTGTATTTCTATTTACTTTCATATTTTATACACATCTTTATTTTCAAATTACTCATATGCACTTAATTCAAATTGTTTTCCATTTTAGGATGATTATTTCCGCACTTGGAATCCAGGAAAGGCCTTTGATCAGGGTAAGAAGAATCTAATCATTTTAAAATAACAATATGTATATATTTGTAATTATTGTTTTCAACTGATATTGTCTGGTAGAATTTTGAATATTGAGTTGGTAGAATTAGATAGATAAAATGTGATGTTTGATTTTATTTTAGTATAAGAATCAGAGTCATTTGGGATTTTGTTGCTGTCATAAAGCTTCATCTTAGAAACTCTTTAACAACAGAGTTGGGCTTTTAAACATACTGTACCCAGGGCCGGAGCAGTAGCGCATTCTTAGGGCACTTGTCTTGCTTGCCGCTGACCCTGTGTCACATATGGTCCCCCAAGCCATTGAGTGCATATCCAGGAGTAACCCCTGAGCATCACTGGGTTTGGCCCCCAAAATAAAAACAAAATAAACATACTGTGCCCATGTTGGATATTGAACCTAATTATTTTATCCAGTTTTATAAATATTCAAGTGTATCCACTAAATGATTTGTCTAAACTTTTCCAAACAAATGGTCTGTTTTACAGAAGAGAAGTTTTACTTTAGATTGGCAGAGATAATAAATACTTTAGATGAGGTACTTGCATAGCATGAAGCTAAAGTGGATTCTCTCTCTGTCATCTCATATGGTATCCTGTGAACTGCCAGGTTTAATTCCTGAGTGCAGAGATGGAGTAACTCCAAATCAAACCAAACCAAAAGAAACCAAAAATGTTTCATTTAAAATGGAATAGATTGAGATTGCAAGGTTATTTCTTAATGGAATGGAACACAAACCTGGCATGTGGGAGGTGTTAGACTTTAGCATCAGGTGCATTCACCCACTTCCCCCAGCATAGATAACACTAGCACCAAGAGCCCCAAGCATCACCATAGGCTGCTGCACTAAACCTGAGTAACTAGGGTTACTGGGACACATTCCTGACTCACCCACTGTCATGCCACTTACTGAGTATGTATGGGGCTATTTAAAAATAAGTAAACGACTGTAATGAAACAGATTTGTAGTTGACTTATTGGAGTCTTGGAAGACCTCAAAAGGAAGGTCAAATAAAGTAAAGGTTCTGACACTATATCCCTGATAATTCCTTATTCTATTAGGTAATAGGCTAAAAATGATATTTTCATATGTGGTATGATAGTAGAAGCATCAAACTTCATGAAGTGATGTTTATGTTTTTGTTTGTTTTGTTTTGGGGCCACACCCATTGATGCTCAAGGGTTACTCTGTCTATGCTCTGAGAAATCGCTCCTGGCTTGTGGGGAGTTATGGGACACTGGAGTATCAAAACGCTGTCCATCCTCGAAAGGTGTTACTGCTCCGGCCCCCATGAAGTGATATTTAGATAAATAATTCAGCAAATTCCCTTATTAAGTTTTACAGTAGTAGGATTATCTTAAAATAATAACAGAAATGTAAGATTCAATAATCTTAGAAGAGATATGACTATGAAGTTGTAAAACTTAAATATATAAATCATTTAAGAAAGTGTCATGGGACAAGGTAGAAGACTGCCAGACTATATGTGCTTCACCCTCAACCTGGCTTAGATTATTTCATGCATGACCCTGATTTAGACTAGTTCACCTGGGTTTGGAGATAACACATGTGGGGTGGTTTTGCAGTACAGTAGCAAGCACTTTTGTGAAAATGATTGTATCTCCAATGAAGTCATTAATACAATTGTAGAAGGTTTAGTAAGCTCTTGATGCTAGTTGTCCATTCTGTTAAACTTTTATTCTGCTAAAGGTATAACAGCATCAAAAAAATGAAGTTTTCAAAGCACTATTACTGATGCTGTGGCTTTTAGGCACATGTAAATCTCAGATGCAAGGCGTTTTGGAAGAAGTAAGATATGGATGGGGGATGCTTGCACTCACTCCAAATAGCCCTGGTGATATCAGCCCAAAGACTATCATATCTGAAGTTTGGTCAGATTGTTATTCCCAGGGGAATTTTAGAGGGGTGATGAGGCAGGGCCATTGGCAAAATGGTGATTTTGGGTCATAGAAGCAACAGGTATGGCTTAGCAGATGGCCAGCTTTCTGCTGTGTGGGTGAGTATCCCCATAATTTTTCACACCTTGCTTTACATCTCATTCAAGAAGAGTAAGTCTGTGGAGCTGGACAAGTTCAAACATGGTGACTGCATTTGTGGGTCTGATTATGGCTACTACATATTCTATTTCATTCTGCCTTTTATATGTTTTTTACTGAGATTTTGTGATTACATTATTGTTAATCATGGTTTTCTTACATGTAATTCCAACACCATAAAAAAAGAAAGTGTCATGGGTGTTTTGCTATGTTTTCCAAAATGTCAACTTCATGTTGAGGATACATGGTACAAAGGCCAACTATTTCCGTGAGCTCCAGTCTAAGTGATCTTAGTCAGGAGCTGCCATCAGCAATGTAACTTATTTAAAACTGTCCTTCATACTCAAATCTTTCTTTATATTGATTTCTTTCTTCTAGATTTAGTAAGAGCTAAACATTGTTATCAATTTGCTTTAATTATATAATCTTCATTTAAAAAGTCAAAACCATTTTTGATATGGTTACTAATAAGAAAATGCCAATAAATAGAAATGACGTACAGGCTGAGATATAGCTGCAAGTTTCTCTGAGAAGTGAATTTCTCAAGTGAATTAATAAACCTTAAAACTGAATACATCTCTGAAATGGGTGTTAATATTTAAATTTATCAAACTTGTATATCTAGTTACAATTAAGATGCTATTGTTTCATTTTAAAATTGTACATAGGGGCTAGAGAAATAGTATAGGAGGTGGGACACTTGCCTTGCATACAGGCAACTAGATTTAATTTTCAGATTCTCACACTTTCTCCTGACTAACTTTGTGAATTGTTTCTAAGTGAAGTTGTAGGAGTAAGCTCTGAGTACAACTGGGTGGGTCCAAAAACTCCACCACAAACAAATCAACTAAAAAATATTGCATTATGTATTTGGGATGGATCAATTGTACAGTGGATCAAGTTTGCAGTTTGCATTCAGCTGATATGGGTTAATTTCCAGCACCCCATAAGGTGTACCAATATTGTAAGCACTGCCAAGAGTGATCTTTGAGTGTAGGGCCAGGAATAAAGTCTGAAAACTGCCAGGTGTACCCTCAAGATCCTCTAATGAAGATATATATAAACATGTATGTGCATATTTATATGTGTATATACACATATGTACAAATACATGTGTACATATATACACTTATATACATACATATGTTCATATATATATGTGTGTGTATATCTTGAATGTATAATGATGTGTTGAGCTGAAAAGCTTCAAAAAAGAAGCTGGGGAAGTCAAAGGTTCAAGGGCTGAGTGCATATTTTGCATGCCCGGTTTGATCCCTGGCACTGCATGGTTTCCTCACCACTAAGCATTTTGGTGGTCCACAAGTACTGTTAGGTTTGATCCTTAAAAAGTGAATGCTTATAGAAAGGCTTTCAAGCCCCTAAGGTACTGTAAGTTGATTTACTTTCATTTATGAAATAATTTAACCTAGTAAATAAAAAATATCTTTGTCATGAGTCAGAGAGAATCTAATGGCATGAGAATAGTTCATATTTATGAAAAGTGCTTTACCTTTAGGTTTAGGTGTTCAATAATTGTTGGTTAATCTTTATATAGCCTTGGGCAGGTAGATGTGATAGGATATGCTCTGAAGGAAATAAAGCTCTGTTTAAGGTTAGATTCTCATGAAGTTGTAGACAGAATCAGGTACTCTGATCGCTGAACCCTGTAACATAGCTACTACTTACAGCTGTTTGTAAGTTAAGGGTATGCTAATGCTATTCTCAACTTTATAATGTAAAAAATTATCACTGTTAATGGTTTTCTGTATTCTGACACAGTATTTTGTAGACTATTAGGCCTTCTTTTAATTGAGGTATAGTTGACATATACACTCCCAGACACTTTGGAGGAGCAATCTCTGTATTAGTGGAGTCCACCAGGTAGATACCATGCAGTGTTCCTGTTGATTTGGTGCTAGAAATAGAAACTTGGAGGGGGCCGGAGTGGTGGTGCAACCTAGGTTAGACCCACCGGTGTCCAATATGATCCCCTGAGAGATTTCTGAGCGCATAGCCAGGAGTAACCCCTGAATGTCACTGGGTGTGGCTCAAAAACAATAAAAGAAAAAAAAAAAAAGAAACCTGGGCAGCTCTTTGAGATATCTCCAGGGTTAGTATTTTGTGTGGGTTTTTTGTTTGTTTGTTTTGGTGGGGTTATGCCACACCCGGTGACACTCAGGGATTACTCCTGGCTCTGCACTCAGAAATCACTCCTGGCAGGCTCAGGAAGACCTTATATGATGCTGGTAATTAAACCCAGCTTTATCTGGGGTTGGCCTCATGCAAGGCAAATATCCTGCTGTTGTGCTATCGCTCTGCCCCATGTTCTGGGTTTTTAGTTATTGAATCTATAAAGTTGGTAACATGTTAAGCTCACACTGAAAAAGGGGAAAATGAAAAACAAATTAGAGAGAGATTTTTATCTATGAGTTTTTTTGATTTGAGTCAAACTAAGCTGCCCATTTGCAGACTGTGCTGTAGTGAGAAAAAATATCTTGGTTTTCTCTAGCTTTGAATAGACAGATAATGTACTTCATTTGCATGAAATAGACCTGAATATATTAATTTTTATTGTTCCTTATTCTTTCTGACTAACAGAATCTTCAATTAAGTATCATTTTTATAATCTTATTGAACTGTTGAAAAATTAATTTAGAAGACTTTATCAGATATTATAATTAATAAGTAAAGGAGATGTAACTTTAATATTAGACTTTTTATACTAATGCCTATATTATTTTACCATATTAATACACAATTATATATATATACCCATTTTTATAGAATTTTCTATAAAGTATAGTACTAATAATGAAATAATTAATTAATATTTTATTAATTGAGATATAATTTATCAGCTCAAAACTCCTCTGCATATCTACATAAATATGCAAGCACACTTATATAAGCAAATTGATATATATTTACATACTCTTAAATTATGCATTTGATGCATTTGTATCTCCAGATGTGTTTGCATGTAGATATCAACTTCTGGTGAAGATAAGGGAGTTTTTCTACCTTCTGATTTAAATGTGACATAATTTTTTCTCATTTCAGTTAATTTTATTAAAAAAATTCCACTTTTTTAAACCACTAAAATAATAAGTTTGTGGAAAATATAATGAATTTAACTGAAAGTATTTTTGGCGATGGAAAATCTACAGTAAAATTAAAGACAGCATGCTGATGCCAAAACTAAATTGATTTGGATTTTTCCACTAAGCATTTTCTGTTCCATTACTTCTGTTCATTAGTGTGGCTAATCATGAGTTGAGACAACAGAAATTGACTGAAAAATAGTTTTAATGAGGACATATATCTTCTTGAATACAGCATAAAAATTCTGTCTACAATGACAGACTAAAATGGGCGAGGCTTAGATTGAGCTATAGTGATAAGTAGGTGATTAAATCAATGTTTTGGGTTGTTATGTTACAACTTAAAATATATTGATTTTTCTCACTATAAAACATGTCCTGTTTGAAATTACAGATGATTTGACTGTAACTCAAAAGTCACTAAAACTTTTAGCAGTGATTTCTGACAATTATATGGAGAATGATAGGTTGGTAAAGATCCTATTTTTCAAATGCTATTTTCTTCAATCATATAATATTTCAATGCTCTGAAAAAAATCTTTGGAAGCCAAATGTGCTTTTCATTTTTTCCAAATTTTATTCTCAAAACCAGTTTGTAGTTAATCTACTTGATATCTTCTCCAATGACAGCAAATTCTAGTAAGAAAGAAGTAATAAAAAGATTACTTTAAATTTGGCTAGAATGATACCACAGCAGGGAAGACAATTGCCTTTCACATTGTTAACCTGGGAATAGTCCCCAGCATCACTGGTGGTCCACTGAGCCTACCAGGAGTAAATCCTGAGCTCAGAGCCAGGAATAACCTCTGAATGCCATTGGGTATAACCCCAAACCAAAAAAAAATTAGATTCAGCTAATCTGTGACAAATCAGTTAAGTGTCAGTATGTTTTCTCTGTGAATATAGATTGGGGAGGTAGAAACAGGGACCAAAAAGGCAGCTGTGGGATGTAGAATGTGCATGGAAAGGGCAGCTGTGGATTTGATTCACAGTTTGTCATTCCACAGTATTTTTTTTTGTCACTCTTTTCCTAAATCTGCTCGTCTTAGCAAAGGGCAGTCTGACTCCCACGAGGCTGGTGAAGTCACTTTAATTCAGCAAAATGTCATAAAGAATTACCTTAGTGTTCTAGAAGATTATTGTGCAACTCAGAATACTTAAAATCTAACCAGCAGAGAGGGACATGGCAACAGCTACTGGCTGTCTGTAGAAGCCAGTCTTCCATGCGTTGGAGGGATAGGTAAAGACTTTGAAAGGGAGCATACTTTTATGCTGATGCTGTGGTGTATTTGTTAGTTTGTTTGTTTGGGGGCCATATCCAGTGATGCTAAGGTGTTAGTCTTGGCTCTGCACTCAGTAATTACTCCTAGCAGTGCATGAGGGTGGTGACTATATGGGATTCCAGGAATCGAGCCTAGTTTGTCTGCATGCAATGAAAGCATCCTACCTACTATACCATTGCCCTGGCCCCAAGGGCACATACTTTGCCTAACCATACATGTATCAATTGCTTATGTATTCCTTGGAGGAATTCATAATGCTTTAGCTATTGCCATAAGTTTTGCCATTCATTTGAAGGATGTCTCGCTTACACCAAGTTACAGGTTGTTCCATTGCAGGCAGTCATCATTACACAGAGAAACTGGATGAGGTTTCATTTGATGCTTTTCTCCCCATCAATGTACAGAATTGTTCAGTATTATAGCAGTAATTATGTCTGAAATTGACAAATGCAAGTGATTGAGAAAATACACCTTCAATTTCTTTTTCTTATTTTATCGTACATTAAAAAGTCCACTTTGATTATATAATTGTAGGTATTGCCATTCCAAGGCCTTACATTTTCACTTGTTTACATGGAGATCATTTTCTGGCCCATGTTCTGATAGTATTTATTGTTAGTAGTTTCAGACAAGAGAGAAGTCTGAGCCATGCTTCACAATAGAGGCTTAGTAGTAACCATAATGCCTCATTGTTTAATAGTTTGGGGCTTTTTGGCACCTGTATAGTGGAAAAATTGCATTTTCAGAATGAAAACTCAATGATACAAAATAGAAAGATGATTATCATGTGATTACAATATTTTATAACACTGCATCAGTCATTGAAAATGTAAATCTGTTACTCTATCTAGAAAATTAATTGATCAACTCATTCAATAATTTATAGGAATGTTTTTGTTCCTTAGTTTTTGGGCCACACCCAGCTATTCTCAGAGCTTCCTCAGGGAGCAGTCCTGGTGGTTCAGGGAGCACATGAATTGCTGGGAATAAAGACCACATCAACTTCTTGCAAGACAAACACCCTACAATCTGTACTATCGTATCACTCTGACCTCAATAATTTATATTTTATGAATTTTTTGTTTTCAGTTCAGTGTTTTTAGTCAAGATCATTAAATTTTTCCTTGGACATGAAGTTGAATATTTTAAAGTAGTTCATTTACAAAATGTAAATTCTACAACAACATATAGGCACCTAGAAGATATATGTTTGTTGAAATAAACCAGCTAGAGAAGGACAAATACTATCTGGTTTACAAATAAGTGATAAAATCAAGGTTGAAAACAGGGCATAATTTAAGGCTCTTACATTGCATGAGATCAACCTGATTCAACTGCACTGGAATTGCCTGGAATGATCCATTAGCACAGAGTTTGGAGAAAGCCACACCACTGGTTCAACCGCCAACACCAACACCAAATCCGAGATTAAAAAATACAAATTCAAAATCCTTTTAAAAGGAGAATATTAGTGGCATATAATAAAGCTAAATGAAGACTAAGAGTCAAAGTGACTACCAAGAATAATTATTTGCAATAAATGCTATAATCTAGAACACATGACCAAATTTCCAGAAAACTATGGTCTACCAAGATGGAACCATGAATAAACAGTCTTTGAGACTCATCTCAAATATGCAAGTTGAAGCAGTTATTGAAAATATATATATATATATGTATATATATATGTGTATATATATGTGTATATATATGTGTATATATATGTATATATATATGTATATATATATATATGACCAAGAGCAAATAGCTGTTGTATCTAATGCTACCAAACATCCAAAGAAGTTGCTCCTATTTTTCTTAAAATTTGTCAAAATTGTATGTAGGAAATACTTTCAAATGCACTTCTTATTTATGAAGGCAACGTAAAACCAAAGAAATGACAGTACAGAAAATGAACAGAATGAAAAAAAATAAAAAAACCAAAATAACCGGGCCAGAGCAATAGCATAGCAGTAGGGCATTTGCCTTGCACATGGCTGAACCAGATGGACCCAGGTTCAATTTCTGGTATCCCATATGGTCCCCCGAGCCTGCCAGGAGCGATTTCTTAGCATAGAGCCAGGAAACCCTGAGTGCTGCTGGGTGTACCCCCACAAACTACCCTAAAACCAAACCAAAACAAAAATGTACAGAATGAGGCAAGCAAGATACTACCATGGGTAAGGAGTTTACCTTTTATGTAGATAACCTGGTTTTGTTTTGATCTTGGGCACACTGTGAGGTTTCTCCAAACCCTGCCATGAGTGATCCCTAATTGTGGAACCATCAGTAAACCGTGATAATTGCAGGGTATGGCCCTCAAACTTAAAAATAATGTACAGGCCACATATATGCAATTTTAACAAGAATATTTAAATGACATTTGGTATATGAAAAATTTTTATTACCTGTTAAAAAAGTGAAAATTCAGGCTACAATAAAGTGTCATCTCACTCATTGTGAGGTTACCAAAATCTAGTAACAACAATTATTGCAAAGGGTATATAAAAAGAACCTCAGCACTATTGGTCTTACAGTAAATTGGTCCTAATATGGACTCTCTCAAAAATGCCAGATGATCCAGCAACCCTATTTCTTGGAGGACTGTAGAAAGAATATAAAATAATTAATTCAAAGACTTTCATATGCCAAAATGTTTATTTTAATGGTAATTATAACTGGTAAGTAACAGAAACCAGTAAATGGCATTAAAAGGTGGTTGGGTAAAGACAATATGGTTTTTATATGCACTAAGGATAATATTTGGCTAGAAAACTTTTACCATTGCAGCAAAATATAAGGACAGTAAAGGGATGTTTAGAAGCAAAATAATTCAGAAAACAAATAAATAGGGTGCATACCACTTTTAATATAATTTTTTTATTCTACAGTATTAGGAATCAAAGCAGATGAATTGAGAGCACAAAACAGAACTTTTTTATACTTAACATGCTTTTATACTTAAGGTCAAATTAGTGATAATCAAAAGGGAAGAGGAATGGGAATTAAGAGATAAATCTGATAAATGGTTCCATTTTTGAGTATCAGAATTAAAATTAGACAAACTTAGAGGAGAGCATAATGTAGTATGTTTAGATGGCACTATTTAATGCTATACAGTAAACCCAATATCAATTAACATGTATTATTTCAATTGCAAATAAACACAATAAAACAATGATAATAAATAAAGTTGTTTGATTATACTCCGACAAGCTTTTAAGTAATGAATTTAATTAAACATTGGTCTATTAAAATACTCATCAAATAGAGGCTAGATTCATGGTATCTTTTAGTTAGTTTTAACACTTCACATTTATTTTTATATTTTGTTAACCTTACTATATGACCTTATATCTTCTTTTATTTCTTCTAGGCCCTGTCTCTCTTTTATATATGTTGAATTGAGAAAAGTGCTATAAATGCTTTGGAAGGATGGTTTAATGGGTATTCCGTTATGGCTTCATGCTGTGAGTTCAAGCCACACTTATTACTAGTCAGTTATATTACATTTAGCAGGTAACTTAACCATTCCACAGATGCTTTTCTTTGATAAATCACAAATAAATTCCTAAATCATAGAGCTGTGAATCATATGTAAACCCACACAACCTGCAATGGCTGCAAAACTGCAAGCTTCAAGGGCTTGAGGACCTGGCTTCTGGGTGGAGTGAGCTGTCTACCCAGGGAGGCCAAAATATAGTAACCCAGAACATCTCACAAGAGGCTGGAGAAAGAAAGGAGAGAGGGGTAGAAGCAATGATCACTAATTTCCCAGTCTGAAGTGTTCCACTATAGGGGGAATGAAGGAGAATGAGCGGGGGAGGGGGAGAGGGAGGGGGAGAGAGAGAGAATACAGAAAGAAAGAAAGAAAGAAAGAAAGAAAGAAAGAAAGAAAGAAAGAAAGAAAGAAAGAAAGAAAGAAAGAAAGAAAGAAAGAAAGAAAGAAAGAAAGAAAGAAAGAAAGAAAGAAAGAAAGAAAGAAAGAAAGAAGAAAGAGAGAGAGGGTAGGGAGGGAGGGAAGGAGGGAGGGAGGGAGGGAGGGAGGGAGGGAGGGAAGGAAGGAAGGAAGGAAGGAAGGAAGGAAGGAAGGAAGGAAGAAAGAAAGAAAGAAAGAAAGAAAGAAAGAAAGAAAGAAAGAAAGAAAGAAAGAAAGAAAGAAAGAAAGAAAGAAAGAAAGAAAGAAAGAAAGAAAGAAAGAGAGAAAGAGAGAAAGAGAGAGAGAAAGAAAAGAGAGAGAGAAAGGAAGGAAGGAAGAAAGAAAGAAAAAGAAAGAAGGAATAGAGAAAAAATAAAAATGGAGCTAGCAACATCTTGCTGGCCATTCTGTCGAACTTTTTATTTAAATACTGCTGGTCTATTGTCCAATACATGGGGCATATTTAAGGGCCCTGCCCTGGTCCGATTCAAAGGGCGAGCCCAGGTGACATGACCAGGTCCAATTACTGTTACAAGAGATTAACGTATATATGTGTGTGTATATATATATATATATATACACAATAAATATATATATTTATCTATAAATGGTTCATACCACTTTTAATATACTTATATATAAAAACCAAAGTATGTAAAGTGCACAGTATTTTTCTTTCTGTGTGTGTTCCTACTACCAATTTCTTCAAAGAAAATAAAATAAGTTTTAGTAAACTTTTGTCCCTTTCATTTTAAGTTTCTTTATTACGTTGTAGGCTGCTAACTTTGGGTTTGATCCTCCTTGTGTCATATCTCCTGAGCACTGGCAGTCAGACTATACCTAGAATAGTCCTTGAGACTCAGTGGGTATGATCCAAGAATCAAACCTAAGACCAGGAATATATTGTATTAGTTCTTTTTTTTCTTTTCTTTATTCTATTTTTGTAAAGAATCATTCTAGATCATACATTAATTGATAAATGATTCATGGAAATAGTGAGATTTAGTAAACATACATTTCTACAATTTTATGAAGCTTTTTTTCAGATATAGTTTAATATGACAAACTGCAAAAATTTAAGGAATGAATTAAGAAATATTACTCTTTTTAAGCCATCATTGCAATTATTAAAAATTCAACAGTCATGCCAAAGTTGAGTCACAAAAATAATTTTTGGGGGTAACAAATCATTAATTGTCTTCCAATATATTATGTAATTTTGAGTTTTCTCTTATAATAAATGAGAATTGCTGTTGATTCTTATTTTCTCACTGCTTATTTATATTACTAAATTTGTCCCCTAGATATTTCTCCTAAAAGAAAGCCCTATAAGCATCTGAAATTAAATAGGGTCAGTTATTCTTCATATTTTATCTACATGTTTTGTGAACTTAGAGTAATTAATTGATCATTTTAATGCAAACCATTCTAAAATATAGATTCATATCTGTCTACATAATAATCATAGATATATTGATAATTAAGGGATATTCCAATTAGATATCTAGCAAATTCTCCTAGCAAATGCATGAGCCCCATAATCCACCCTTCATCATGGTCCACCACTGCACAATTCTTGAATTTTCTGCTGTTCAAAAACTTTTCAGTAGTTCACCTAACATAGACCTAGTTTGGGGTACAAACAAACAACAACAAAACTTGCTACAATATATTTTATTTTATTCTTTGCTTTTATTTTTTTAACTCAGTTTTATATAAGCACGTTGGCATAGCCTTACTAGTCACTTTAGTATACTTTTTACAACATTTGACACATCTAATTAAAGGACTAAATAAAAGTTTAATGAGTGGAAGAATGAAATTTTGAGTGCACTGTTTTCTCAGTCAAATAAAATGAAGAGTTTTTTAAAGTGGTTATTTTTTAGGAAGTTATGTTTAATTGTGTTTAACTTCTAATTTACATTTGCTTTCTTTTTTTGACAGTAATTTTGCTTCTCTGCAGTGTATTTTTCTATTTCATATGTATTGTTTTGTATTGCACTCCACACTCACTCAAAAAACAAAGTGAAGACTAATGCAAATAATATTATTGCTACTTCTAACACATGAAGACACTTGGAATAATTTAGGTTTTGGTTTATTTATGTTGCAGAATTATTGATAAATGATTGAGTTAATAATTCACATCTAGATTCTAATCTTATAATATATTAAATTATTGCAGTCTGTTTCTTTTAGTGTTTTTTCTTTATTTGTATTCATTTATTTATTTTGGATTTCGGGCCTCATCTGGTAAGGTGCTGATGAGATTACTACTGGCATATTATATGTCATGTTGGACTTAAGTCCTAGGTACTGCTTATAAAACATGCACCATAACTTCTGCACTCTGATCCACCCAAGTCCAGACCCCACAGTCTGTATATTCATTGCCTAAGAATGAGATTTCAATACAAAATGAATATTTTAGCTGATTTTGTGAACGTAATTTGAATTCAAAATTTAATTATAGAATGGAGCTAGAGATAGTACAGTGAGGTTAGTGCTTTGCTTGTACACAGCCAACAGGGTTTGATTCCTCATCTCTCATGAAGCCCCAGAGACCCACCAAGAATGATCTGAGTCCCGAGGCAGGAGTAAGGCCTGCACATGATCTACTTTGAAGGAACAAACTAAAGAATAACAGGTCTCATTTTTTGAACACACATTGCATGCCATGGATATTTAGATATTACTCAATTCTCTCACAGCTCTCATTTATTTTGGTTTCTCCCCAGCCTCTAAGTCCCCTCTACTTTTTTTTTTTTTTTTTTTTACCCACTACCAAAAAAGTAGAAACTGATGCTCCATGAATGAGAATAGTTTGCTCATTATCTCATATTTTTTTGGAGTAAGAACCAGCGTATCAGCTATGTCTTATTTTATTCTGAATTTTGGTGCTTCTCTGAGCCCTGACCTTGCTAAGCAATTATTCTAAGGGCCTCCTGACTGTCTCATGATCTTTCCTTGCAACAGTGAGTTATTCTCAGTAAGGAGCTTCTGTAGCCACTAGAAAAAGACCTGAATTCTTTCCATTGTAATGTTTTTGAAAATCACTTAAGCCCATTCAGTTTCTGATTTCTGACCTCAAAAACAAGGAGATTGTTGATAATTAAGTTCAATTTGAACTCCCTTTGTTTCCTCTTTCTAGTGCTTTTTAAAACCTTTGATTGCCCTGATAATGAATGAATCTTTGAATATAAATATTTCTGTGTTGAAACATTTAATTCTGCTATTATTCCTATCATTAAAAATGCAATTATTATGAAATAATGTTTTGATTATAAAATAGTATTTATAATAACATTTGGGGAAGCCTTTATTAACAAACTTCTTTATCATGTTTAATTTAAAGCATATTTCTTTTATATATTAGGCAGATTAGTTAATTATGTCTTAGATATTATTTGTTTTTGTTTTGAGACATATCTGGCTTTGTTAAAAAAATGTTTTCCTGGCTTTGTGCTCAGGGTTTACTTCTAGTCGTGCTTGGGGGGTTGGGGTGAATTTTATGTGCTATTGGGGATTAAGCAAAGGTCAACTGCATGCAAGACTTGATTCCTACTCCTGTTCTATCTCTCTAGGGCCCAGATACATATTTTTATTTGTAATATTCTCTCATTGTCTTAAATATTCTAATATAAGGCTAAAACAACTTTATATAATTGGAAGAAGGGGCATGCTCCACTTACCTTCACAATCTCTTGTTATGAAAGGCAAGGCATTTACTTGAATTTATATTTCAAAGTATGTTAGTCTTTTATGTTGCAAACATGTCTGGAGCTAGAATGTAAGTCATTTGTCATCTAGTCCTGTGCTTGGCCATTATACTATAGTCCTAAATAATGACATTCAGCCACAATCTAACGCTGGACAAATTACTTACACATTGCAGTGGAATTGGTTGCACTTCCTGTTAAAGTATGAACATTAAGAAATTAAAATCAATTTGCCTACTGAAGAGGCAATGACATATTTAAAATTATAAAACACATCTAAGGATTCAGTGTCATTTTATGAAATTTTGTGGGCTTCAGAATTAAATGCTATAAGGTTTGATTCTGGGCTCTACTAATTATTAATTATGTAAACATGGTAACAGTTATCCAAAGATAGCATTTGTAGGTAGAGGCTGGAGAGATAGCATGGCAGTAAATACTTTGCCTGCAAGCATTCAATTTAGGATGGATGCTGGTTCAAATTCCAGCATCCCATATGGTCCCCTGAGCCTGCCAAGAGCAATTTCTGAGTGCAAAGCCAGGAGTAACCCCTGAGCATCGCCGGGTGTGACCCAAAAAAACAAAAACAAAAACAAAGATAGTGTTTGCAGATTATTATTTAGTTGGGAAACATTAAAAGAGGTAGTCAATAAAGACAGAGCATAAGGACACCACCCAGTGAAATGAGTCAGGTGGACATTGTATAATTTTTTCATAAATGATACGCAGAGAATCATGCAAGTGAACTCTATGGCAAAACTTCACATTTTGTTCTCTTTTCTTTAGGCACTGTGTTTTATATTACTATTAATGACAGAATTTCCAAGTGCACAATATCCTTACATCAGATTGCCACCAGAATGTCAATGGCCCTCCACTGACATACTTTTTAAAGTTAGAACAGGTTTTATTTGAAAATTCTTAGGAAGGTCTTGGGGAGAGAGAGAATAAGAATCTCAAGAGAGAGTGCAGGTTACTCTACAGAAGAAAAGCACACAGTACACATCCCAGCATTAGAGTAGGAAAGTTGGAAAGTTCACATTCAAGAGGAGAGATGTGGGCAACATGAGCTCAGGCAGCATGTACCTAGGAAACATCAGGGAAGCATGGGCCCAGGGCGCTCATGTATCTTTACCATGGTGTTAAGATCTTGTTCCACCCTCAACTCAACCCTTGGCAGAGTCAGTTTTGCAGACCATCTTTCAGGATCTGTTTCATTGGCCATATTTTCTCCCCTTACTCTGTCTCTTTATATTCTATGTATGGGAGATAATTTCTTTTATTTTTCCCAAAGAAGGTGAAGCTCATTGGGCTTTATTTACATGTAATAGGGCAGGCACTCCAGCATACAGCTCCATGCAGATAATTGAGGACTATATGTGGCTCTTCAGAGCCCTAAAAGGTCAGTGCTATATCCACAGTGTTAGTTGCAAGTGACCTCAATTTATTTTACTCCATTGGGGAACCAATTTCATAAAATGCAAAGCAAGGGGGTGGTATAGTTGGTACAATATCCTCTACTGGAGTGACAGTTCTGTCCTGGGGAAGCAGTGGCATATACCAGACAAATGATGCTGTACAGATTCTAGATTCTAAATCTGCTAAAGGGTTCAGCTGGTATCCAAGTACCTACAACCTTAAAGCTTAGCCACATTGATTCTACTGGTGAAACCCTGAAGTAATGTCCCAAGTTCAAAACCTAAATGTAGCAGCTTTGTTTAGGTTTGCGAGTGCTTTGGGCCAGAGAGATAGTACAGATCTGAGAATTTAAAAATGATTTTTTTTTGTTTTCTTGTCATCCCAGTAATGGCTAGAGAGAAACAACTCTTTTTTAAAATTACTTTATTTAAACACCATGATATAAGATTTTTCATAATATAGTTGAATTTTGTCAGAGACCAATATCACTTAATCCCTTCTAAAAGACATCACTCAACATAAGACCTAGTTCCATCCATCTGGATGCAAATTACATGATTTCAAGTTTTCTTGTAAGTTCGTAGTATTTTGTTATGTATATTTTATACATACTATATTCCATTGTGTGCAAAAGAAATTTAGACTGTACCACATAGGATGGCAGAATGTGTAAAATGGATCAAGTATATAGTGAAGGTATAATTGAAACTGTTTTTTGTTTGTTTGTGTTTTGGGGCCACATCTGGCTTTGCGCTCAGAAATCCTGGCCACTGGGGGTTCCAACCTCAGTTTGTCCTAGGTTAGCGCGTGGAGGGCAAATGCCCTACTTACTGCTTGTGCCACTGCTCTAGCCCCTGAAACAATGCTTTTTATATACAGTTATAATGCAGAATCAATTGAATAAATGATTTTAAACCAACAAATTTTTGACCAAAGTTTTGAAAATTAAAATGAAAAGTTAGAATAAGATATGGAGAGAAGTGCAATGGGTAAGATGCTTGCCTTCCATGCATCCAATGCAGGTTTTATCCTTGGCATCCCATGCCATTCACCAAGCCTACTAGGATTTTTTCCTGAGAACAGAGCCATGAGTAAGCCCTGACCCAGTTCAATGTGTCCCTAAAACCACGCATCCGATCAGCAAACAAACAGAATTAAAGAAGGAAATATTAAGGCAATAGATCCTTTGAAGATATAATCAAGGTAGTATAAGTCCATACTCATTTAGAAATTACTACATTTTTCATAGAAACACATAGTTTTGAGATGCTTTCCTCCCCTGCACTCAGGCTTCAGCTCCAGGCGACTTTCATTCCATAAGAAGCACTTTTTGGGGGGGAAAGATGCATCTTATGGTATGAAAATATGGTACCACTTGTAGTTTACTTATATAAGAGGAGAAAAGGATATAGGTCAAGGGTTACAGGACATAACCATTTTCAAGGCCCAGCGTTTGATCTTTGACATCAAATGGTCTTTAACCACCACCATGCAGAGACGGATCTAATGGATCTAGAGTGCTAGAAATGACCCAGTACTAGAAGTGCCCCAGAAAAAGAAAATAAAATAAGAGGAGAAAATTACCAAATACATGAAGAAGTTTTGTTGTCACCATTCAAGAACTAAAGAGATTTAATCAACTACCAGAAGTTCAAAGTTAGAGGTATGGACTAGAATCTTATTCAGGTCATCAAAAACTTACCAATGTCTTTATACCCTAGCTGCATTTGTTGTTGTTGGTGGTGGTGGTGGTGGTGGTGCTGCTGCTGCTGCTGCTGGTGGTGGTGTTGGTTTTTTGGGGGGTCCACAACCAGTGATGCTCCTGGGTTGATCTTGGCTATGTGCTCAGAAATCACTCCTGGCTTGTGGGACCATATGGGATGCTGGGGATTGAACCCAGGTCCTCAGTCCTGAGTTTGCAAGGCAAACACTCTACTGCTGCACTATTCCTTAGGCCCCAATATATTTTGACCACACCTAATGGAACTCAGCTGTTACTTCTTGCTCCAGCAGGCTTGAGGGACCATATGGGATGCCAGGAATCCAACCTGGGTCCTTCCCTTGTTGTTGACTGCATACACGGCAAACATCCTACCGCTGTGCTATCGCTCTGGCCTGTTGGGTGCATTTATTTAACACTCCGGAAATGTATTGCATGTATTATATGGAGATTTATAAAAGGAATACATACAAAGGTCATTAATTTTATTTTTTAAATCATCCCAATTTTTGATACTGTGTTATGTCAGTCCTGGGATACCAACATGGTTTGCTTCATTAAAACATTTTAATAAGCATGTGCATGAAAATGTAAAAAAGTACTTTGCCTTCAATGTCTAAGGAGTTACATAAGTTTTATGTCTTTAGATTGCTTTGCGCGCTGCTAAGAAATACTATGTACTACAATCTGGGGACTTGAGGGACAAAGCAATTGTACATGGGTTCTGTTTTCTTTTCCTTTTTTTTTTTTTTTTTTTTTTTGGTTTTTGGTTTTTGGGTCACACTCGGCGGTGCTCAGGGGTTACTCCTGGCTGTCTGCTCAGAAATAGCTCCTGGTAGGCACGGGGGACCATATGGGACACCGGGATTCGAACCAACCACCTTTGGTCCTGGATCGGCTGCTTGCAAGGCAAACGCCGTTGTGCTATTTCTCTGGGCCCTATTTTATTTTTCTTAATGTTCTTTGGCTGAAAGTTCAAAGTTAAGATATCAGCAATGGGACTTACTGAGAATTCTGTTTATGAGTGATTGTTCTTCCACTGTAACTTTACCTTGTCCTCTTTCTTTGAATCTTTGTTCTCATAATTAAAAATAAAAAATTAAAAAAACATTTTAATAATTCAGAAACATTCTACTGCTTACATATCAGTATTGAAAATGTTTGTTGGATTTATATTCTTGTCTAAGTCAATAGATTTCAACCAGAAATATTGACTGCTGTTCCTCAAGCAAATTATTTCCATTTAATAGTAGATTTCAATAACTGTTCCATGGACCAGTGATGCTTGTCAGGACCAAAACAATTGAAAAGTATTGAAATATATATTTTTCTGGCTCCAACACTCCATTTTTATATTTTGGAAACTAGCCTTGTTCTTACTAAGACCACATCCTCTCGATAAATAGCTGTTATTCCCAAATCTAGTAGTGATTAGTGACCCAGTCTGGCCAAGCAAAGCCTTCCTGCACTTTGTTCTCAGCAACAGAATAAGGACACAACCCAGAACAGGCCACAGAAATCCTGGAATGGTCAAGCATATTAAAAAATAGCCTTTTCCAGGGATATAAGATGATACAACTTTTGAAACAGCTGAGAACGTCTTTTTTGCAGGCTCTTTTGAATGCCAGAGTCACCTTGCTATGATCATCCCCCCCAAATAGAAGTATATAGTGTTATAAGATAAAAACTGTAGAGTTAACTCTGAGCATATTATCTGAGCCTTGTCCAGCCAAACCTGAGATGTACAGTCACAAATTCCTCTAACTGTCTTTGGTTGTGCCATTTTTTAAAAAATTTTTATTGTGGTCAAAGTGAATTACAATTATTTCACAGAAATATTTAAGGCACATAGTGACAATGAATAATCAGCATTCTCACCACTAGTGTTGTCTTCCCTTTACCCCTGTTCTCGACATACATCCACATCTCCTTCCTTTACCCCCCATGATGCTAGTGTAACTGTTCCCTATTTGTACAGCTTGTTGTAAATTTGGTATCGATGCTGTTATTGTTGACTATGGGTTTGGTGTTCAAGTCTGATCATTTTTTTTTTCACTAAATGTTCATTTGAATGTCTGGTCTTGATACCATTTTTAATTAGCATGTCCAACTAAATTGTTTTGACTCTCTAGAATCTGACATGATATATAATATGTGTTTTGCTGGCTGAGATAAAAGAGGGACCAAAGCTGAGGGCATTCCAATTCTTGTGTAAGAAATTTTCTCTACTTTGCCAAAGAGACTCCGAGACTCATCTGTGACCTCTGGTCTCCCTGATCCCATAAAATGCATGCACCACTTGAAGATGCCCCTTTTAGTACATTCCAGATAATTGTATCTTCTCCTGACCATTCTATATGTTAATTATATATTCATTGGTAATACTTTTATCATATTCTTTTTACCCAAATTGTGGCTTTATATATTTGTCTGACTGGCCTTATAAACATCTAAAAAAGAACTACTCTGAAATATCACTGATTTTATTAAAAATCAAAGTTATTTTCTTTAATTAGATTTAGAGAATTTGAATATGATACTCAATTCAACCACGTTATGTAAAATTACATACTTGATATGAGCCATAATTCTTCAAAGGTCAAAGCTTTTTAATTATATTAGTTCTAGGTAACATCTTAATCTATTGCATCTTCTTTGTTCTTCTATTTGGTTCTGATAATATATCAGTGGATTTACTCCTGGGATCCCCTATTTGTGCATGAAAGCAGTGGAAAACATCTGGAGCTGCATGTGGAAGATGCTTTGGTATATTACAAAATATTTTGACATTGTGAAATGGTTCATTTTGAAAAACCAAATCTCTTTGTTTTTCTCCTATTTTGAGGATGCAGGGAGTTGCCTCAGTGAAGAGATCTAAGCATCAATCTCAAATTTTCAATTGAATTTTTTTTCTCTTAAGAAATGAATTTACAAACCTAAGTCCTTTGCTTATTTGGGCTTTATAATGGTCAAATTGTTTCAAGAAGCAAGAAAACAAAAACTGCATTCCCTGGTGATGGCTATTTGTTGGATTTGTGTTCATGAAAAATCATTATTAATAGTATGAAAAACTAAAAATAGAAACTATTAAATATTTTTAAAAATACAATACCTATAATGGGGACAAAATTCAATTGAAATAAAAGACTAAATTTAAAAATTATTTTATATACAATTAATTTCTCAAAATGTGATGATTCACATAGAAGGACATCAGATCTAATAGCTTATTGATTCTTCCAAATTAATTATATAATAAAATCACAAATGTCTAGGGCATTATATTTTTCATTAGAATATAATGTAAAAAATCATAATAATGTAACTTTGTTGTTTCTCCAAGGTATAATGCCTGTTTTTAAATAACAGATTACAATTGATAAAGAATATGAAAAGAAATTACAATTTCTGAGAGTTCATCTAAGAAGTTTTATATTTCAAAGAACTACATGTTTAAAAGGAATTATCTACTTTACAAAAGCCTTTTATTTGAGAGATCGGTGATGAATAATCTAATTTTTTTTTAAATAACGGTCAGCAATAATACTTTACAGTAGAGCTTTTTTTCCTTTTTTTCTCTTTTTCTGAACTGTAATAAGAATAAAAGGTATTTCTGGTTAAAAGTGTAACAACACAAGAAAGTTATAGGGATATAAATAAAGAAATGAGGCCATAAAGATAAAAGGCATGCTTGAAGTGAAGACTCTCTCAAACTTCCAAGTGCTATTCATTTAATATAGAACAGAGAAGAAAGGCGGATAAAGACATTTATAAAGCCAGCGGTAAAAGATGTAAATATTCTGAGAAATTTATTTTAACATTTCAAAAATGTGTACTAAATAGAACTAAAACAGTTGGCATAGCTCATGTCTCATATTAGTAATGTCATCTTCAGACAATAGTTAGCTGCATTATTTTGGAAGAAGGA
This sequence comes from Suncus etruscus, assembly GCF_024139225.1. Lineage (NCBI taxonomy): Eukaryota > Metazoa > Chordata > Mammalia > Eulipotyphla > Soricidae > Suncus > Suncus etruscus. The sequence goes on from NC_064851.1 coordinate 120,557,370, forward strand.
TTTGTTAGCAAACAATTTTAAAATATGTTAAGAAAGGTTCTCTTTTAGACTCAGCATGGATGGGGATTGAGCAGCTAATTACCAAGTACTCAACTTTTTTTAAAAAATTGCTTAAGTGTGAGAGATGATTCAGCAGCTAAGACATTGTTTTGAATGTGGCAGACCTGAATTTGATCTTTGTCACCCTAAGTGGTCCCTGAGTAGAGTCTGGAATAAGTCCTGAGCACAGCTTCCCCTTCCCCTTAAGTAAACAAACAAAAAATAGTTTGTATGCACAACAACAAAAACTGAAGCAGTAATTTTATGACTACAGTTATTATATAATTATTTCTTTACAAATTTGAGAAGTACATCTAAATCCTAAATTTATTGTTATATTGAAGTCTCATTTTAAAATATGAGCCCTGTATTTTAGTACTCTCAAGATTCCTTTTTGTTTTGTTTTCAAAAGTCACATACTAATACTTATTACTCCTGACTTTTCTACTGTTAAATGCACAGTAATGTTTATTATGGTAATAAACTGGGATAGTGTCATGGTACATGATATGACTCCTCTAGTCAGCCAATGGCTTTGCACTAAATTAAATCATGGTGGTAATAATGGGCAACCCTGCTGAGTATCTCTGCTAAACATGAACAATTAAGAAATAAAACCATTAATTGTAATTGAACAGTGTTTGTATGTAGTAGTTTTTCATAGGAAACTAAAGAGGACAAATCCAAATCAGCTCAAAATAAAATAATCAGTCCTCATTGCCTCATTAGCATTTTGAGATAATGACAATTGAGCTCTTTTTTTTTTTTTTTTTTGTTTCTCAGCCATACCCATTTGATGCTCAGAGATTACTCCTGGCTAAGCGCTCAGAAATTGCCCCTGGCTTGGGGGGACCTTTATGGGACGCCGGGGGATCACTGCGGTCCTTCCTTGGCTAGCGCTTGCAAGGCAGACACCTTACCTCTAGCGCCACCTCACCGGCCCCCGACAATTGAGCTGTTTAGTGTGTTTTTCAGGACCTAAGTAGAACTGGAACTCATAATATTTTGAATTGGATGTTGAACAAGTATTCCTCAGAATGTCCCTTAAGTTGAGCTCCTTTTCTTTAAACCTCATTTTCTAATAAGAATAATAAAACTGAGAAGAAATCAACCTAAGTCTCTTAGTAAGATACAATATTTTCTTTCTTTATAATATTTGGGTATTTTAATCATACAGAAGGCACAACTTTTTTCATATGTGATAGGCTCTCAGCAAGCCTAGTATCTCCTTGAAGTGTTAAGGGATACCTTGTGTATTCTTAAGAGTTGATTAAAAATTCACAGCTTTTATCAATGAAGATGCCAGAATGCAATAGTTTCACAACCTTGGAGGCCAGTAAACTCTTAGCAACATGCACCATCCTCTGCTATAGCAGTTTTCTTTGATCTATTGTTTCTGTTCTCCAGTTAGAGCCACTTTACCATGCCAGACAGTATCACTGCTTACTTATTTATGCCTCTGGAGTTGATCATTGAACATTATGTAGTTATGGATGCAACCTGTATTAAAACTGGAGTAAAAACTACCTTTATTCTAGTAAAAGATAAATAATACTCTTATTACTGTCATTTTATGTAACTTTTTGTTTTATTAGACTTTTCAGTCTTCTAATATCTGGATTCTCCCTTAATTTGTTGGAGTAATATAACAGTTGTTGAACCAGTATTTATTAAATTTAGCAAAAGGTTAATGGCTAAAGACAGTCTAGGAAATTAGAGTTAGAAAAAACTAGCATTTCCAGTTTGGTCCAGATTCAAAATCCTTAAAAAATGCATGTGATTGGCAAAGCTTAGGTTCAAATTTCTCTTAAAGACTAAGGTTTTAGCATTGAAATAAGTGCACTGATGTGAGGATGTGTAGATCTGAGGAAAACAACATTTATGCAGAAGAAGAAATAGAAATGGTGACTGACAGACGATGAAATTGCAATTTTCTTTTTCTTTTCCATTTTCTTAAATAATACTCTATGTAAACCCAATATACATTATCTCTAGTTTTTTTTTTAAATTTTCTTCCTTTTAACATCTTTGGAAGTTAATCAAATATCTTAAGATTGAGTAGTTCTATAAATTATATTTTCATTTATACCTGTCATACTTTTCTTTAACAGATTGTAATCTTATAGTCATTGTCACTTATATTATTAAAATATTCTAATATATTCTTAAGTATTTGCTCATCAAACAGATTTTTATGACCCTTAAGTTGTTAGCAGCTATAATAGCGACTTGTATCTGCTGAAGATAATAATATATTTATATTTCTTCCTCGGCACATATGAATGTTCCCTATTAAATATAATTAAATCATATAACAAAGTAGCTGGTGATATTTTTATGACAATAAATATATTTATTCTATTAATCTTTTTATTTTTATGCATTTAACATAGTTATTATGCTTTGAGAGAATTTAGTAAACATGAAATTATGTTGTACCATCTGTTTTTTAATCTGATACTGCTAATCAAAATCTAAACTACACTGAATTGAAATTATAATAAGGCAACGATAATTCAAGTTTATGAATAAACTTTTTGAATCTTATTTGTTATTAATATTTAAAGATATTAAACACATATAAAATGTATAATTCTTCATAGTATGTCAAAAATCCAAGGGTGAGAAATAGTAACCCTGGTTGAAATTATAGTATGTTGTTGGATTTTATGTGTCACATTGTATAGATATGGATGAAAGGTTAAAAATGCCTTTGTGGGGGCCAGAGAGATAGCATGGAGGTAAGGCATTTGCATTGCATGCAGAAGGATGATGGTCCAAGTGTGGTATCATATGTTGTCCCTTGAGCCTGCCAGGAGTAACCCCTGAGCGCTGCTGGGTGTGAGTCCAAAAAACAAAACAAAAACAAAAATAAAACAAAAAAACATACCTTTGTGGAAAACACTAATGATTAGTATTGTTGGTGACCAAAAAAGGTGGTACAGGGACTAAGCCTTACATGAAACCTATCCTAATTTTTACGCCTAGCATCATAGATGATCCTCTGAATATCACCAGTAATAATCTCTGAACACACAGCCAGAAGTAGTCCAGAGCATCTCTGAGTGCGACCTGCACCTCTTGGTCCCAAAAGAATTAATATTACCTTTCGGGAATAGGCATGAGTGAAGAATATCTCCTAAAAGTCAGACATTAGATAAGGAAGTCTGCAGTTATTTCTATACAAATAATTCTTGAACAAAAAGCACAGAAAGAATGAATAAAAAATCTTGAGCGTTAAGAGAAAAAATTGACTGATGTTAGTAAATGAAAACTTCATCTTTCTTTTTTTGGATAGGCATTTTTTTTGTTATTGCAAATGGCAAGATTTTATTCTTTATGGCTGAGTAACATTCCTTTGTATGTATATATAACTTTTTTTAATTTTTATTTTAATCATAGTGGCTTACATATCTTTCACAGTAGTATTTTAGGTACATATTAACATTGAATCAGGGGAATACTCACCACCAAATTTGTCCTCCCCACTTCCCTGTTCCCTTTCTGCAACCCATATCCCCATGGTAGGAGGTCAGTGGGAAAGAAAGTGATCTTACAGTAGAGCAAGTAGATTCTTGTGTTTTTTAAAAATGCCTATCTAGCAGCCTGGACAGGCATTTTTTAAAAACACAAGAATCTACTTGCTCTACTGTAAGATCACTTCCTTTCCCACTGACCTTCTACCCCATTTATTTAATCATGTTTTTTCCATAGTTGTGACCAACCAGCTAATTTATTAGTCCTAAACCCATAATTCCCCATTTATCTGTAACCAAAGTCATCTTATCCTGATAGAATATGATAATCTTTTATACTTCCCCACATTCCTTCTTCTTGATCCACCTATAAATCTGGCTTATACTTGGATAATAGCTTTATCAGCTATGAAGCAATAGTTATGAGTTGAAGAAAAGGTTGTCACTGAGCAGTAATGCCAGATATGATGAGTATCTTGTCTTTCGGTCACTCAGATTATTCATGTTAAACTTGGACTTTCCTTTATATACTTTATAAACTAACAACAGGATATTGCAGCACATTTAGTTTATAGCAAACCATTTGGTTATTTGATATTTACTGTTCATGGTTTGGAGTTAAGCTAGAACATGCTTTTATATTAATATTTTAATTGAACTATTGTGAGATGCATAGTTACAAAGTGGTTCATAATTGAATTTCATTCATACACTGTACTAACAGCCATCCATTCACCAATGCATATTTCCTGCAACCATTGTCTCCAGCTTCTCTCCCTTCCTCCTCCACACCCAAGCCTACCCCTAGGGAAACAAAATCACAAAGCAGAAAAGGCATCTGCACTCTAAGATTCATTATAGCACTATTTGTAATAGCCAGAATCTGGGAAAAACCCAAGTGCCCAAGAACAGATGAGTGAATAAAAATAAATGTGGTATATCTACATAATGGAATACTAATCAGATGTTAGAAAAAAATGAAGTCATGAAATTTTCTTATACATGAATGGACATGGAGAGTATCATGAAAAGCAAATGAGTTGGAGGGATAGGGATGGACAAGAATGATCACACACATTTGTGTGATATAAAAAAAGAAAGTATGGTAATAATACCCAAAGACATTAGAGATTGATGGCCAAGAAGACCAGACCATGATAAAAAGCTTCCCACAAATAGTAGTGGAGTGCAGCTAAGACAAGAAAGGAACCACTCTGATAATGATAGTTGGAAATGATCATTCTGGAAAAGAACTGGGATTCTAAAAGGAAGTGATATAAATCATATTCCTTGGTGCCAGAGCAGTGGCACAGCAGTAGGGCATTAGCCTTGCATGTGGCTGACCTTGGACAGACCAAAGTTCAATTCCTTGGAATCCTATATGATCCCCCAAGCCAGGAGCAATTTCTGAGCTCATAGCCAGAAGCAACCAACCCCAGAGCATCACTGGGTGTGACCCAAAAACAAAAATAACAAAAATTCATACCCCTTCACTAACAGTTTACTAACATAGTGCCAAAAATGAACAAAGGGAGAAAATGAGAGAAGAATATTTTTTTGAAAGAGGGAATACTTGACAGCAAAAGAAGATTTGCCTCACATAAAAGTCCTGCTATTTTATACTGTGATTATCCTATTTGCTTTTGAATGATTATACAAGGCTACTTTCTTCTTATCCTGGCCTTGGAACTGATCCTTTTCTTTTATTTCTGCTTAACTGGACAAACAAATTTATGGGTTTTCAGTACCTAGAAAAGACTAGCATAATTAAATGATGCAATACCATATGCAGTATTCCAAATCTGTGAAGTTCTATATTCTTTACCATAGTAACTAGTCCTAAACTTCTTCAATGTTTCTCTCATCTCAACTACATGAATAAACTATTGAGCTAATTATTATAATATACTAGGTTAGAACCAGAGAGATAATACAGGGGTTAAGGAGTTTGCTTGCGGATCAGAGAGATAGCATTGAGGTAGCGCATTCGCCTTGCATGCAGAAGGACAGTGGTTTGAAACCCAGCATCCTATATTTTCCTCCGACTCTGCCAGGAGCAATTAATTTCTGAGCATAGAGCCTTGAGTAACCCCTGAGCGCTGTCGGTGTGACCAAAAACAAACCAAAGCAAAACAAACAACAAAAAAGGAGTTTGCTTGCAGGTGGCTAAGCACTTTCACACATGGTATCATGAATCATATCCTAGTACTTGAAACCCGAAATAGTACCTAGGTATAATGTTAGGTTACACCTTATTTTACCTAAAACAAACATCATCCCTGGTTCTTTTATATGTTTGTTTACAGCTTGGGTTTACTCCAAAACAGAGTTTGTCTTATTTGTAAACCTGAGTGAGACTGGTCCTTTCCGCCCCACGCAGGGGTGGTCTCTGTATTCAATAAAAATGGCAGTTCTGGCAGGCAGTTGGTTTGATATACGAGGTAGAAGACTGCCAGACTATATGAGTTTCACCCTCAGCCTGGTTTGGATTATTTGATGAGCAGCCCTAATTTAGACTTGATCAACTGGAGTTGGAGATAGGGCATGTAGGGTGATTTTACAGGGAGGACACTTAACCTTGTTTTAGACAACACAGGTTTGATTCCTAATGCCCTTTATTGTACCCAGAGCTCACCAAGAGTGAACTTTGAGCACAAAAGTAAACGCTGAGTGCATCTTATTGTGTGGCCCCCAAACAAAGTAAAACAAAACAAAATCTCACCCACTTAATTACTAAATTCTACTTTGACTGATCCCTTAGCCCTACAGTTTTAGCCCAAACAGACCCCATCCCCCAAATCATAATATAGTACTCAAGATATTGTTTCTGATTGCAGAAAGTACTTGACACTTAAATAATTGAAAGGTCAACTTTGCATTTTTTGCATTTTTAGATTAAAAATGTTTTAGGACTGTCTAATAAGGAAACTCCATAGCTTCCATTATTTCAACCCAAATTAATTTTCTTTTGGTTGCTATTTGGTGCCACCTACTGGTAGCTGTCTGATTTTATCCCTAGAGATGGGTCATTCTAGGTCGTCTTATTTTCCACTCAACCAATCCTTTTTTTCTTTTTTTGCAGGGAAGATTTTTATGCGACCCTTTTATGTATAGGTATATAAAGTAGTCATACAAATTAAACATTTACTCATAATAAATACTAAGACATTTATTTTAAAAACCATTTTTTAAAAGCTTTTGCAACTCTGACGTTGAGCTACATGACTTCATATGGTTTTGCAACACAAGGTTTAAGAAGTTAGGTTCTAGGTCATTTGGTGGCTTTAATAAATTCTACAAATGTCCCAATTTGGTGTCAGTTTTGCCACCTAAAGTGAAGAAATGGAGCTGGAAGAGACATGGGTATTTCTGGACATTTCTCTGTTTAGCTTCCATGCCTGAATTTACTTCCTTCTCAAACATTAGAATTCTCTTTTGAGATGTTGATTATTTCTTGTTATTTATGATTGTTAGAGAATCAGACACTAAATTATAATGAAGGTTTGTTTTTTGTCCTGCTGTGCTCAAGACTTAGTTCTGGCCCTGTGTTCAGGTATTACTCCTGGAGGAGTTTGGGGGACTAGATGAGACTAGATGGACTTAAATGGGTCAACTACATTTAAGGCAAATGCCTTAACTTCTATACTATGACTCTGACCAATTATAACAAATTTAATGTCTTTATTTTGTCTACATTTTCCCCCACCATCAATGTGAAAAAGAAACATGACATCAATAAAATGTGAGCTACTTCTTATAGAAGAAAATTAATTAAGATAAATTTAATACATGGAATCAGAACAATTGTATATAGCATGTATAGCATTTGACTTGCACAAGGCCAACTCAGGCTTGATTCCCATCACCTAATATAGTTGCTTGAGTCTTTGAGGTATGATCTCTGATCACAGAGTAATGAGCAAGCCCCGTGCACTGTCAAGTGTGGCCCCCAAAATGTATAAATGTAATGTTAAATCACTTTTAATACTCTTAATAAATTTGGGACAGTTATGTAATAGAGCACCTTTATTTTTTATTTCTTTTATAATTTTATTTTGATCATAGTGGCTTACATATTGTTGACAATAACATTTTAGGTACATATTTACATAAAATCAGGGGGTTTCCCATCACCAAATTCTCCTCCCTACACCTCCGTTTTTGTCCTACCTCCCATATCCTCTTCCCTCACCCCCAGGGCTGCTAGAATATGTGGTCCCCTTTGTATCTAGCCTACTACTTAGTAGTCTTGCACCTGTTTGGTCTTGGTGCCTCCCTTATTTCCCCCTCTAACTGGGAGGCAGGACTAGCTAGTTCAAGTTGCGTGGTTTTGTTTGAAGAAGAGAAAAGTAATAAACTGGGGTAAAGGTCATACAGGTTTTCAGACAGGTTTCTTTCTAAATAAACTGCTGCTAGATCAGAAAGGAAATAAGACATATTTTAGAGTTTGGTTAAGCTGGTGCCAAAGTTTAAGAAATCAATATTATTTATTCAAATATTCTAATCTGTGTAATAAAAACCAGGAAAGTTAACAATATCTTACTGCTTGAATGGACATAGTTACCTAACTTTAATATGTTGTGGGCAACAAAAGATTGAATTTTGATAATGAATGAATACAGACTATTAGCATTTAAGGGGCTTATTTTAAAATGTATTGCCATTTTATTTTTTTTATAGATCTTTTGACTTGATGTTCTTTTGTGTTTTGGGATTTTTTGCATTGTTTATTATCTTCCACTCATCCTATTATGTTCTTTGAGTTCTGTATTCAGCCCCTTATGGTTTTCTTTCACAGATTATTACAGGATATCCTGAAGTTTGTATGTAAAAGTCTATACTTATTACATGTTTTCACTAAAAAATGAATTTACAGTAATTTTGTAGACCACTGCTTCATTCCTCATAGCAATACAGGCCTGTCAAGAAAGAGGAAAAATGACAAAATCAACGGTTTAAAGGATCACCTCAAGGAATTGGAACAGTAGCAGCAAAGAAATACAACCACAACCAGAAGGCAGGAAATAGTAAAAACCAGAGCAGAAATAAACAACATAGAAACTAAGAAAACAATACAAAAAAATCAATGAGACCAGGAGTTGGTATTTTGAAAAAATAAACGAGATAGAAAAACCACTGACAAAACTCACCAAAAAAAAAAAAAAAAAAAGAGGTAAAACACCCAAATCAGTAGGATCACAAATGAAAGGGGAGAGATTACAACAGAACCCCAAGAAATACAACATATCATGAGACCATATTATGAACAACTATACTCATTTAGGCTAGAGAACCCAGTAGAAATAGACAGATTCCTGAAAACTACCATCTTCCAAGACTGAAAAAGGAAGAGCTAGAAAGCCTAAATAGACCAATCACTTCAGAGGAAATTGAAGATGTAATTAAGAAACTCCCTAAGAACAAAAGTCCAGGCCCAGATGTATTTACAGGTGACTTCTATCAAACATTCTGAGAAGACTTACTACCACTTTTCCACAGGCTTTTCCAAACCATCGAAAAAACAGGAATCCTCCCCAACTCCTTTTATGAAGCTAATATCACACTCATTCACAAAGATGGCAAAGACACCACCAAGAAAAAAACTACAAACCAATCACACTAATGAATATAGGTGCAAAAATACTCAACAAAATCTTAGCAAACTGAATCCAGCACTTCATCAAAAAGATCATACACCATGACCAAGTGGGTTTTATCCCAGGATTGCCAGGTTGGTTCAACATATGTAAATCAATCATCATCATACACCACATCAACAACAAGAAAGACAAAAACCACATGATCATATCAATCGATGCAGAGAAGGCCTTTGACAAAATCCAACACCCTTTCATGTTGAAGACACTCAGCAAAACAGGGTTAGGAGGAACATTCCTCACGATAGTTACAGCTATCTATGAGAAGCCCACAGCCAACATTATCCTTAATGGCAAAAAAACTAGAAGCATTTCCATTTAGGTCAAAAACTAGGCAAGGCTGTCCACTCTCTCCACTCCTATTCAATATAATCTTAGAAGTCCTTGCAATAGCAATCTGACAAGAGAAGGAAATCAAAGGAATCCAAATTGGGAAAGAGGAACTCAAACTATCTCTTTATGCAGACGATATGATGATATACATAGAAAACCCTAAAGAGTCCACAGTAAAACTCCTAGAAACAGTTAACCATTACAGCAATGTAGCTGGCTACAAAGTCAATACACAAAAGACAGTAGCGTTTCTCTATATAAATAACGAAGCGGAGGAGAGAGAGATTAAAAATAGAATTCCATTTAAAATAGTATCAAAAATATCAAGTAACTAGGAGTCAACCTTACAAGGGAAGTGAAGGACCTATACCAGGGAAATTTCAAAACACTTCAGAAAGAAATTGAAGTGGATCTAAGGAAATGGAAGAACACCCCATGCTCATGGGTATGTAGAATCAATATAATCAAAATGACTATTCTACCCAAATATCTATATAGATTAAATGCAATCCCCATCTAAATCCAGGCATCATTCTTTCAAGACTTAGAACAATCAATCATAAAATTCATCTGGAACCACAAAAGACCCAGGATAGCCAAACAGATACTGAAAAACAAGAAGCTGGGTGGCATCTCTTTACCTAACCTGAAGCTATACTATAAAGCCATAGTGATCAAAACAGCATGGTACTGGAACAAAAACAGAGTCTTGGACTAGTGGGTTAGAAAAGAATTTCCAGACATAAATCCCCAGATATACAGTCAACTAATATTTGACAATAAAGCCAATATGTTGAAATGGAATAAAGAAAGTCTCTTCAACAAATGGTGTTGGTACAACTGGAAAATCATCTGTAAGAAACTGAAAATTGACCCATACCTCACTCCTTATACAAAAGTCAACTCAAAATGGATTAAAGACCTTGAAATTAGATCAGAATCTATAAAGTTTATTGAGGAAAAAAGAGGCAGAACACTCTAAGACCTATATATTATAAAAGTCTTCAAGGATGGAGCACCAATGGTAAGGATTTAGCATCAAACATAAACAAATGGGATTACATCAAACTAAGAAGCTTCTGCATGGCGAAGGATACCCAACTTAAAACAAGAAGACAGATAACTGAATGGGAAAATTTTTTCGCACTATACACATCAGATAAAGGGCTGATAACCAGAATATATATAAATAATGGAGGGTAACAGGATAGAAATATTAAACACTGTAATAATCACCATATACTGGGGAGTAGAGCCCAAATCAAAGGGAAGAGAAACAACACAAAGCCTGATTACACATTATATCATGAAGAAACCAGTAACAGCAGAAACAGCAGCATAGACATAACAGGTATGTAATTATCATTTTAATAAAAAGGCCCATAATAATTTACTAGGGATCTCATACAGGAATACAGGTAAAGATTAAGACAGAAAATTACTGAGACCAACGGAAACATCTCAAAACATTATGTTTGAATGCCTTAACCTTACCACATTTAAAATAACCTCTCAGTGTTTCTGTCCATAGGGGTTCCTGGATACAAAAGGATAACATCCTATAGTGGTACATTGGTGCTCAGTCACATGAGGCACCATACTCTGCTTGAACCATGAAAATGGCTGGATAAAACTCTTTAATTTACCCTTTATCCCTAGATTATGCCTTCTTTTAGGACCTGAAGCACATGACCAGCCAGACCACCAAAGCAACAACTGTGACCTACAGAGTTTTTACCAAAGGGCCTAAGCATCGACATGTTCAACCAAACTAACATGCACTTGCTCTTATACCCTCCCTTCTCATTACTTCGTATTTTTGTTGTTTTTGTTGTTTGACTGTTGGTTTGTTTTGTTTTTCCTACTCTATCTGCTTGTCTCCCTCTTTCTCCACCTTCTCCTCCTCACTATCATCAATTCAGTCTATGTCAAATAAAAAATCACACGGTTACCCCCGCTATAAGAAAGGAAAGCTGACATATAGGGCGCTGTGGACAATACTGCAAAGGGTAAACACCTATATAGATAGACCTCACTAACACAATGGTCAGTACTCGAGACACAAAACTGATACATATCCAAAAGTTTAACTATTAGTTTCCTTTCTTTACAAGTATTATACTTACCTATCTTTCCGTACCCAGCACACCTCTTGCCCTCCTGACCTCTCTATATTAATATACACCTAAGGTAACTTCTATATGTTAATATGTGGGCAGTAGCACACAGAGATAGGAATCCTCCTTTAAGGGAGAAACCTAAACCACAAACAACCCATACCTATACCCTATATAACCCCTACATATACTATCCCCTCTCCCTTTCCCAGAAATCTGGCTATCCCTTCACCCCTCAATCCCACCCCCAATATACCCACCACATTATAACTCTCCACCCTCAGATCTTAATCCATTAGGCATCAAGATTGACCTCCTACCTCAACCAGCCAGTATCCACTACACAAGTGAAGAGACATCCACCCAAACTCTCACCTCATTCCCAGCAAGAAAATACTATCAACACCCTGACTGACCCATGCAGTGTGGCCCTCCTAACCACCTTTCCCTAATGTGGACTGTGGCTTGATACTGGAACTAGCTCCAAAGGACCTCCATTGCAAGAACTCTACCCAAGACCTCCCTGCCTGAACCCCACACCTCACAAGGAAATCTCAAAAGACAATGGGGAAGCCTATACCTTCATCATAAGTATAGACCTATATAACACTACCTCTTATCCTTTTTCTCCAAATGTAATCTCCTGTATCACTTTCTCCCCTTTTTTTGTTTTTGTTTTTTTCTTTTTTCTTTTCATTTTTTATCCTTGTTCTTTCCTTTTTTTTTTGTTTCGTTTGTTTTGTTTTAGTTTTTGTTATTTTATTTTATTTGTTTTTGTTTCTTTTGGGTCACTCCTGGTGGAACTCGGAGGGTGCTTTTGGCTCTATGCATAGAGATCGCCCCTGGTGGCATGGGGGACCATATGGGATGTTGGGATTTGAGCCACCATCCTTCTGCAGGAAGGACAGCCGCCTTGTCTCCATGCTATCTCTCCCAGCCCCACTTTATTCCTTTAATTACATCTTTTATTTAATCTTTTTTTAAAGAAACTTTTTTTTTTAGATATGTGTGAGCATACATATTCCTAGTTTTTGTCGGGTGTCTGTTTTCTTCTCTATCCACCCCCAAATCCACCAGCAATATAATGTAGCACCATTTCTTCCTGAAAAGACATATTAAACAAAGGGGAAATTTTATGTGTAAAAACTAGCTCTTATCTACTAGGGATAAGAACTCATACTTCTTTACAACACAGGGACATCTCCCACCCTGAACGTATATCATGTGGAAACAACTTAGACTCCAGGGAACTAGACACCACCCATTCAGCCTTGTCTCCTGGACCCCAGACATAGAAACGACAGAGTTCTCCACAACAGCTCCAGGAACCCAATCCCCTCCAGGGCATTCATAATGCTGTTCTGATGTCAACATGTGCCAGTGCTAAATTGATAACCTGACAACAAGGAAATGGGAACAACTTGATCTAAGAGCAAGTTGTCCTTCCTCAGCAGCCAACAATAAGACAAAATCAGAAAACATGTCACCCTTTGATCTGTGCAAAAGCCAAGATAGCTATATACAGATGATTGGATGTTACAACCAGGACGGGACAGTACACATCCAGGGACCAACAACAACAACAACAACAGCAACAGAAAGCTCTAGCCCAGCTTTTGGTCTACGGTCTGTTCCACAAACAAGAGCTCCAATTCCAGAGGTCTGACTAAGACAACCACAGCTGAACTGGTCTTCCGGAAACATAAGGAAGACTATCCCAGGCTCCATCCTAGCAGCAATGTAATGACCAAGACCACCAACTACAGAAGATGGATTAAAACGACACTGAAGAAGCAGAACTGCCAGAACCACAAAAAAAAAAAATAAATAAATAAAAATAAAAATAAAAAAAGACTTCATCATAAGCTCCATTCCTTGAGCTGCACAGCTACCAAGATCTCTAGATATAGAAGTCTGATTTTACCATCATGACGAAGCAGAAGTCTTCCATACACCACGAAAATACCGAGGGAAGAGTAAATAATCATGCAAGGAGTCTCTAGTTAATCCCATGACAGTACACTCCAGGGGAAGAGAAACCCTGTATCTCCTAGGCCAAGGGAATTCCCTCAATAATATCCCCCAATAGTTACTGTGCTTATGCAGAGGGGAAAGAAAAAAAAAAGCACACAACAATCATTTTTCCACATATTTATCAATTGATCGACTTTTTTAATTTTCATTTTGATCATAGTGGCTTACATATTGTTGACAATAATATTTTAGGTACATGTTAACAATATTAGGGGGGGGGTTCCCATCACTGAGTTGTTCTCCCTACACCTCCATTCCCATCATATCTCCCTTATCTTCCTCCCTCACCCCTGGGGCTGCAAGAATACATGGTTTCCTCTGTGCCTAACTTGCTACTTAGTTGTCTTACACTTGTTTGGTCTTGGTAGCTCCCTTATTTCCTCCTATAACTGGGAGGCGGGACTAGATAGATAAAGTTACATGGTTTTGTTTGAAGAAGAGAAAAGTAATAAACTGCGGTAAAAATCAAATACGCCAAAAATGGGCGGAGTCCTTCTCGAGGCTCTCATCATCAGTTTGAGAGACGAAGGGGGAAAATGTGAATCACCCCAACAGTACAAAAATAAGTGTCAAATAAAATATCCAGTGAGCACTCCAACAATAAAGGTAAGCACCACATAAGAGCCATGATCTTGAAATAAAAACATGGCAGAGCACATAAAGAAAGAAAAGAAAGGAAGAAAATAAATATGTAAATATAAATGGAGACAACAACTTCAGTAACCACATCAAACAATGAAAATGACAAAAACTAGATAGATAAATAAAAAAAGGAAAAAAAATGTTTTGTGCTTTTTTTCCCTCCTGCACAGGCACAGTAAATATTGGGGTCATTCAAAAAGGAATTTCCTTGTACTAAGAGCTACAGGGTTTCTCCACCCTTGGAGTATATTGTCATGTGATTAATTATAGACTCCGTACAGGTTCATTTACTCTCCCCTTGGTGCTTTCATGCTGTTTGGAAGATGTCTGCTCCGTCCTGGGTGATAAAGTCAGACCTCTGTATCTAAAGGTCTCAGTATCTACACAAGTCAAGGGGTGGAACTTATGATGAAGTCTTTCTTTGTGGTTCTAGAAGTTCTGCTCCCTCAGTGTCATTTTAATCCGTCTTCTGTGGTTGGTGGTCTTGGTCTTTGCGTTGATCCTAGAATGTTTCCAGAAGACCCATTCCGTTGCAATATTTTCAGACAGACCTTTGGAACTGGGGATCATGGTTGTTATGCAGGCCATAGCTCACACTCTAGACTAAGGCTTTTAAATTGGTCCCAGGATACATACAGTATCCTGTATACATACATACATACATACATACATTCATACATACATACATACATACAAGTCATGGTTCTATCAGCCAGTCATCTGTAGATCACAATCTTGACTTTTGGACAGACCAAAGGGTGACAAGTCTTCTGATTTTGTCTTATCGTTAGCTGGTGGAATAGGATAACCTGCTCTTAGGTCAAGTTGTTCGCATTTTTCTCGTTATCAGGATATCATTTTAGAGCTGGCACTTGATGGTGTCCCAGCAGTATTAAGGATGTCCCAGACGGGATTTGTTTCCTGTAGTTGTTGTGAAGAATTGTGTCATTTCTATGTCTGGGATCCAGGGTTCAAGACTGGACGAATGATGTCTAGTCACCTGGGGTCTAAGTTGGGTCCATGTGACACATTTTTAGGGTGGGAGATGTCCCTGTATTGTAAACAAGTATGAGTTCTTATCCCTAGTAGATAAGAGCTCATTTTTATATGTAAGATTTCCCCCTTTTTTAGTGTGTCTTTGCAGGGGGAAATGGTGCTACATTATATTGCCGGTGCATTTGGGGGTGGAAAGAGAAGAAAACATAACAGGTCACACTCCCAAAAAATAGAAAAAATCTATATGTGCTCACACAAATATATAAAAAAATGAAATAACAAGGTAATTAAAGGAACAAAATGATGCAATAGACTATCTTACGTTTGGGGAAAAAGCAGGTAAAGAGGTACTTTGTACAGGTTTTATACTTATGATGGAAGTATAGGTTTCCCCATTGTCTTTTGGGATTTTCTTGTGGTGTGTGGGTTCCTGAGCGCCTTTTCATCCTGCACCCTACCTTATCAGATTGGTAAGAGAATCTCGGCAGGAAGGTCTTGGGAAGAGTTCTTGCTTTGGGGGTACTTTTAGAGCTAAGTTTGTTTTCAAGTAACAGTCCATATTAGGAAGAGTTGGTAAGGAGGGACACACAGCATGAGTCAGCAGGGGAGTTGGTTGGCTCTTCTTGCCGGGGATGAGGTGTGGGTTTGACTGGGTGTCCCTTCACTTGGGTGCTGGGTACTGGTTCGTTGGGGTAGAAGGTCATTCTTGATGCCTAATGGATTAAGAACTGAGTGTGAAGATTTTTAATAAGGTGGGAAATCTGGATGGGATTGGGGGTGCAGGGATAGTTGGATATCCAAAAGGGGGAAAAGGGGAAAGTATATAGAAGGGGCAGGAAAGAAGAAAAGAGAAAATACATTAAAAAGAAAAGGAGAAAAGAAAAGGAAAAAAAAGAAGAAAGTGAGAAGAGAGGAGAAAAGAGTAAGGGAATTCTAGTTTACTTGAATGTGTTCAATGAGTAGGGCCTGTAGTATAAGTCTGTAGATTACTGTTGCTGCTTCAGTGGTCTGGCTCATCACATGCTTCAAGTCCTAAAAGAAGGTATAACCTAGAGATAAAGTGTATGTTAAAGAGTTTTCTCAGGACATTCTCATAGTGCAATCTGGGTATGTTATCTCATGTGACTGAGCCCCGAGATGCCATCTTAGTTTGTCCATCCTTTGTATCCAAGAATGCCTGTGGACAGAAAAGCTGAGAGGTTATTTTAAATTTGTAAGATTAGAGCATTAAGACATATTGTTATGAGATGTTTCCATTGGAGTCAGTGATTTCCCATGGTATTCTTTACCTGTATTTCTGTATAAGATCCCTAAGGGGATATTATGGGCCTTTATGGTAGAAGACTGATTACATACCTGTTCTCTCTATGCTGCTGTTTCTGCATTTGTTTGTTTCTTTGTGGTATAATGTATAGTCAAGTGTTTGTGTAGTTCTTCTTTCATATGTTTTGGGTGCTACTTTCCGGTATTTGTTGACTGTTACAGTGTTTGGAGTTTCTACCCTGTTAAACCCTGTTATTTGATTGTTGAGTACTAGTTGTATATAAGGTGTATGTTCCAGGTGCTTCAGAATAGTGCTATCATTCTGTATTTATCTTTCATCTTCTGACTTACTTTGTTTAACACAATATGTTCTAGATCCATCCATGTTGCTGCAAAGTCTGTGAGTGTATCATTTCTGACTGCCATGTAATATTCCATTGGGTATAGATACCACATCTTAATGATCCATTCATCTGTTGTTGTACATCGAGGTTGGTTCCAGGACTTGGCTATTATACTGAGTGTTGTGATAAATAGTGGGGTGCACACATACTTTGGAATGAATGTCCTTCCAACTTGGGGGGTAGATACCTAGGAGAGCAATTGCTGGGTCAAATGACATCTCAATTCTGAGTTCCTTGAGCACTGTCAAGACTGTTATCCATAGGGGTTGGACTAGGGGGCATTCCCTCCAGCAGTGGATGAGAGTGCCTTTCGTACAGCATCCCCGCCAACAGAGACTGTTCCCATTATTTTTGATGTGAGCCATTCTCACTGGTGTGAGGTGGTACCTCATTGTTGTTTTGATTTGTTTTTCTCTGATGATAAGTGAAGGTGAGCATGTTTTCATGTGTTTATTGACATTTTTCTGTCTTCTTCAGAGAAGTGTCTATTCATTTTGTCTTCCCATTTTTTATGACTTTATTTGGTTTTGGGGGCTCAGCTCTCTGAGTTCTTTGTACATTCTGGATATCAGCCCTTTATCTGATATGTTGAGTGAAAAGATTTTTTCCCAGTCAGTTAACTGTCTTCTTGTGTTAAGGAGGGTTTCTTTTGCCACACAGAAGCTTTTTAGTTTGATGTAGTCCCATTTATTTATGTTTGATGCTAAAGTTCTTGTGCTCCATCATCGAATACCTTTTTGATATATAGGTCTTCGAGTGTTCTGCCTATTTTATCTCAATAAACTTTATAGATCTGATTTCATAGGTCTGATTTCAAGGTATTTGATCCATTTTGAGTTGACTTTTGTATAAGGAGTGAGTATGGTTCAATTTTCAGTTTCTTTTTTTCTTTTTTTTTTTTTTTTAAATTTTTATTTTGATCATAATGGTTTACATAGTGTTGACAATAATATTTTAGGTACATATTTACATAAAATCAGGGGGGATTCCCATCACCAAATTGTCCTCCCTACACCTCCGTTTCTGTCCTACCTCCCATTTCCTCTTCCCTCATCCCAGGTCGGCTAGAATATGTGGTCCCCTCTGTATCTAACCCACAACTTAGTAGTCTTGCACCTGTTTGGTCTTGATGCCTCCCTTAGTTCCCCCTCTAACTGGAGGCAGGACTAGCTAGTTAAATTTGCGTGGTTTTGTTTGAAAAAGAGAAAAGTAATAAACTGGGGTAAGGATCTAATACCCCGAAACTGGGCGGAATCCTTCTAGAGGCTCTCATCATCGATTTGAGAGATGGAGAAAAAGAAGGTGAAACACTCCACCAGTACCAAAAGAAGTGTCAAATATCTAGTGAGGGCTTGAGCTGTATCGATAAGCACCACAAAAAAAAAAAAAAACAGGCAAACAAACAAACAACAAAAAGCAAAACAAGCAAAAACAAACAAACAAAAAAAACACGCCATCGTCTTGAAATGAGAAACATGGCATAGCACATAACGAAAGAAAAGAAAGGAAGAGGAAATATAAGTATGGTTGGGGACAATTTCAATAATCACTCCCAAACAGAGAAATCGACCAAAATAGATAGGTGAATACAAATAATAACAACAATAATAAATGGAGGTAAAAAATATATAGATAATAACCAAGGTTTTGTGCTTTTTGTATTTTTATTTTTTCCCTCCTGCCCTGGCACAGTAAATATTGGGGTCATTCGAAAAGGAATTCACTTGGCCTAAGAGATATGGGGTTTCTCCGTCCTTGGAGCATACTGTCATGGGATCAACACTAGACTTTGCTCAGGAGCCTTTACTCTCCCGGTGGTGGTTTTTTTTTTTTTTTTTGGTGTGTGGAAGACTTCTGTTCTGTGTTTAGAGGTCTCAGTTTCTGCACAGCTCCTGAGGTGGGACTTATGATGAAGTCAGTCTTTGTGGTTCTAGAGGTTCTGTTACCTCCGTATCATTTTAATCCATCTTCTGTGGTTGGTGATCTTGGTCTTTGCCCTGATCCTAGGGTGGCACCTAGGATAGCATCTTTCTTTGTGCTTCCAAAAGCCCTGTTCCGTTACAATTTTCTCTGCCGGACCTTTGGGACTGGGGATCCTGGTTATTGTGCAGGTCATAGTTCAAACCCTAAACTAGGGCTTTTTTTTTTTTTTTGGTCCCAAGATGTATACCGTCTGGTCGTAGTTCTAGCAGCCAGTCAACTATAAATCACGATCTTGGCTTTTGGACCTACCAAAGGGTGCCAAGACTTCTGGTTGTGTCTTGTCGTTAGCTGGTAAGGTAGGTTAATCTGCTCTAAGGTCAGGATGTTCAGATTTTCCTCATTGTCAGGAAATCATGTTAGAGTTGGCCCTTGTTGTTGACCCCGCAGTATTAAGGCTGTCCCGGCTGGGATTTGTTTCTTGCCACTGTTGTGAGGAACTGTGCCGTTTCTATGTCTGGGATCCAGGGTTCAAGGCTGGATGAATGGTATCTAATCACCTGAGGTCTAAGTTGATTCCACATGACATATTTTCAAGGTAGGAGATATCCCTGTTTTGTAAACAACTATGAGTTCCCATCTCTAGTAGACAAGAGCTCTTTTTTTTTATGTGTAAGATTTCCCCTTTATTTGGTGTGCCTTTGCAGGGGGAAGTGGTGCTACATTATAATGTCTGTGTATTTGTGGGTGGACAGAGGGGATAACAGAAACAGGTCACATACCCAAAAGCGAGGAAAAGAAAAAAAAAAAAAGGAAATAAAAATGTATGCACTCACAAATGTATATGTAGGACAAACATTTAAAAAATAAATTAATTAATTAAAAAAATTAAAAAATTAAAAAAAAATTTAAGGTGAGTTAGTGAGGTTTTTTAAAGGACCAAAGTGGTGCAAAAGACTACCTTACATTTGGGGGAGAGTAGGTAAAGAGGTGGTGTATTACCAGTCTTATGCCTATGTTGGAGGTACAGTTTTTCCCCTTGTCTTTTGGGTGTTTCCTGTGGTGTGTGGGTTCCCAGGCATCTTCCTATCCCACCCCCTGACCTTCTTCAGATTGGTAAAAATTTGTGGCAGGGAGGTCTTGGAAGAGTTCTTGCGTTGGGGATACTTTTGGACCTAGATCCGGTTTCAAGAAACAGTCCACGTTAGGGGGAGTTGGTAGGGAAGGCCGCACAGCATGAGTCCGCAGGGAGTTGGCTGTCTTTTCTTGCAGGAGACGAGGTGTGGGTTTGACTGGGTGTCCCCTCGCCTGGGTGCTGGGTACTGTTTCGTTGGGTAGGAGGTCGGCCTTGATGCCTAATAGATTAAGGATTGAGGGTGAAGAGTTTTAATATGGTGGGAGATCTGGATGGAATTGAGGGGTGAAGGGATAGTTGGATTTCCAGAGGGGAGACAGGGGAAGGTATATGGGAGGGGTATGCAGGGAGAGGAAAGAGAAAATACCTTAGAAAGAAAAGGAGAAGAGAAAGGGGAAAAAGTAAAGAGAAGAATAGAATTAAAAAAAAAAAGTAGTGAGAAGAGAGGGGAGAATAGCAAGGGAATGCTGGTTAGGTTGAATGTGTTCGAAGAATAGAGCCTGTAGTTTAAGTCTGTACATCACAGGCACTGCTTCGGTGGTCTGACTGGTCACTTGCTTCAATTCCTAAAAGAAGGAATAACCTAGAGATAAAGTATATGTTAGAGAGTTTTCTCGTGGCCCTCTCGTAGTGCATGCTATGTATGGTATCTCGTGTGGTATCCCGAGTTGCCATCTTAGTTTGTCCGCCCTTTGTATCCAAGGGCGCCTGTGGACAGAAAAGCTGAGAGGTTATTTAAAATATAGTAAGATAAAGGCATTAAAACATAGTGCTATGGTATGCTGCCATTGCAGTCGTGATTTCCCTTGGTGTTCTATACTTGTGTTCCTGTATACGAACTCTAAGGGATTATTGTGGGCCTTTGTTTTGGAAGTCTGATTACTTACCTGTTCTCTTAATGCTGTTGTTTCTGTTGTTGCTGTTTTCTTTGTGGTATAATGTGTTGTCAAGTGTTTGTGTTGCTCCTTTTTCATGAATTTTGGACACTGCTCCCACGTATATGTTGAGTATTACAGTGTTCGAAGTTTCTACCCTGTTAAACCCTGTTATTTGATTGTTAGGTATTAGTTGTGTTTAAACTATATGTTCTAGGTGTTTCAGAATAGTGCCACCATTCTGTGTTTATCTTTTGTCTTCTGACTTACTTCGTTTAACATAACATGATCTAAGTCCATCCATGTTGCTGCAAAGTCTGTGATTGTATCGTTTCTGACTGCCATGTAATATTCCATTGTGTATATGTACCACATCTTAATGATCCATTCATCTGTTGTTGGACATCGAGGTTGGTTCCACGATTTGGCTATTATACTGAGTGCTGCAATAAATAGTGGGGTGCATACGTATTTTGGAATGAATGCCCTTCCATCTTGGGGGTATATGCCTAGGAGAGCAATTGCTGGGTCAAATGGCAGCTCAATTCTGAGTTCTTTGAGCACTCTCCAGACTTTTCTCCATAGATGTTGGACTAGGGGGCATTCCCACCAGCAGTGAATGAGAGTTCCTTTCATACCGCATCCCCGCCAACAAAGGTTGTTTCCATTATTTTTGATGTGAGCCATCCTCACTGGTGTAAGGTGGTATCTCATTGTTGTCTTGATTTGGATCTCCCTGATGATGAGTGAAGGTGAGCATGTTTTCATGTGTTTGTTGGCCATCCTTCTGTCTTCCTCAGAGAAGTGTCTATTCATTTCATCTCCCCATTTTTTTATGGCTTTATTTGGTTTTGAGGGTCTCAGCTTTCTGAGTGCTTTGTATGTTCTAGATATCAGGCCTTTATCTGATATGTCGAGTGAAAAGATTTTTTCCCATTCTGTTAGCTGTCTTCTTGCGTTAAGTAGGGTTTGTTTTGCCATGCAGAAGCTTTTTAGTTTGATGTAGTCCCATTTGTTTATATTACATGCTAAAGTTCTTGCCATTGGTGCTCCATTCTCAAAGACCTTTTTGATATATAGGTCTTCGAGTGTTCTGCCTATTTTATTCTCGATAAACTTTATAGATTCGGGTCTGATTTCAAGGTCTTTGATCCATTTTGAGTTGACTTTTGTATAAGGGGTGAGATATGGGTCGATTTTCACTTTCTTACATGTGGTTTTCCAGTTGTACCAACACCATTTGTTGAATAGGCTTTCTTTGTTCCATTTCAGATTCTTGCCTCTTTTATCAAATATTAGTTGGCTGTATATCTGGGGGTTTATGTCAGGGAATTCTGTTCTGACCCACTGGTCTGAGGTCCTGTCTCTGTTCCAGTACCATGCTGTTTTAATTACTATGGCTTTATAGTATAGTTTCAAGTTAGGTAAGGAGATGCCTCCCAGCTTCTTGTTTTTCAATATGTGTTTGGCTATCCTGGGTCTTTTGTGGTTCCAGATGAATTTTGTGATTGATTGTTCTATTTCTTTAAAGAATTGTGTCTGGATTTGGATAGGGATTGCATTAAATCTATATAAAAGTTTGGGTAAGATAGTCATTTTGACTATGTTAATTCTACCTATCCATGAGCATGGGATGTTCTTCCATTTCTTTAGATCGTCTTCCATTTCTTTCTGAAGTGTTTTGAAGTTTTCCTGGTATAGGTCTTTCACTTCTCTTGTAAGGTTGATTCCTAGATACTTGATATTTTTTGATACTATCTTGAATGGAATTGTATTTTTAATCTCTCTCTCCTCAACTTCATTGTTTGTATATAGAAACACTACTGTCTTTTGTGTATTTACTTTGTATCCAGCCACTTTGCTGTATTGGTTGATTGTTTCTAGGAGTTTTACTGTGGACTCTTTAGGGTTTTTGATGTAGATCATCATATCGTCGGCAAATAGAGATAGCTTGTGTTCCTCTTTCCCTACTTGAATTCCTTTGATTCCCTTCTCTTGTCGGATTGCTATTGCTAGGACTTCTAAAGTTATATTGAATAAGAGTGGAGAGAGTGGACAGCCTTGTCTAGTTCCTGACCTTAGTGGGAATGCTTCTAGTTTCTCGCCGTTAAGTATAATGTTGGCTATAGGCTTTTCATATATAGCTGTAACTATCTTGAGGAAGGTTCCTTCTAATCCTATTTTGCTGAGTGTCTTTAGCATGAAAGGATGTTGGATTTTGTCAAACGCCTTCTCTGCGTCAATTGATATGATCATGTGGTTTTGGTCTTTCATGTTGTTGATGTGATGTATCATATTGATTGATTTGCGTATGTTGAACCAACCTTGCATTCCTGGTATGAATCCCACTTGGTCGTGATGAATGATCTTTTTGATGAAGTGTTGGATTCGGTTTGCTAAGATTTTGTTGAGAATTTTTGCATCTATGTTCATTAGTGAGATTGGTCTGTAGTTTTCTTTCTTAGTGGTGTCTTTGCCTTCTTTGGGAATGAGTGTGATATTAGCCTCATAAAAGGAGTTGGGGAGGATTCCTGTTTTTTCTATGGTTTGGAAAAGCCTATGGAAAAGTGGTAGTAAGTCTTCTTGAAATGTTTGATAGAATTCACCTGTAAATCCATCTGGGCCTGGGCTTTTGTTCTTAGGGAGTTTTTTAATTACATCTTCAATTTCCTCTGAGGTGATTGGACTGTTTAGACTTTCTAGATCTTCCTTTTCCAGCTTTGGAAGAGGGTGTTTGTCCAAGAATCTGTCGATTTCTACTGGGTTCTCTAGCCTAGTTGAGTATAGTTGTTCATAATATGATCTCATGATATGTTGTATTTCATGGGGTTCTGTTGTAATCTCTCCCCTTTCATTTGTGATCCTATTGATTTGGGTGTTTTCCCTCTTTTTTTTGGTGAGTTTTGCCAATGGTTTGTCTATCTTGTTTATTTTTTCGAAAAACCAACTCCTGGTCTCATTGATTTTTTGTATTGTTTTCTTAGTTTCGATGTTGTTTATTTCTGCTCTGGTTTTTATTATTTCTTGCCTTCTGGTTGTGGTTGGATTTCTCTGTTGCTGTTGCTCCAATTCTTTGAGGTGATCTTTTAAACTGTTGGTTTTGTTATTTTCCTGTTTCTTGACATAGGCCTGTATTGCTATGAGTTTCCCCCTAATTACTGCTTTTGCTGTGTCCCATAAATTTTGACATGTTGTCTCTTCATTGTCATTTGTCTCAAGGAATCTTTTTATTTCTTCCTTGAGTTGTTCTTTGATCCAGGTGTTGTTGAGCAGCATGTTATTTAATCTCCAGGTATTAGTTTTTCTCCATTGCTTCTTCTTGATATCAATTTTAACCTCTGTTGCATAGTGATCTGAAAGGGTACTTCTAATGATCCTTACCTTTGTGGTCTTATATAGGTTGGCTTTGTATCCTAAGACATGGTCTATTCTGGAGAAGGTTCCATGTGGGCTTGAGAAGAATGTGTATTCTGCTTTCTGGGGATGGAGGGCTCTATATAAGTCTATCAGCCCTAAATCTTCTAATTTTTCATTTAGAGCTCTTATTTCTTTGCTATTTTTCTGTTTGGTGGATCTGTCCAGTGGTGATAGTGGTGTATTCAGGTCCCCTACTATTATCACATTTCCCTTCATGTGTTTCTCCAGGTTTGCCAGTAGTTGCCTCACATATTTTGCTGACTCTAGATTAGGTGCATATATATTGACCAGGGTTAGTGTTTCTTGATCTAATGTTCCCCTGATCAGTAAGTAGTGACCCTCTTTGTCTCTGATCACTTTCTTGAGGTTGAATACAATTTGATCTGATATAAGAATTGCTGTCCCTGCTCTTTTTTGTTTTCCATTGGCCTGGATGATTACTTTCCATCCTTTTATTCTAAGCCTGTGCTTATCCTGTAACTGTAGGTGTGTTTCTTGTAGACAGAAGAAGTCCGGTTTATTTTTCCTAACCCAGTTCTCTACTATGTGTCTTTTAATTGGAGAGTTTAGTCCGTTTACATTTAGGGAAATTATTGATAGAGAGGACTGTTGTGCAGTTGTATTGTGTGGGGTGGTTGTTGTTACAATCGGGGGTTTGGATTGTGTAATTCGTCTCTGAGTAAATCGCTTAGTATCGGCTTAGTTTGCACAAATAGTTCAAGTTCGTTCATATTTGAGAATGTTTTTAGTCTGCCCTCCCATATGAATGATAGTTTTGCTGGGTATTGGACCCTGGGTTGGAAATTTCTTTCATTCAGTCGTTTAAATATGTCATTCCACTGTCTTCTTGCTTGAATTATTTCAAATGGGAGATCTGGTTTGATTCTTATGTCTTTTCCTTTGTACTTGAGGTTTTTTTTTCTCCCTTATTGCTTTCAGGAGTTCCTCTTTCTCTTTGTTTTTTGCCATTTGGATTATTATGTGTCTTGGTGTGGGTTTATTAGGGTCTATTTTATTAGGGACTCTCTTGACTTCCTGGATTTGTCCTGAATTGTCTTTCCAGAGGGTGGGAAAGTTCTCTGTTATTATCTCCCTGACTACCTGTTCTTCCCCCTTCCCTATTTCCTCCCCTTCTGGTATACCTACAATTCTTAGATTGTTTCTTTTGTCTTTATTCATTAGATATTGGATTTTTCCTTCCAGTGCTTTGCCTTTTATTTCTTTGTTGGTTTCTTGATCATTTTTTGATTGCAGTTTTCCTTCGAGTTCTTCGATGTGCTTCTCCAACTCTGTGTTTCTGCTTGTAAGGCTTGTTACTTTGTCTTTTAAATCCTTCACTTCTTTTTGTATGGAATCTCTCATGTTCTTTGACATTTCTTCTTTAATTTGGCTGATTCTTTCATCCATGGCTTTCTTATACTCGGTTGCTAGGGTTTCTTTCATCTGTTTTAGTAATTCTTGCATTTCCTTCCTCATGACCGCTTTTAGGTCTTCTTCCCATGGATCTGTGCGTTTTTGTGGACTTGGAAATTTAATAGGGTTTGTCATGTTGTCTCCAGATATTAGGGATTTCCTTGATTTACGCATAATTCTTTGTATTTAATGGTGTGTTTTGGAGTGCTGTGGCTTCTAATTTCGGCCTGCTTTGGTCCCCTTCCTGAAGGTGATTCTAGAGGATGCTGTTGGGTGGGCTTGTTGAACCTGGCTCTTTCTCCTCCCCTTTGCTACCTAGAGTTCGGCCCTCCTGCAGTGGGTATTATTGCTTTTCTACTCCTTATTTCTGTCGGCGGTGCAGTTCCACTCCTGGCCACACTGGTTGCTGGCGCTATTGAGCCTAGCTCCCAATCCCCCCTCCTTTCTCTGGGAGTCAATGGAGCTCTGCCCCCTCCAAGTTTCCCTTAAAGGAGTTCCCTCAGTCCGACCCTTCAGGCTCTGCCCTCGCCCTTGGGGAGTCCCTGGTCCACTCCAGGGTCCAGGGGGGTGGACTGCTCTAGGTCACCTGCGAGTCCAGAAGGCTGGCCCTATCTCCCCCCGTCTATTCGGGTTGCTCAAGTTGCCGTTCCAGGTGCCCACCTGGGGGAAGGGACTTGCCCAAATCACTCTCGCAGGCGCTCGTGGTCCCTGGGATGTGCTGGGCTAGGCTCCCGCGTGAGGCAGCAGGGACTCACCCAGGCCTCCCAGGCTGGCGTCTGGGGTCTCCGGAGGATGTGGTGGGCTAGGCGCCCGCGTGAAGGAGCAGGGACCCTCACAGGCCTCCCGGGCCGGCGTCTGGGGTCTCCGGGGGATGTGGCGGGCTAGGCGCCCGTGTGAAAGGGCAAGGACCCGCGCAGGCCTCCCGGGCCGGCGTCTGGAGTCTCCGCGGGATGTGGCGGGCTAGGCGCCCTTGTAAAGGAGCAGGGACCCGCGCAGGCCTCCCGGGCCGGCGTCTGGGGTCTCCGGGGGATGTGGCGGGCTAGGCGCCCGTGTGAAAGGGCAAGGACCCGCGCAGGCCTCTCGGGCCGGCGTATGGGGTCTTTGCGGGATGTGGCGGGCTAGGCGCCCGTGTAAAGGACAGGGACCCGCGCAGGCCTTTCGGGCCGGCGTCTGGGGTCTCCGGGGGATGTGCTGGGCTAGGCTCCCGTGTGAGGCAGGAGGGATTCACCCAGGCCTCCCGGGCCGGCGTCTGGGGTCTCCGGGGGATGTGGCGGGCTAGGCGCCCGTGTAAAGGAGCAGGGACCCGCGCAGGCCTCCCGGGCTGGCGTCTGGGGTCTCCGGGGGATGTGGCGGGCTAGGCGCCCGTGTAAAGGAGCAGGGACCCGCGCAGGCCTCCCGGGCCGGCGTCTGGGGTCTCCGGGGGATGTGGCGGGCTAGGCGCCCGTGTGAAAGGGCAAGGACCCGCGCAGGCCTCTCGGGCCGGCGTCTGGGGTCTCCGCGGGATGTGGCGGGCTAGGCGCCCGTGTAAAAGGGCAGGGACCCACGCAGGCCTTTCGGGCCGGCGTCTGGGGTCTCCGGGGGATGTGCTGGGCTAGGCTCCCGCGTGAGGCAGGAGGGACTCACCCAGGCCTCCCGGGCCGGCGTCTGGGGTCTCCGGGGGATGTGGTGGGCTAGGCGCCCGTGTAATGGAGCAGGGACCCGCGCAGGCCTCCCGGGCCGGCGTCTGGGGTCTCCGGGGGATGTGGCGGGCTAGGCGCCCGTGTGAAAGGAATTTTCAGTTTCTTACATGTGGTTTTCTAGTTGTACCAACACCATTTGTTAACGAGACTTTTTTGTTCCATTTCACGTCCTTGGCTCTTTGGTCAAATATTAGTTGACTGTATATCTGGGGGTGTATGTCTGAAAATTCTGTTCTAACCCACTGGTCTGAGGTCCTGTCTCTGTACCAGTACCATGATGTTTTGATCACTATGGCTTCATAATATAGTTTCAAGTTAGGTAAAGAGATGCTACCCAGCTTCCTGTTTTTCAGTATGTGTTTGGCTATCCTGGGTCCATTGTGGTTCCAGGTGAATTTTATGATTGATTGTTCTAATTCTTTAAAGAATGATGTCTGAATTTGGATCGTTATTGCATTACATCTATATAGTAGTTTGGGTAGGATAGTCATTTTGACTATGTTGATTCTACCTACCCATGAGATGGGATGTTCTTCCATTTCCTTAGATCGTCTTCAATTTCTTTCTGGAGTGTTTTGAAGTTTCCCTGGTATAGGTCCTTCACTTCCCTTTTAAGATTGTTGATCAATTTTTTTGACATCTTTATATTAGTGTAGAGATTGAAGTTGATGTCTCCAATATTATTTTATTTTATCTTATCTATCTTTCCTTTTTCACTCCGACATTTGTTGATTTCAGAACCGAGACTGTTGTATGGAGCTTGTCTTTATTGCTGTGGTGCTCACTGGATATTTACTTTGATATTTTCTTCTGTATTGTGGTGGTGTTTCAGTTGCCTTTTTCACATCCTCTATCAAACTGAGGTTCAAATCTTCTGGAAGGACCCCGCCTATTTCCAGCATATTTGACTTTTTTTTTATTTTGTACCCCAATCTATTGCTTTTATTTACTTCAAACAAAGCCACATAACTTGATTTATCTAGCCCAGCTTCTAAAATAGAGGGGAAAACAGGGGAGGTACCAGGACCAAACAGATATATGATCACTAATAGTGAGATGGACAAAGAGGGGACCACCTACTCTAGCAGTTCGGGAGGTGATGATGGGTATATGGGTTGCAGAAGGGGAATTGGGATGGGGAGGACAAATTTGGTGATGGGTATTCCCCTGATTCCATGTTGATATGTACCTAAAATACTACTGTGAAAGATATATAAGCCATTATGATCAAAATAAAAATTAAAAAAAGAAAGTAAATGCAAAAAAATGTTTTTTTGCTTTATTTTTTTGCAATATTCTTTCAATATATTTTGGTAGTGACGAATTGATGATAATTTGATAAGATAAAGTATTTTCAGAGAGAAATTCTTATTTATCAAGATTTTTTTTTGTATCATCGGTCATTCCCTTTAAGTCTTATATGATTCTTTTTTTGTTTGTTTTGTTTTTCTTTTTTATGGGGCCACATTGGTGACGCTCAGGGTTTTCTCATGGCTATGTGCTCCGAAATAGCCCCTGGCTTTGGGTGACCATATGGGATGCTGGGAGATCAAACAGAGTTTCGTGCTAGGTCAGCTGCGTCCTAAGTCACTGTGCTATCGTTCTGGTCCCAAGTCTTATATGAATCTTGTGGAAAAGTCTAGGGCTAGCACAGTGCTTCTTTTAAAGGTAATATGGTTTTCTATAGATACTTGTAGCTTTCAAATTATATATATATATATTATTTTATTTATTATTTTATTCATTATTTTATTCTATTTGCTTTATTCTATTACTGTATATACTTGAATATAAGCCAAGTTTTTTTGTGCTGAAAACCTGAACTAGGCTTATACTCAGGTCATAAAAATCAAATACATGTAGTCTTCAGTCGTTTTCTGCCATCTGCTCGAGGGGGCAGTGCTTCAGTTTAGTCCACAAGTCATGGCTGCGCTGAAGAGATAGGCGGCGGCTGAACTGAACTCTAGGCCACTGAATCTATCCAACCCACAATTTAATTAATTAATTAATTAATTAATTTAATTAACCACATTTAATTAATTGAAAAACCCACTTAAGGCAATAAAGTCGTGTAATTAAATGTTTATAAATCCTAAAACCTTATAATCAGGGGTTTGGGAGTATAAGGATTCAGGATTTTAAACTATTTATTTACAATGCTTTACTGTCTAAAATAGTTTATTCACTTTATTAAAGTTGTTATTGAATGCTATGGCTTAATGTGGTATGTTAATGATATGCAGTATATCAAACAATCATGTATTATAAATGTAAGCATGTATTTAATTATTTTATTACATATTTATTTGTTATTTATTTACTGATTCCTCAATTATTTTATTTGTTTTGGCTATATATTTTTATTTTTTATATTTACCAGTGACTGCTGCATTTTCCATCTTGGCTTATACACAAGTCACTGTTTTTCCAATTTTTAGGGTAAAATTAGGGAGATCAGCTTATACTTTGGTTGGCTTATACTCGAGTATATAGGTATTTGTTTTATTCTAATTATAAAATATATATAAATAATATATATATTCATATATTATATATTTTTTTTTATATATATACATATATAAAATGGAGGAGATGGGGTTTGCAATTAGTGCTCTGAAAGCTCAGGGAACTCTCCATTTGATTCCTGGACAACCTGACTGGTTTTTCAGTATAAGGGGCCAAGTACTACAATGCCAGAGATAGGTGCATGAGAACATACAATACAAAGGTTGACTGCAAGCAAGGCATATCCTGGCCCATTGCTTTTAGTTTTGGAATCATTCATTTTTTATACCTTGGGTTATCTCTGATTTGTATTTACTTTAATTTCTATTATCTATGTTTAGCTCCTTTACATTTTCTTTTATACTGTCTCTCATTGTTAGAATATTCTTGTTATCTTTTGATCCTTTAGCAATTATCTGCTATAGTTGTTTATGTTTTTTAACTCACCGTTTTCTTTTTGAGTTTCTTTCTCACTTGTAATTCACTGGGACTGATAATAGTTTTCCATTTTATTTTTCCTAATCAGACATATATTAAGGTTAATGATGGACACTGACATCAACACTTCTCACTGTCAGACTGTAACTGTTTATGCTTTTAATTTTGTATCAGCTGTTATAATTTTATATGAGTCTATATAAAAAATCAAACTGTTAAGGGGAATATCTCCTGTTTCATATGTAAGATTAAACTGATCTTGTATTATCTGTGTGGTATGTGTGTACATGCATATATATGCATGCATGCATGAAGATTCTCTTCCTAAGTAACTACCATAGTTTCAAAGGAAATGCTTAGACCAGAGTACCTCTGCCTGATAGTTTAGGAATAGCTTCATTGTTGTTCTAAAGAGTTCATTTCAAACGTATTACTTCCTTTACTTATAGGTAAAACTAGAAAACAGATTTCTTCTGGGGAAATGTTGAGTTTGGAGTTAGTAGTTTTGATTGTATGGAGGCATGGAGCCAATTCTGTGTCCTAAAAAGAGGACTGAGAAAGGCAGAGCTTCTCTCCCAGAGGCTAGCCATGCTCTGAATTGTGTTTAGATTGACCTACTTGGCTATTTCCAAAAATCTTTATCACATAAGTATCAACTGAGAAAATCACAAATAATAATGGCTGAATATATTGCTTTCCTATAGATCTAAAAAATTCACTTAACACGAATCACCAAAGTCATATCTTTTGGAGCTCAGTGTTCATTTTTTTGGGGTAGGAGTCACACCTGGCAGCACTCAGGTTACTCCGGGTTCCAGGCTCAGAAATCGCTCCTGGCAGGCTTGGGGGACCATATGGGACGCCAGGATTTGAATCAGTGACCATCTGCATGAAAGGCAAATGCTTTACCTTCATGCTATCTCTCCGGCCCCATCAGTGTTCATTTTAAAAATATATTTAATATATATTTAAAGTATTTATAGAACTCCCAGTATAGTTAAAATATAAAATTATGAAGTAGATTATCTTCTATTTTATTAGCCCAGAGTTTTTAATTCATAAATGAAAACATGAGGATATAGAAATTTTAGAATATCAGCTAGAAAGAGTTAAAGTGATGTGCAGAATACACTATCATTTACAGTATTGTAAAAGACAGTGTCTAAAAGAAAACAAAAGAAGCAGGGACCTGTCTTAGAGTCAGGCTGGGTAATGAGAGGGAACATGGAGATGCTGGTGGAGGCAAGAGGATGCCTGAGAACAGCTAGATATCAGAACATTGTATGTCAGAAATTCAATAATGAATAAAGGCAACTCTGTAATGTATGGTGATTCAATAAACAATTTTTAAAAAGAATATCTAGGACACCAGTGAATCAGTATAAGTAAATTTAACTTCAACTATCCAAGACATAATTGTCATGTTTATTGTGACTTCATTATGATTCTAATTAGTACTCTCTTTAATATAATTAGAAAATACATAACAATTTAGATCTATATGATAATGAAAATTCCAGATATAAATCTTTAGTTTTATCAAATTTCTGTATCAAGAAGTAGATTTTAAAAAGCTGTAAATATATAAAATTTTTCACATGAAAATATTTGAAGGCATCTAGCTAATAAAAGAAACACAGCATTTATTGCTTTAGAAATTTTGGAAAAGAAGATGCATTTTGCCAGAGGTAAAAAGAAAAGTGGAGAAAGGAAAGAGAAAAGAAAATTATTTAAAAAATCTTCATAAGAGTAGCATAAAATTCTTCCTTGTAACAGCATTTAATATTTTAGGTTAGTTTTTGATTTTTCAGTTCAGTAGCCAGTTGCATTTAACATATCATTTATGGTTGAATATTATTTAAATAAATGCTATGGTTTTTAACATACTGATTTTTACAAAGCGAATTAATCTAGAAATTACATAGGAATGTAATTGTATAGTCTAACGCATTCAATGTTTATAATGAGGAGACCAAAGTTAGAGTGATTTTATATAACTAAAGTAATGAAAAGGTTTGAAAGTAGGAAAGTCACTCCAAAGACTTGCAGCTACATTTAATCACATTTAGCACCACAAAATTGGCTGTCAGAAGTCTAATTAACTATCAGGCATTAGCTCTATTTTCCATGCTGCTCACTTGCACAGTATTCCATTATAACATCTGGCAAGTTTTTTTTTTTTTTAATTCCCTGAAAAAGTACTCCTTCCTATAGCGCTACAACATAGAGTTATAGTTAAATAAACTGTAGTTAGAACAATAACAAAAGCAGATTTGGGGCTTCATTACTAATCTAGGGAAGGGCTTTTTAAATCATGTTTAAATGATGGTCACTTTATTTTATGCGAAAGCAATTGTGCTTAAATAAACACTAAACTAAATCAATACTAATGTATATTTTGATTCTTCTTGTCAGATTATGTTGTGTTTTTTTCCCAATTTTTTTTTCAATACTGAGAGTAATCTTGTAAAGACCCAGTTCATATACTCTTAAGTCACAGTGAATGTACAACCTTTTTTCTAACATTTTGTCTAAATGCTAAAGAGTTCTGACATCTCATAAATATGAATTTTGTTGCAAATGAAATTCAAAGGAAAAGTCATAGTTGTCTATTAGTTTATTATAGTATTTGGGAAAAATTTTACAGCACAACATTTTTTTGATAAGTAAAATGACTATACCTAATGAATTAAGGCTAATTGTTTGCAGAGGAGAATCTTAGAGGTATCTGATAGCATAATATTATGAAGTAGTATTTTTTAATTTTTTATTTAATTTTTTAAATATATAGATTTAAACACCTTGATTCCAAATACAATTGTAGTTGGGTTTCAGTCATGTAAAGAACACCCCCATTTACCAGTGTGACTTTGGCGATGGGAATGTTGCACTGATGAAATAGTATTTTTATTGTGATGAAAAAATGAAAATGATATTCCAGACACAGTTAAATCTCTTGGGGATGATTGAAAAGTAGTCATACATTCTGAAAAAAAACAAATTTATAGAAAAAACTGTTGGAAAAATTACAGAAGAATGTACTTTAGTAAATATGGCAATGTAAATAAAAGAACATAGATGGAAAAGTGAGTTTCAAGAAGCAACAATGAACAAGTGAATTGATATAATTGATCACTTTTGAATTGTCAGTAAATTAACAACCATAGAAATAGTGACATTTTCAGTAATAATGTATGATATTACACTCAAGTGTGATACATAGAAAATGTTGGTGAAATTTAATGTCAGTCTTGTTGTCAATCTATCCTGAGGCTTCTTAGTACTTGGTAAGCCGCATCTACTAATTCCCTCTCTGTGGGTAAATTTCTGAAGAAAACCATATGAGAGGTTTTATAACTTCTAAATAGGTGAAATAAAAAAAAATACTAGTGAAATATACAAAATTCCTTGTTTGACAGGAATAAGAAAGATAAATAAAAGATGGGGGTATGGAGTAGGACACGGGAGACTTCACTTCAAAATAGAAAGCACAGGGTAAAGTGAAAACGAAATTCAGTTAAACAAAATATGTCAAAGTATGTAAAGCAAAAAGAGAATCACCTGAAAATGGATTTATAAATCCATCTAAGATTCTTAAGAGCTTTTCTAACATTTAAGAATTCAAATTAAAGAATTGGGTGAGTGGAGACAGTTCAACTCTAATATAAATTAGAAGAAAAAACTGTAACAGCAATATTACTGCCAAGTACATGCACAAAAAATGGAATAAAAAGGCTAGCATGTTTATTTAGTGTATTAAAGTGCTAGGTCCTGGGGCCGGATTGATAGCATGGAGGTTGGGTGCTTGCCTTGCATGCACAAGGATGGTGGTTTGAATCCTGGCATCTCATATAGTCCCCTGAGCCTGCCAGAAGCAATTTCTGAGCATAGAGCCAGGAGTAACCCCTGAGCGCTGCCAGGTGTGACCCAAACCCCTGCCAAAATAATAAATAAAGTGCTAGGTCAACAAAACGACTCAAGTGAACTAGTGCTTAAATACCTCAAAATTAATTTTTATGCTGTCACCTCTTTTTTCATGCTATTATACTAATTGTTTAGTGCAAGAATTTTCCTTCTCTTCTCCCATACCATATTTTCAGCATCCTTGAATTCTTTTTCATTCTTTCTCCTTCTCCTTCTCCTCTTCTCCTTCTCCTTCCCCTTCTCCTCCTTCTTCTTCCTCTTCTTAATTTATTTATTTATTTATTTATATGTTTGTTTGTTTGTTTTTAATTCTTGGGCCAGCCCTGACAGCACTCAGGGGTTACTCCTGGCTCTGTGCTGAGAAGTCATTCCTGGCAGGCTAGAGTGACCATATGGGTTGCAGGGGTTAAAACCTGGGTTCAACTTAAGTTGGCCTCATCCAAGGACTTACTGATATGCTATCACACCAGCCCCAACATCCTTGAATTCTTAATTCACTTTCTAACATACATACCAAATTATTCTGATTGTTGTCCAATGTAAATGCAGTGAGTAACATACTACAGGAAGGTAATTCTCCAAAAGGTACAATGTTTTTCCACTGGTCCCTTAGAGTTCTTGCACAGTAGCAAAATAGCATGCACATAAGTGATATCAAACTACATGCCAGTTCCTGAGTCCCGATTCCTTTATATATACTTATACAACTCAATACTGTTTTCACATCATATTTTTCTTTTATTTTGTCTTTGCACATGTATAGTAAATAAGCTCTCATTCATTGTAATAATCTTCTATCCACCATTATTCAATCCCATATCATTCTCTGCATTTTTATGTAACTAAATGTGTATACATATATGCACCCGCATAGAAATACCTGTTCAATTTCCATTTAGCAAGCATACTATTTTCCTATTTATATATCTCTTTTCCTAAAAATATTGTTGAGAGAATTGTCCACTTTATGTACGCTATATCTTTTTGTTTCAGTTGCAGGTCACACCCAGAAGTGTTCAGGGCTTACTATTAGCACTGCAATCAAGGATCACTTTTAGGAAGCATGGGGGACCATATGGGTTTCTCAGACCTGGATTTGATCCTTAGCAATGTGCAAGTCAAACACCCTGTCTGGTGTAGGATACCTTAGTCCAGAAATATTTAATGAAGTAGAATAATTTTTTCTGAGAGAATATAAATTTAAAAGTAATTTACTCTAAATGCTTTATTTCTAAGATAACCTCAACATATTTACATAGAGATAACTGACTTGTATTATATGCATACTTCAAAACATAAATCAATATTTCTAAAGTATCTAAAAGGTATTTGTCTTGTATTAATTGAACAAAAATAACAATTTTTTTCACTAACTTCACCAGGAATAAGACTATCTGACTGAAAAATATATTCCCAATTAAGATTGACTTTAGAAGTGAATTGAAATCTAGAAACTTATAGACAAACACTACTAAAATTTATAAATGACCCTATAGATTAGTTTTAGTTTTTCCTTTTATTTTTTGAAATGGTGCAGTATAGAGATTATCAGATACATTTGCCCTTAATTTTCTGTCACTGTACTTTTTGTCACTTTCCTTAATGACTGCTCTTTTGCCATGCTCATTAGGGGTTAGAAACTTTAGTTGTCATGCATGTATTTGTTAACTAGTGATTTTATTCTGTTAGTTGTGGTGCTTAAACGCATACTTATCAGATATATTCAAACATATTTAGTAGCAATTAGATGTCTTTTATACCTGTCTAAATACTAAAGATAAAAAACCCATTGTATGTGGGGGGTGTGTGTGTGTGTGCTTGTGCAATTACCAAACAACAGAGCTGCAGAGATTGTGCTTGACATACTTAACATATGTGGATGACACCAGAATTCAAACTTATGGCCTATTCTTGCATGGCAAGTACATTTTCCTGCTAAAAAAGCCCTCTAGAATTGTCATTTTTTTATGTGTGTGTGTTTATTTGCCTTGTCTTAGCACAAGACTACATTGAGATACAATATGAACACTATAGGTGAGTCTTTTTTCCCTTTATTTAAACATCTTGATTACAAATATGATTGTGATTAGGTTTCACTCATGTAAAGAACACCCCCCTTCACCAGTGCAACATTCCCACCACCACTGTCCCAAATCTCCCGCCATCCCCCCCCCCCACCTGTACTCC
The DNA here is from genome assembly GCF_024139225.1 of Suncus etruscus. Classification (NCBI taxonomy): domain Eukaryota; kingdom Metazoa; phylum Chordata; class Mammalia; order Eulipotyphla; family Soricidae; genus Suncus; species Suncus etruscus. The sequence continues at coordinate 120,593,824 of NC_064851.1, forward strand.
AGACAGGCTTTCCAGTTCCCTCATTCATTCACATGATTATGGTAGTTCTCTGTGTAGCTATTTCTATAACTGCACCACTCTTTATGGTGAAGCTTCATGAAGTGAGCTGGAAGTTCCAACTTTCCTCTCATTGTCTCTGAGGATTATTGCAAAAATGACTTTTATTTTTCTTAAAACCCATAGATGAGTGAGACTATTCTGCATCTATCTCTCTCCCTCTGACTTATTTCACTCAGCATGATAGATTCCATGTACATCCATGTATAGGAAAATTTCATGACTTCATCTCCTGACAGCTGCATAATATTCCATTGTGTATATGTACCGCAGATTCTTTAGCCATTCGTCTGGTGAAGGGCATCTTGGTTGTTTCCAGAGCCTGGCCATTGTGAATAGTGCCGCAATAAACATAGGTGTGAGGAAGGAGCTTTTGTTCGTATTCTTGTGTTCTTAGGGTATATCCCTAGGAGTGGAATAGCTGGGTCGAATGGGAGCTCAATTTCCAGCAGCAGTGGATAGGAGTTCCTTTCTCTCCACATCCCTGCCAGTACTGATTGTTCTCATTCTTTGTGATGTATGCTAATCTCTGTGGTGTGAGATGGTATCTCATTGTTGTTTTGATTTGCATTTCCTGATGATTAGTGATGAGGAGCATTTTTTCATGTGCCTTTTAGCCATTTGTATTTCTTTTTTATCAAAGCGTCTGTTCATTTCTTCTCCCCATTTTTTGATGGGATTAGATTTTTTTCTTGTAAAGTTCTGTCAGTGCCCTGTATATTTTGGATATTAGCCCCTTATCTGATGGGTGTTCGGTGAATAGTTTCTTCCACTCAGTGGGTGGCTCTTGTATCCTGTGCACTATGTAGGTGAGTCTTTGCTCTGTTTCTCATCTGATGGCTTTTGATCACTACCCATGTCTATTTTCTTTCTTTTTCTTTCCTTTCCTTCCCATCCCTTTTCTTTCCTTCTTTCCATTCCTTTTTTCCTCTCCTCTCCTTTCCTTTCCTCTTTCCTTCCCATCCCTTTCCTTTCCTTTCCTTTCCTTTCCTTTCCTTTCCTTTCCTTTCCTTTCAGTTCCTTTCCTTTCCTTTCCTTTCCTTTCCTTTCCTTTCCTTTCCTTTCCTTTCCTTTCCTTTCCTTTCCTTTCCTTTCCTTTCCTTTCCTTTCCTTTCCTTTCCTCTTTTCTTTTCCTTTCCTTTCTTTTCTTTTCCTTTCCTTTCCTTTTTTCCCTTTCTCTTTTCTTTTTCCTTCCTTCCTTCCTTCCTTCCTTCCTTCCTTCCTTCCTTCCTTCCTTCCTTCCTTCCTTCCTTCCTTCCTTCCTCCCTCCCTCCCTCCCTCCCTCCCTTCCTTCCTTCCTTCCTTCCTTCCTCTCTCTTTCCCTGCCTCTCTCCCTCCCTTCCTGTGCTACTAAATCACTCCTGGCAGGCTTAGGGAACCATATGGGATGCCAGCAATCGAAACTGGGTCTGCTTGTGCAAGTTAAATTACCTAACCACTATGCTATCACTCCCCATGCCTATTTTCTTAACCTGTCTTTTGTATTGTGCATCTGGCCTTCTAGCTCCTTTCACCCTGGAATTATCTTTTATAATTGGATAATAGAATTACATACTACAGAATGACTGTCTATGATTACATTTGTATTTTGCTTTTGCTGATCCTTGCCGGTCCTTTTACTTTCATCATCTGCAACTGGATTAGGTCATATACTTCCTACTCTGGTAGCAAATAAGAAAATCCAGATAGAAAAACAAGTGTTCTGTGAAAGCAATAAGTTGCATATACATATCCTGTATATATTATAAGGCCCAACATTTTGAGGGATGCATTTTACCAATAGTCCTGTAAAATAAAAAAAAAATTTAAGATTTAAAGCACAATTCTATTGCATGTATATCAGCTTTGCACCATTACAAAATTTTACAAACCATAAGTGAACCATCATTACACTTGGGACATCTGTACTATTCAATTATTAGGTTGAAAAATAATGCAGCCAAATAAATTCAAATGCAATAACAAAAATATTTTATAAGTATTTTGCTTGATGTATGATGGGTAATTGAAGATTAAAAATACCATTAGGCTTGTGGATATGACAGCTGTAGAAGGAGAGGATAAGAACAGACTGAATTTCTTTAATATTTTTCCATTTTAACAACAGACTGAATTTCTCAAGATACAGAGTTGGTTCTAATCCATGGGCATCAGCCAAGAGGAAGATGTTTTTTTATTGTTGTGACTTCAGAAATAAAATATCAGGCATCTGTATTTACAGTGTGATGTTTTATATTGTTGAAACTGTCAACAATGTGAATTCTCAAAATACAGATGCTAAAATAACATACCAAAATATGCCTTTTCTGTATTGCAGATCCAATGTATCTGATTCATCATGTTCACTTTCTAATATATATTTTTAATATATATATTTTATTTAAACAACTTGGTTACATACATGATTGTGTTTAGGTTTCAGCAATGTAAATAACACCACCCATCACCAGTGCAACATTCCCATCTCCAATGTCCCAAATCTCCCTCCTCCCCACCCTACTCCCACCTGTACTCTAGACAGGCTTTCTATTTCCCTCATACATTCTCATTGTTAGGATAGTTCACAATGTAGTTATTTCTCTAACTAAACTCATCCCTGTTTGTGGTGAGATTCATGAGGTGGGCTGTAACTTCCAGCCCTCCTCTCTTTTGTGTCAGAAAATTATTATTGCAAGAATGTCTTTCATTTTTCTTAAAATCCATAAATGAGTGAGACCATTCTGTGTCTTTCTCTCTCTCTCTCTGGCTTATTTTACTCAGCATAATAGATTCCATGTACATCCATGTATAGGAAAATTTCATGACTTCATCTCCTGACAGCTGCATAATATTCTATTGTATATATATACCACAGTTTTTTAGCTATTCATCTTCACTTTCTAATATATTTTATCTCCTATCACATATTGCCATATTTAATTTGATAGTTTATATCGTTATGAAAAAAACTGCATTAAATTATTTCTCCTTGTTTACACATTTCTAGTAACTTTCTGCTTGGTGTTCATACTTTTTAGAGTTCTTGTTGCTTTATTAAATAGAATGATTAGGGCAAATGGGATTTTATGAACATTATCTACCCTACATTGTATGAAGTAAAGAAATCCAGCAGAATGATTGGAGAGATGGTACAGGACTTAAGCCTGCCCAAGACCTCAGTTTGTTCCCTGGTACCTTATTGACACTAGTATCATTGGCTGTAGCCTCAAGGCCCCTAAACACCAGTGGGTCCAGCCAGTGTCATATCCTTGGTCTGTATTTTAACTTCCTCCTGTTTGTCCATTTTGTCATATTTTAGAGGTGGCTAAGTGCATAGGAAGTAAAAATAAATTATGGAAGAAATAACTAATTGAAACACCCTTAATAATCAAAATCAAGGGACTGGAGAGATAATCTAGTAAGGTGCTTGTTTTGCATGTGACTTCCTTTGTTTCAGTCCCTGGCACTCCACATTGTACCACAAACCTTATTGAGTACAGAGCTAAAAATAATACCTGAGTACTTCCAGGAGTGGTACTAAAGCAAAAGCTTGCATTTAAGTTTTAATTGAGTTCGAGTAAAGCTATACTTACATAGAGCATATTTATGAGATGTAAATAATAAATATAATTTAAGTTATATGTGAGAAATGTATATTTTATTTCAAAATGAAATATGCTCCTTTCAAAATAATATATTTAAATCATATTCAATATTTTCTTAACATTCAACATTTATTTTATGTATTTCCTTAATAAGAATGTAACATAAATAAATATAAGCTAAAGTGAGAAGTGTAATGATGTTTTACAGTAGAATGGGTTAAATTTAATCAATAGATATTAAAAAATTAAGATAACTGAAACTTTAAAAATTTTTTTGTGAGAGTGGCAAAAAAATTGATTGTATACCATATTTTAGCTCTGTTATTTTGTTTACTTGTACTGTTTTGTATTTCCTTGAGGCTACATCTGGAGATGCTCAGGGATTACTTTTTTTTTTTTTTTGGTTTTTGGGTCTCACCCGGCAGTGCTCAGGGGTTACTCCTGGCTCCATGGTCAGAAATTGCTCCTGGCAAGCACGGGGGACCATATGGGACACTGGGATTCGAACTGATGACCTTTTGCATGAAAGGCAAACTCCTTACCTCCATGTTATCTCTCCGGCCCCAGGGATTACTCTTGACTCAATTCAGGAATCATTCCTGGTGGGTTTGGGGGGCCGTATCTGATGATGGGAATCAAACTCAGGTGATCCATGTGCAACAGAAGTGCTCTCATGGCTGCAGTATTGCTCTAACCACTTATTCTAATATTTTTATTTTTGTATGGGGCCATATTTAGTGATTCTGGGGGCTATCATCTGGCTCTGTGCTCAAGGATCATGTCTTTGTGTGCACAGGGTACTCTGAATGTATGGGTGTATGACATTGGTAGACTATATGCCTTACCAATTATACTGATCTCCAGCTTAGATCTTATATTCTTAATAACCATCTTCCTTGGGTTTGTTCTTTTGATTTTAACTTTAATGCACACTGTATAGTCAGAGGTTTTATTAAAACATTTGTACTAATGTCATTCACAATGAATTATAACAATAACTTGCAGTAACATGTTGTAGTAGTAATAATAGTCATCATCAAAAGATAGGAAACTCTTCTTTTCATTTATGCAGAGATTTTCAGAATTATTTGGCCTTTTCAGAATAATAAAAGTATTCCTTACTCCTCTGTAACTCCACCTTTAATAGAACAAGTAAAAAGCAGCCACATTGTAGCGAGGCTGTTACTGTATTTCTGAATTAGTTCAGTGCCTCAAACATTGCAGCAATTTCACCCACTTTTATAGACTAATCTAGGTGGCAGACAACTATCTTTTGTCTTATCCATACAAATATTATAAATATTACATTATATATTGTATTGTATATTGTATATATTATACAAATTTTATAAAATATTATCCATGTACATAAAGAGATTACTTGATAAATTATGCTTTGACCTTGAAAATATTGCTCAAATGAAATCCTTTTATACAGGACAATATCCTAAACTATTCCTTTTACACAAAATGTCCAGAATATGTGAACTCTAAATACAAAACAAATTTAACATTGCCTATTTTTGGTCATTGCTTGGGGATTGGGATATTGTAATGTAAAAAGATAAACTAGGAGACTGAGTGATAGCACAGAGGTAGAGTGTTTGTCTTGGACATGGCCGACCTAGGACAAACCTTGGTTTGATCCCCTGGTGTCCCTTATTAACCCCCTGAGCCGGGAGCAATTTCTGAGTGCATAGCCAGGAGTAACCCTTGAGTGCCACTGGGTGTGGCCCAAAAAGCAAAAATAAACAAATAAACTAAACCATCATTATAGTAGTATCTTAAAGACATAAATACACTGAAATCTACTGATTTTTAAACTTTTAAATAAGGAAGTATATATTGTATTCTACCATATATGAATTACATCACAGTAAATTGTTTTGTTGTGTTTGTTTGAAAGTCATAAATTTGCAGTCTTAGTATGTACAAAACTGACATTTTATCTGAAGAAATGGTGGTTCCAATATCAAAACCATGAATTTGAAAATGTAGCACGCACTTAATGTCTTATAAAATGGCCTTAACACAATCCCCATACCCCAGTAGAATTAGGAAACTACTTATTACTGCCCATCTTGTGTTGAATCCCTTTCTCTATCTACTTGCATGCTTTTTACTGACAGTAGTGCAGTTGCACATTCGAGTATTTATTTTTCTTGTTTGGGCCACATCCAGTTATACTCCATGGCTGTTCCTGGCTCTGTGTTCATGAGTGGATCTCAGGTGTGTTGGACTATATGCGGTAGTAAAATTCAGACTAGAGTTGGCCAATGAAAGGTAGTAACTTACCTATTGCATTGTCTCTGGCCCTTATTTATCCATGTTTAATGCTTGGTAGACAGTAAAAGCAAAACAAGTTTTGCTCTTAAAGTTTCTATATAATGACTTGTCATTTGGTCATTGGGATCTGTGTTTCTCAGCTTCTGAATGGAATGAGTGAAAATAACTTTTTGCTATTATTTGTGCAGAAGAATCTCCTAATAGAGGAAAAGTATAATATGATAAAAATGGATAGGTTGGGGCCATAGTGATAGTACAATGACTAGGATGCATGCCTTGTTTGTGGTCAACCTGGGTTAATTCACTGGCATCCCATATGTTTCCTTAGTACCATCAGGAATAATTCCTGAATGAAGATAATTCCTGAGGAGGAACCCCTGAGCATTGCCAGACATGGTTAATAAGCAATATATAGATATATAGATATAGATAGATAGATAGATAGATAGATAGATAGATACATAGATACATAGATAGATACATAGATAGATAAATGCTATTAGATTCTTTGATCAAGCCATTTTGAATGAGAACGGTTACCTCCTTTGTACAGAAACTTATTTTAATACATAATATCCACTCTTTTTCTATTTAGTTTTAGATCCAGCTAAAGACCCATGCTTAAAGATAAAATGTAGTCGCCATAAAGTATGCATTGCTCAAGATTCCCAGACTGCTGCTTGCATCAGTCACCGGAGGCTTACTCACAGGTAAATATTGTTAAATTAAATTCTACTGATTGAACAGTACTATTTCCATGAATAACTCAAGAATATAAATATTTGGCAATATATGCTAAACTTTTATCTAGAGTTTTATTTAAACGGTTTCAGAAGTTTGGTTAATACAATTATGATTCACTTAACTTGAACATAGTTATCAGTCAAAATTTCTCAGGATTATAGAATTCAAGTGATTAAACTAAGAGGACAGTGTGTTTACATTCTTATACTTTTTCAAGTTGAAGGAACAAGTACAATACTTGTACTGCTGGTACGCTAAATCTTTTGCTTAGGTGTATTTCTTCAATATACTCTCTCCCTTTGTGGAAATTTGAGTTTGCTGTTGTTATGATCTTTTTTGCCGTTGTTAGATTTGGGGGAAGGGGTGGTCCAGACCTAGCTGATCAGTTCTTGGGGGCTCAAGGAACCATATATAATGCTAGCAATCAAATCTGTATTAAGGCAAGAACCCACTGTAATAACTGTCCCACCCAAGAACCTTGACCCTCCACATAAAACAGTTTAGTTATTTTTTTAGGTCTGAAACCAGTCTCTTTATGTGAACATGCATTTTTGTGGTCGTAGATTGAATTCATATTTTGCTTTTACATAAAATAAACAAGGGGATTTTGTTGTTTGGATATATTTTAAGTCTAATTGAATTTTGGCTTTAGTGTACTTATATGTGGATCTTATATTCAAGCATACTAGTAGAGAATAAGAATATAAGTTGCCTTACTAGAAAACAGCAAATATTTACTTTGATGCTTCTGATCAAAACATAGGTAGCTATGTATTATGACTTATTATATGCTAAATGGATTAAGGCAAGTCTTGAGTTCACAATGCAAATCTCAGTAGAATTTAAAAAGCATTAGCCTAGACTTTGGGAATTAGATTCTTTGGGGATTAAGACTCATGATAAACCAATAAAGTATCTGAAAGAGTAAAAGAGAGGAGAGAAAATGAGTAATAGTTTGGAGAACTACAGTGTAATGACCTTGTGGAAATAGCATTTGTATGAAGACAGCTCACTTTGTAAGGTGATATATTCCCCACTCCATCACAAACTCTATGTTATTTTCTTTAAAGACTAGTTAAACTTTGGGTTAGTATCAGCTTTCCTATATCTTTCTGTTCAATTTTTAAAAATATTTCAAGTATTAGGACTATAATAGTTTTTAGGTTTATGATTTTGATATGTAAAGTTACTTGACTCACCACCACTGATGTGTCCCTGACTGTTCACTCCTGTCTAATGTCATCCTTGATCTGACCTTCCTTTCCCCAATTCCCACCATCCTTTGCTGATTTATAACATGGTTGTGGTGCAATTATTGTTACTTTTGTAGGCCACCACCCATGTGATCCATCCACAATCTTCCTTTACACTCCGATGTTATTTTCAGTTAACTCAATATTTCTGGATACCCAACTCATTTCGAACCACAGTCTCAGGTCTATTTATTACTTACTGTTTAAAATTTTCTTAGGATTCTACTAATTAACCACCAGCCTTTTATAATATTTATATGACTATATATACACATGTGGAGCATGTTGAAGTTTATTTGAAAATGAACAATAGGATGTTAATAAATTAAGTTAATTCCTACACACTTCAGCTACAAAGTCTTAGTCAATTAATTTACAGAAAGGCAAAAATATTTTTCAAAATTTCTAGACACCATGAGAAATGTTTTTACCCACACACATTTAACACTGTAGAAAAATTTCTCTCCCTCTTTTCCCTTGATATAAGAAACTTAAGTCAAGAATCAACAGAATAGCACACAATTAGGATTTTACTTTGGTTAGGAGCCTACCCGATACGTGCTGAACAACAAAGACAGGAGAGAGTCCTGAAAGAAAGACTCAAGATCATAAAGCTAAAACATTGATTTCCATCTACATTCACCAAATCCAGAGCCAATACTTTTAAAACTAACCTCTCTTACTGATTCTCGAGCATATTAAACAAAAACTAAACTATAGGCCCAAAGGAGGCTGCTTTTACATGATGAAATAGTCAGAAACCAATAGTTGATTAAAATAGACATATAAGCATCTGGAATACAGTGTTTTCATCCTTTATTTGGTGTGATTTGGGCTAGGAGGGCATCTGAGAATAGTAAAACTTTAGCAAAAAGACTTCGGAGCCCTTTCTATAATCAGTATTTCATCTATATTTATTTTTGACACAGACTATTTTAAGCTTTTCAATCAATGCTTGCTATGGTCAATAAATAAACAACCAATTGTCAAGGAATTGATATTAAGATGAGCATTTGATATGCCTCGTTTGCTTTGAGGATGTCAGTACAGTGTGAAAGTTGACACAGCTACAGCGCTCAGAAGAGGAGTCTTGCCAAATAGTTTGATCAATAAGGTGACTGATATTAATAATGAAGGAGAGTATGTATGTAGGGAAAAGTATATATTGGCAACATGAAACAGAAACAGATTACTTAATTGACCAGTTTCTGCCATTTGCATGGTTTACATTAGAAAATTATACTTTTTTTGGATCTCAATTAAGATATACCAAAAATACTATAAGGAGTTGGAATAGAAGGTGGGAGATAAACAGAGGGTGCTATTATCAGCCTTAGGGTTGTTAGACTAATTTATAACTGATAGGTGTTTGTGGTAATCCACACTATTTTGATGTTCGATAACCAGGTGAGTGGAATAAGTATAATAGTTAGAAACATAAATTTTAGAGGATTAAAGAGCATTGAGGTTTTGTTCATATTCAGCCCAATATGTATTTGATACTCTGACAAGTCAAGATAACCCAATAGCTTCTTTGTAGGCTGTGAATATGAGCAGAGTAATTGTGAGCATTCTAGATGGTGTGAAATGGTGATTAAAATGATAATAGTCCCCATAATAAAAGTGATATCATGCCCTTTTTAGACAGAGGAGGGATGATTTGAGGTAAGGCTGGCATATTAGAAGCCTGAAAAGTGATACCATGCATGCAAGTGCAATATTTCAGATCAATAAATATATTTGATAATTGTGAAATAAATCAGAATTTAATGAGTTAAAATCATTTGTTTTACTTTAAGCTAATTATTATATTCAGTTCATTCAATTCCCCATAGTGTTCTTTCATATGCCAAAATCATAGCTATCAATGAAATAAAAATAAGGTTATGTGAATATGATTTGGGTACTTTTGCTTGGAAAGTTCCTGGTAATGGTAATAGAAGAAGCAGTTTCTAGGTCAAATTGGATAGAGCAAAGACTGGAGTACCTGAAGAACAAGAGCTGTTTTACTATCAGAAGATTGGATTATGCACTGAGTCCTGCCTGGTTCCTGAACATTCCTAGGGTGATTTCCAAGTACCAAGCCTGGAATATTTCCCGAGTACCACTGAGTATTGCCCAAACTCCTTTCTATCCAAAACCAAAACTTTCCTTTTAGTTTTCATAAAAAAAGAATAACTAATTTTTTCTAACTATTCTTATTACAGATAAAACAAATAGAACCTGACCTTCACAGTGGATTACATGTTTTTAGAGAGGTCTTCTTAAATACATTTCTCCTAATTAGATATCACATCCATTTCTCTATGACTTTATATTTGTTTGTTTGTTTGTGTATGGGGCATACCCTATGGTGCATAGGGCTTACTCCTGGATCTGTGCTCAGGGATGTGAGTTTGAGAAACTATATGTGGTGCCAGGGACTGAACCTAGAATGGGTCAGACTATTACATACAAGGCAAGTACAATAACCACTAGACAACTATTCTAGTTATTCTAATTATTCTCTTTCTTTCTTTCTTTCTTTCTTTCTTTCTTTCTTTCTTTCTTTCTTTCTTTCTTTCTTTCTTTCTTTCTTTCTTTCTTTCTTTCTTTCTTTCTTTCTCTCTCTCTCTCTCTCTCTCTTTCTTTCTTTTTCTTTCTTTCTTTCTTTCTTTCTTTCTTTCTTTCTTTCTTTCTTTCTTTCTTTCTTTCTTTCTTTCTTTCTTTCTTTCTTTCTTTCTTTCTTTCTTTCTTCCTTCCTTCCTTCCTTCCTTCCTTCCTTCCTTCCTTCCTTCCTTCCTTCCTTCCTTCCTTCCTTCCTCCTTCCTTCCTTCCTTCCTTCCTTCCTTCCTCCTCCCTCCCTCCCTCCCTCCCTCCCTCCCTCCCTCCCTCCCTCCCTTCCTTCTTTCTTTTTGTTTTTGGGCCACACCGGCAGCATTCAGGGGATACTCCTGGCTCTATGCTCAGAAATCGTTCCTGGCAGGCTCAGGGGACTGCCTGGGATGCCGGAATTTGAACCACCATTCTTCTGCATGCAAGGCAAACGCCTTACCTCCATGCTATGTCTCCGACCCCTTTTAATTCTAACTATTCTCTGTTACTTCAGAATCCAGATTTTCTCATCTTATATCATACATGCTATAAAACAACTAGCTTCAATTTTATTTAATTGAAAGTTTTGTGAAGGTAGGTGGTGTCTGTTTTATTTTGAACTTGAAGTGACATATTATTGACATACTAGTACATGTAGTCTTTAAAAATTATATTAAAATAGTCTCTATTTGAGGAATATTTAGAGGAAATATTTGAGAAATAGCTTGATTAATTGAGCAGGTCAATCTAGATATTGCTGAGTTAATGAACAAGTAAATTATTGCCACAAGAATAATCAGAAGATATAAAATTATTGAAGAGAAAAGAGGTGCATAACAACTTGTTTTAAGAAACTTGAATTTGAATTAAAATTTTTGGGACTTATCAGGCAAATCCTCATTTATTTATGGTTTAAATGTATAACTATGATTCTGTTTCTGTTATGTTGAAATATTTATGAGGAAATGATTCACTTGTAAGAGTTAGTTATAAGTGCATGCCAAAAATTTTGTTAGATTAAATTAAAATTGTAACTATTTTAAAATAATCCCTTTGTATTTATGTATTTATATAAGATTTAGCTCTTTCAGTTATGAATATACAGATATTCTTCCTTAGGGAGAATGAAAGCTGGAAGTTCTGCAGACCTTCTGTAAAACTCTTTATTAAGTGCCTTAGATTGACTTAGTTTTTAAAGAGTTCCCAATGTTTTATAATAAATATTTTACACTAAATTAAAAAATATGTGAATATCAGTGACTTTTAGTATTTTTCAAAATTTATTTGATAGGAATATAAATAAACAGATAAGGAAAAATTTAGTATATTCAGTCATATCTATTTTATACTCAGACTTCAATTTATTAAATATATTTTGACAATGTTTATGAACATAATTTGACTACAAAGTGGTAAACTCTAAAGAAGTATTTTTAGAAGGAAACTTTGAGCTCCCAGAACAAGCCAGAGTGAGTGCAGGAGGTCCCTGACTGGAGGCGTGGAAAGCTGCCATTTAAGAGAACCTTGAGCTCCTGGAACAGGCCAGAGTAGGTGCAGGATGTCGCCGACTGGAGTGGATAGAAAGTGGCCATTCAAGGGAACCTTGAGCTCCTGGGACAGGCCAGAGAGTGAACCTGCACTGTCTGGCTTGAGGGGGTTGGTGATTGGCCAGGCTTGACTGAGGATGAGGGAAGGTCCAAAACTCAGCAACATTACCCAACATACTCACGTAGAGCCACATCCCAAGAAGGGACCCAGCCCCACACCACAGGTAGCAAACGTGGGCTGAAACCTGAGGCACTGCACTCCAAGCCAAGCCAATAAATGCAAAGAAAGATGGGTAAACCAAGGAAAACATTAAAAACAGGGGAGATGGAGAGAAATCAGAAAAAGTTCTTAAGTCCACCAAAATGCACAGACCCAAGAGAGTAAGACCTAAAAGCAGCCATGAGAATAGAATTCCTCCAAGCATGGTAGAAGAAATGAAAGACACACTGGCCAGAGATTACAATAAATCAATAGATGAACAAATGATCCAATTTAAACAAGAATTCCTACAAAATATGAAAGACTCCATACAAACAGAATTAAAAGAAATTTTTAAAACTGTAGAAAGTCACAAGAGCAGACTCGAACAGCTTGAGAATCACATAGAATAACTCAAAGATAAACTGCAAACAAAAGACAACAAAGAAGCCAACAAAGAAATAGAAAGTAAAGCACTGGAAGTAAAAATTCAGTATTTAATGAAAAAAGACAAAAGAAACAATCAAGAATTGTAGGTATACTAGAAGGTGAGGAAACAGGGAAAGGGGAAGAACAATTAGTCAGGGAGATAATAGCAGAAAATTTTCTCACCTTCTGGAAAGACACATCTGAGCAAATTCAGGAGGTTAAAAGAGTCCACAACAAAATTGACCCTAACAAACCAACTCCAAGACACATAGTAATTCAAATGGTAAGAAACAAAGAGAAAGGAGACCTACTTAAAGCAATAAGGGAGAAAAAAACCCACTTACAAAGGAAGGAACATTAGAATCAAACCAGATCTCCCATATGAAATACTTCAAGAAAGAAGACAGTGGAATGACATATTTAAATAACTGAATGAAAGACATTTTCAAACTAGAGTCCACTATCCAGCAAAACTCTCATTCATATGGGAGAGAAGACTCAAATTATTCTCAAACAAAAATGAACTCACCCTATTTGTGCAAACAAAACCGACCCTAAATGACCTACTCAGAGACGAATTACACAATCCAAACCCCCGATTGTAATAACCACCCTAAACAACACAACTGCATAACAGCCCTCTCTGTCAATAATCTCCTTAAATGTTAATGGACTAAACTCTCCCATTAAAAGACACATATAGAGAACTGGATTAGAAAACAAAAACCATATTTTTGCTGCCTACAAGAAACACACAAGTGCAAGATAGGCACAGGCTTAGAATAAAATGATGGAAATCAATTATCCAGGCCAATGGAAATAAAAAAAAAGCAGGGACAGCCATTCTTATATCAGACCAAATTGCACTCAACATCAAAAAAGTGATCATAAACAAAAAAGGTTACTACTTACTGATCACTACTTACTGAACACTAGACCAAGAAGTGCTAATGCTGGTTAATATTTACACACCTAATGCAGAACCAGCAAAAAATGTACGGCAACTGCTTGCAAAACTGGAGAAACACATGAAGGAAAATGTGATAGTAGTAGGAGATCTTAATACCCCACTATCACCACTGGACAGATCCACCAGACAGAAAACTAACAAAGAATTAAGAGCCTAAATGAAAAATTAGAAGAACTAGGGCTAATAGACTTATATAGGGTCCTCTATCCCCAAAAAGCAGAATACACATTCTTCTCAAGTCCACATGGAACTTTCTCCAGATAGACCATGCCTTAGGATACAAATCTAATCTGCATAAAATCACAAAGGTAAGGATCATTAGAAGCACCTTGTCAGATCACTATGCAACAGAGGTCAAAATTGACTGTAAAATGAAACAATGGAGAAATACAACACCTGGAGATTAAACAACATGCTGCTCAAAAACAGCTGGATCAAAGAGAGAATCAAGGAAGAAATAAAAGGATTCCTTGAGACAAACGACAATGAAGAAACAACTTGTCAAAACTTGTGGGATACAGCAAAAGCAGTAATCAGGGGGAAACTCATAGCAATATAATCCTATGTCAGGAAAGAGGAAAACGACGAAATTAGCAGCTTTAAGGACCATCTTAAGGAGCTGGACAAACAGCAACAAAGAAACCCAAACACAACCAGAGGACACAAAATAATAAAAACCAGAGCAGAAATAAACAACATAGAAACTAAGAAAACAATACAGAATATCAATGAGACCAGGAGTTGGTTTTTTGAAAGAATAAACAAGATAGACAAACCACTGGTAAGACTCACCAAAAAAAGAGGGAATACACCCAAATAAGCAGGATCACAAATGAAATGGGAGAGATTACGACAGAACCCCAAGAAATCCAACACATTATGAGGATATATTACGAACAACTATACTCAGTTAGGCTAGAGAACCCAGAAGAAAGTGATAGATTCTTGGAAAAATACCAGCTTCCAAGACTATACAAGGAGGATTTAGAAAGCCTAAACAGGCCAATCACGTCAGAGGAAATTGAAACAGTAATTAAGAAACTCCCCAAAAACAAAAGTCCAGGCCCAGATGGTTTTACAGGTGAATTCTATCAAACATTCCAAGAAGAATTAGTTCCACTGATCCACAGGCTCTTCCAAACCATTGAAAAGACAGGAATCCTCCCCAATTCCTTTTATGAGGCCTCTATCACTCTGATTTCCAAAGAGGACAAAGATACCACCGGGAAAGAAAACTACAGACCAATCTCAGTAATGAACATAGACACAAAACACTCAACAAAATTTTAGCAAACTGAATCCAGCACTACATCAAAAGATTATACACCATGACCAAGTGGGTTTCATCCCAGGGATGCAAGGCTGATTCAGCATACGCAAATTAATCAACATCATACACCACATCAATAATAAAAAAGACAAAAACCACATGATCATGTCAATCGATACAGAGAAGGCATTTGACAAAATCCAACACCCATTCATATTCAAAACACTACGCAAAATAGGTTTGGAAGGAACCTTTCTCAAGATAGTTTCAGCTAATTATGAAAAGCCCACAGCTAACATTATCCTTAATGGTGAAAAATTGAAAGCATTCCCACTATGGTCAGGAACTAGGAACAGATGTCCACTCTCTCCACTCTTATTTAACATAGTCTTAGAAGTCCTAGCCATAGCAATCAGACAAGAGAAGGGAATCAAAAGAATTCAAATAGGGAAAGAGGAATTAAAACTATCTCTTTTTCAGATGACATGATAATATACATGGAAAACCCTAAAGAGTCCACAGTAAAACTCCTAGAAAAAATAAACCAATACAGCAAAATGGCTGGTTACAAAGTCAATACACAAACGACAGTAGCATTTCTCTATACTAATAACAAAGTAGAGGAGAGAGAGATTAAGAATACAACTCCATTTAAAATAGTATCAAAAAACATCAAGTACCTAGGAATCAACCTTACAAGGGAAATGAAGGACTTATACCAGGGGTCCTCAAACTTTTTAATCAGGGGGCCAGTTCACTATCCCTCAGACCATTGGAGGGTCTGACTATAGTAAAAACAAAACTTATGAACGAATTCTTATGCACACTGCATGTATCTTATTTTGCAATGAAGAAACAAAACAGATACAAATACAATATATAGCCTGCGGGCCATAGTTTGAGGACCACTGACTTATACCATTCAAACTTCAAAACACATCAGAAAGAAATTGAAGAGGATATAGAGAAATGGAAGAACATCCCATGCTCATGGGTAGATAGAATCAACATATTCAAAATGACTACCCTACCCAAACTCCTATATAGATTTAACGTAATCCTCATCCAAATCCAGACATCATTCTTTAAAGACTTAGAACAATCAATCATAAAATTCATGTGGAACCACAAAAGACCCAGGATAGCCAAACAGATACTGAAAAACAGGAAGCTGGGTGGCATCTCTTTACTTAACCTGAAGCTGTACTTTATAAAGCCATAGTGATCAAAACAGCATGGTACCGGTACAAGGACAGAGACTCAGACCAGTGGGTTAGAACAGAATTTCCAGACATAGCCCCCAGATATACAGTCAACTGCTACTTGACAAAAGAGCCTAGAACTTGAAATGTAACAAAGAAAGTCTTTTCAACAAATGGTGTTGGTACAACTGGAAAACCATTTGTAAGAAATTTGAAATTGACCTGTACCTCACCCCATGTACAAAAGTCAACTCAAAATGGATCAAAGACCTTGAAATCAGACCCGAATCTATAAAGTTTATTGAGGAAAAATAGGCAGAACATTCGAAGACCTATATATCAAAAAAGTCTTTGATGATAGAATGCCAATGGCAAGAACTTTAGCATCAACATAAACAAATGGGAAAAAATTTTTGCACTCAACATGTCAGTTAAAGGGCTGATATCCAGAATATAAAAGCACTCAGAAAGCTGAGCCCCCCAAAACCAAATAAAGCTATAGAAAAATGGGGAGATGAAATGAATAGACACTTCTATGAAGAATACCAAAAGATGGCCAACAAACACATGAAAACATGCTCACCTTCACTCATCATTAGGAAAATCCAAATCAAGACAACAATGAGGTACCAGCTTACACCAGTGAGGATGGCTCACATCAAAAATAATGGGAACAATTTGTGTTGGCGGGGATGTGGTATGAAAGGCACTCTCATCCACTTCTGGTGGGAGTGCCACCTAGTCCAACATCTATGGAGAACAGTCTGGAGAGTGCTCAAAGGTCTCAGAATTGAGTTGCCATTTGACCCAGCAATTGCTCTCCTAGGTATCTACCCCAAGTTGGAAGGATATTCATTCCAAAGTATGTGTGCATGGCACTATTTATCGCAGCACTCAGTATAATAGCCAAGTCTGGTATCAACCTTGATGTCCAACAACAGATGAATGGATCATTAAGATGTGGTATATATACACATTGGAATACTACATGGCAGTCAGAAATGATACAATCACAGACTTTGCGGCAACGTGGATGGACCTAGAACATATTATGTTAAACAAAGTAAGCCATAAGTTGAAAGACAAACACAGAATGATAGCACTATTCTGAAGTACCTAGAACATACACCCTATATACAACTAATACTCAACAATAAAATAACAGGGTTTAACAGGTAGAAATTCCAAACACTGTAACAGTCAACATATACCCGAGAGCAGTGCCCAAAACACATTTAAGAGGTACAACACAAACTCTTGACAACACATTATACCACAAAGAAACCAGCAACAACAGATACAGCAGCATAGAGAGAACAGTTATATAATCAGCCTTCTACTACAAAGGCCCATAAAAATCCTTAGAGATCTAATACAGGATTACAGGTAAAGACCATGGGAAATCACTGATCCCAATGCAAGCATTTTATAACAATTTGTTTTAATGCCTTAATCTTACTATATTTAAAATAACCTCTCAGCTTTTCTGTCCACAGGTGTTTTTGGATACAAAGGCTGGACAAACTAAGATGGCATCTCGGGGCTTACTCACACGAGATACCATACCCAGCTTGCACTATGAGAATGTCCTGATAAAAGTCTTTAACATACCCTTTATCTCTAGGTTATATCTTCTTTTAGGACCTGAAACTCTTGACCAGCCAGACCACCAAAGCAGGAACTGTGACCTACAGACTTATACTACAGGCCCTATTCATCGAACACAGTCAAGCAAACTAGCATTCCCATGCTCTTTTCTCCTCTCTTCTCACTACTTTCTTTTTTAAATTTCTTTTCTTTTTAATGTATTTTCTCTTTCCTTCTCTCCTGCCCCTTCCATATACTTTCCCCTTTCCCCCCTTTGGAAATCGGATTATCCATTCACCCCTCAATCCCACGCAGATTCCCCACCTCATTAAAACTCTTGACCCTCAGTTCTTAACCCATTAGGCATCAAGGCTGACCTCCTACCCCAATGAACCAGTACCCAGTACCCAAGCGTAGAGACAACCAGTCAAACTCACACCTCATTCCCTGCATGAAAAGACAACCAACTCCTCTGCTGTGTGGTCCTTCTTACCAACTTTTCCTAACGTGGACTGTTACTTGAAACCAGATTTAGCCATAAAATTATCCCCAGTGCAAGAACCCTTCCTAAGACCTCCCTGCAGCAAATCTTTTGCCATTCTCAAGAGGGTCAATTTGTGTGATGAAAGGTGCCCAGGAACCCACACAGCACAAAAAAATCTCAAAAGACAATGGGGAAACTTATACTTCTATCATAAGTATAAGACCTGTATTACACCACCTCTTTACCTGCTTTTCCCCAAATGTAAGGTAGTCTCTTGCATCACTCTATCCCTTTAATCACTTTTTTATTTCATTTTTTAAATCTTTTTTCTTTATATATATTTATGTGTGTGAGCACATATATTTTTATTTCTATTTTTATCTTTTTTGGGTGTGTGACCTATTTCTGTTTTCTTCTCTTTCCACCCTCAAATGCACCAGCAATATAATGTAGCACCATTTTTCCCTGCAAAGGCACACTAAAAAAGGGGGAAATCTTACGTACAAAAATGAGCTCTTACCTGCTAGAGATAAGAACTCATACTTTGGGGCTGGGCGGTGGCGCTAGAGGTAAGGTGCCTGCCTTGCCTGCGCTAGCCTTGGACAGACCGCGGTTCGATCCCCCGGCATCCCATATGGTCGTCCCCCAAGCCAGGAGCAACTTCTGAGCACATATCCAGGAGTCACCCCTGAGCACTGCAGGGTGTGCCCCCCCCAAAAAAAAAAGAACTCATACTTCTTTACAATACAGGAGCATCTCCCACCTTGAAAATATGTCACGTGGACCCAACATAGACCCCAAATGATTAGACACCAACCGTCCAGCCTTTTACACTGGATCCCAGACATAGAAATGACACAGCTCTTCACTACAGCCACAGGAAACAAATCCCATCTGGGGCATCCTTAATACTGCGAGGCATCTACAAGTGCCAGCTCTAATATGATATCCTGACAATGAGGAAACTGGAAACAACTTGTCCTAAGAGCAGGTTATCCTATCTCACCAGCTAACAATAAGACAAAATCAGAAGACTTGTCACCCTTTGGTCTGTCCAAATGCCAGGATCGCGATTTACAGATGGCTGGCTGCTAGAACCATGACCGGACTGTATGTATCCTGGGACCAATAAAAAAGCCCTAGTATAGGGTTTGAGCTACGATATGCACAACAACCATAATCTCTAGTTCCAGAAGTCTGTCTGAGACGATTGCAACGGAATGGGTCTTCTGGAAACATAAGGAAAGACGCTATCACAAGCCCGTTCCTAGGATCAACGCAAAGATCAAGAACACCAACCACAGAAAACCAATTAACATGACACGGAGGGAACAGAACTTCTAGAACCACAAAGAAAGACTTCATCATAAGTTCCAATACCCAGATCTCTAGATACAGAGGTCTGATTTTATTACACAGGACGGAGCAGAAGTCTTCCATACACCACAAAAGCATCAAGGGGAGAGTAAATGAACCTGTACGGAGTCTAGAGTTAATCCCATGACAATATACTTCAAGGATGGAGAAACCCTGTTTTTCTTACGCCAAGGGGTTTCCTTTTCAAATGACCCCAATATTTACTGTGCCTCTGAAGGAGGGAAGAAAAAGGAAAAATAAAGGCAAAAAGCACCATTTTTTTAATCTAATTTTTGCCAATTTATTTGTTTCAGTGTGGTTATTGCAGTTGTTATCTCCGTTCATATTTAGTTTTATTTTCTTCTTTTCTTTTCTCCCTTTATGTGCTCTGCCATGTTTTTTTATCTCAAGACCAAGACCTTTATGTGGTGCTTATCTTTATTGTTGGAGTGTTCATTGGATGTTTTATTTGACACTTTTTTTTTGTACTTTTGTGGTGTTCCACCTCCTTTTTCCCTTTCGTCTCTCAAAACTAGGATGAGAGCTTCCAGAAGGACTCCGTCCCTTTTCCGGGTATTTGATTTTTTCCCCCAGTTTATTACTTTTCTCTTCTTCAAACAAAACCACATAACTTGAACTATCTAGTCCCACCTCCCAACTAGAGCAGGAAATAAGGGTGGTACCAAGACCAAACTGGTGTAGAACCACGAAGCAGTCAGCTAGGCACAGAGGGGATCACTTATTCTGGCAGCCCCGGGGGTGAGGGAGGAGGATATGGGAGGTGGAGGTGGAGGATATGGGAGGATACGGGAATGGAGGTGGAGGGAGGACAATTAGGTGATGGGAATTTCCATGATTTTATGTTAATATGTACCTAAAATATTATTGTCAATGATATGTAGAGCACTATGATTAAAATATACATTATTAAAAAAAGAAATGTTTTTAGTTAAAACATAGGGTTGCAGAGAGCTCATTATCAAGTGTGGCTTAGCAGAACAGAGGCCAGATCTAAACCTAGTGCTTCCATTGTCAGATATTTTGGCTGTTATCTTGAACACTTTGCTTAAACTTCAGGTGTGTTCCTAGGAAAAATAGGAATGATAAAGTAACAGTCTGATGATACAGTTTTTAAAATGGTGACTGAATTCATATAGAAAATCAAATGGAAAAATCCTGACCCATAGTGTATATAGTATATGCTAGTTATTCTTATTTTTCCTTAAACACTGTTTATTTTATAATAGAATTTTGTTATGTCTGAGGTTATTTCCCCTGGTCAAATGACCAGCCCATTTATTTTATTCTTCTTAAAAATACTCTAGTTTTAAAGAGGCCTTTAACATAATAATGAAAGCTGTGTAATTTGAAACAACGGACTTTGAAGTCTATTTCTACCTCTTGGTAGCAGACTGACTTTAAGCTCACTAAACTCCCAAGACTCAGTTTTCTTGTTTATAAAATAGGGATGATAATTATACTATCTATTTCCCTGTTTTGTTAGAATTAAAAACATCATTTGTGTAAAGTACTTCTCCCAATGTAAGCACTCAATAAACATTAATTATTGAGAAATCTCTATTCAGCTTTCTCCCACACATCTCTCAGTCCAAGGCAGCATTAAATTATCTTTTATCCTTTGTACATAGCACATTTGAAACACTTTTTTTTCTACCTGTATTATAGCCATTTGTTTATGCATTCAATTGCTAAAGGTTAAGTTACAATTGACATATTTGAGAAAATCAAAGAATTTTCATAATTATAGGAGATGGAATTTAATATACTTCAAGTATAAGGAATTAAATGATTTTGTCAATTGAAAATGGAAAGAAGGAAAACAATATAGTATGTTTGTGTTGGGAAAAACTGTTAGAGGCACTACTCAAAGGAAAAAAACAATTGACATCTTGTCTTTTCTGAAGGTTCATAGGATACTATTATATGAAAACATTTGTTGTCACTAATGATTTTCTAGTGTATATACCTTACCAATACATATGCCCCTGAGCCTGGAAAAAATGCTTTGTAGCAAAATATTCAAGGTGCCTGAAAGATATTCCATCTACTCATTTTTTTTTCAGATAGTTTTATTTCCCCACCGAGCTTTGCTACCCAGAGGCGGCTTCTGCTTGGCAAGAAAGGATTTTATATTCAGAGGAAGGAAATTCTGATTAGAGCAGACATATTTTCCAGCTGATATTCCCATGTATCCACTATGAAGTAGACATCATTTTAATTAGTATACATCTGTGAATACTCCTAAATCTCTCCTAATACCTAGTTGTGAGCAAAGGATTTGCATGATGATGACGAGCCAGTAGAGAAAGGAAAGTTGTGAGCCACTTTGGTCTGAAAAATCAATGAAATGCTGTTGGTGACATAAGTTCAACAATGAACACTAGGCATTCATTGACATTAAGTCCCTCTCTCCACCATCTAATTCTTCCATGAAGGTTTATTTCACAGAGAATAGCACAGATTATAAAATAAAGTATAATAAAGAGATCCAAGTATTGATTGATGTTATGTATTTCTAAAATAGATAAAAGTGGAGATATCTGAAAAGAGGAAAAATTTTGATAACTCAAGAAGAAGATAACTTTTTAGGAGGTTTACTAGAATGACTTTCATATGTGTTAAACCAGTTTCTTTAAATTGTAAAGAATTTGTACATACAACCCATAAGTGTTAGAACCATTGTAAATATGTGACATGACTATAAGAAAAACATAAAACTAAGAATAAACAAAATTAAAATTCTGACTCACAGTTTAATTCCATTGCTTAGATTTCTGTATTTTAGAATGAGAGAGGCTAACTGTATGTGTTTCACATTAGGAGATGCCTCTTCCTTTCGTCTATAACATTGTCTTGTAGATAATGATATTGATAACATATACTGAAATAAATGATTGGTGATTTATAAATATCAAACAATTAAGTTATGATAAAAATTTAGAGAATGTATGATTATTTAATGTCTAAGTGTAATAAAGGTGTAAAATACTGACTATTTTAGGTATATAATTTGTTATGTTTTTTTTTAGGGGGGCCACATCTAGCTGTGCTCATGAGTTTCTTCTGGCTATGAACTCAGGAATATTTCTGGCTGGGCTTGGATGACTATATATGGGGATCAAACTATATGGACTATAAGGGAATCAAAATTGGGTTGGCTGCATACAAGGCAATGACCCTACATGTTTTATTACTCTGGCCCCTTATAATTGTGTTTAATCTTATGAAAATAGTATACACATAAAAGAAAAAGTTCTTTGACTGATAAAAATGAAGGCATATGTGTTCCTATCTGTCACTTGGTTCTACTCTCACACTTTTAGAAGCCTTCTGTACATACAAATTCATATAAACATTATCTCTTAAGGAAATTACCTCTTAAGGAAAATTATGTTTGCTATTTGCTGATATAGCTTATTTTTATTTAAGATTATATGTTATTTAATATTCCTATAAATGTCCCTTAAAAAGCAGTAATATTTATGATTACAATGTTCTGTATCAATACTCATCCATAGACATCCATGTAGTTCTAGGGTTTTTCTTTATACTGCTTCTACATCGTTCTTGGCATAGATCTCTATTTATATATACATGTATAATTTTTTTCATAACTTTGAACAGTTGAGTTGTTGCATTAATAGAAAAATAAAGTTAAATCCCCTGTCGATACTGCCAATTTCCTTCTGAAGCTTTTTTAATCAAATGATATATTCCACTTCCTATTTTATTAAATAGTTGCCAATAAAATGATTATTTTAAAAGTGTCATTTTGATTGCTTCTAGGCCTTCTGGCTAAGATCAAGTGTAGTATCTGTTCTTATCGTTTAAAAGTGTCACTTAGAATTTTCAACTGTTGTGTCTTAAAGTAGCTTTGTTTTAATTATCTGATAATATCAGTAGGTGCATAAGCATATAACAAATCCAACAGCCCTTCTTTACTACAAATTATTATAGTAAATTAGAAATTGGGGGAGAAGATTCCTTTATTTGATAGAGTGCCAAATTGATTGGTTCTATCATGCTAATGATTAACAAAAATATTACAAGCTTGCTTTATAAAGGTAGGTACAAGGCTACAGAAATAGTATAGATATGTAAGATATGTTCTTTGCATGCATACAATCTGGGTTCAATTTCTGAAAATGCATACAATTCCCTGAGCATAGTCTATTCTTTTTCACATCATATAAATGCTTGCTAATTCAAGGACACAGGGAAATAAAATAAAAAATAATGATAGGGAAAGAAGAAACGTAACTTTTCTGTTTACAATACCATAATCCTTTTGAACAATACCTGAAATGATTAACAATATTCATTTGAAACTAATAAACACCTACATAAAGTATATTTAAATTATTCTTAATTAATAATTTTATGTTAGGAGGGGGTTGGGCCATACCTAGCAGTGCTTACTTAGGGCTTATTCCTGAGGCAGCAAATTTCTAATTTCTAAAATTAATTTATTAAAGTTAATACTTCTTTATATATTTTAGAAATGTGAAGAAATAAAAATGGTATCACTTAGCATTATTTTTAAGTAGCATTAAAATATTTAGAAGAATTTATTTCAAATTTAAATTACTTCATATTGAGATTCAAAATTCTATATATGTTGATTTGCTATTATAGAGAAAAAAGAAAATAAACATTCAAGTTTTAAAGCCTGGGGAAAGAAAGATAATGTCAGTTAAAGATTTTGTGTATTTAGCATTAATATAATAAACTAGAGGTTTTTCTTGTTTTGGGGGGGCCACACCTGGTAAAGCTCAGGGTTACTCCTGGCTTTGTGCTCAGAAATCACTCCTGCTTGGGGGACCAAATGGGACACCAGGGAATCAAACCGCTGTCCATCCTAGGCTAGCATGAGAAAGGCAGATGCCTTACTGCTTGCACCACCAATCTGGCCCCTAGAATTTTTGATATATTTATGGATTAAAGATTTTCAATGAGAAATAAGAGGTCTTTACTTATTTAATATCTTTGTGTTTATATCTCATGGCCAAGAATTGGTATTTATGTTTTTATTTTTAGTGTGAACATAATATTGCTTACCCTTTCTTTACAAATTCTTTTATCAGAATTTATAACTCTAGTGTCAAACTGAGTGTTGCAAAATATGGTGCACTGTTATTGGACTGGTTTATAATTCCATATAACACTGGACTCACATGGTTTTATACAACAGTTTCTAAGTGTTGTGATTATTTTAGGTGCTTTTTCATTGATGCAATCCTGAATGACTTCTAAGAAAAGAATTGATAGTTTAAATTGGACTTCTCTATCTGTAAAGTTTTTGCTTTAAATGGAGGTGTGCTATACAATGAAAAAATTCCCTTCCCTTTCTGCACAATGAATGTTTCAAGGAAGCTACAAGTGTCTACAGTAATATCTCTGTTCAAAGGAAGGGTCAGGATTTGACTCTTCATCACTTAATAGGAAATACCAAATATACTTTATATTTTGCTAATGTTGCTAAACTTTACCAGCATTTTGAAAAATGTTGCTTCTGGCTTTGATGTGGAATTGTAATTTTGAAGGATTTCTTGGGTTCTTTGTGCCTTATAATCCAAACATACCCAGTGAGAAAATAAACCAAGTTTTAAATCAGTTTCTTTCTCAGGATCAGTAATGATACAAAGATAATAATTTTAAGCAATAATAATATATCCAAAAATAATATTATTCTCCATTTTTTGTGGAAGCAACACTGCCTGTTTTACATAGACAAAACTGTTGATTGTATTCTACAGAACTCAGTGATGAATAGTTTCTTCTAACCCAAATAGTTTTCATTTTGCTGTAGTTACAAAAGAAATATATTTATATCATGAAATAATAACTTGATTGCCAAAGACAAAAGTTAAATAATTCTAGTTATGGAAAAGTATTAGAGAACACATTAATTAAATTTATATTAATAAAATCTTATTAATTAAATAAATCTTATTGATTTAAATATTGTTATATCCATTTATAATGTATAGTTAATCCTACAATTTTCCAAGTGGCTATTAAGAGACACAATGTAAAATTATAAATTGGGTCTAGTTTGATATCATATCTAGTTAAATTGTGCATTTTGATAATATATTCCTTTACATTATCCCTATTTAAAGTGTTTTTGCTAAAGTGATAATTATAAATATATCTTTCATACTTAGCTAAAGCTAACTCCATAGCATCCATATTATTCATCTTTACAACAACAAACCAATTTTACTCAGTGTATCAGCAAAAAAAGTTCTCAATAACTTACAATACATTGATCACATTATATTGTACTCACAAATTCAATACTGATATCTGATGAATTCATAAATTGGATTAGTAAGATGGCAGATCTATTGGGTAACTTATTTTTGAACAGTGCCTAGAATGCATTAGACATGTTTGATCTGAGTTTGTACCTTGTGTGGTTCACAACTACTTTTAGATGTATATTAAGAAAAATTAATGTATTTTATTTTTCTAATAAGTGGTATGAAATACATGTCTCAGAAATGCCTTATATTATCACAAGCTTTGTGTTAGGAGCATTAAGTATCTTCTGTTCCTGTCAGTTTTCATTGGAATTATACAAGCAAATTCTACTGTAGAAAGATCAAATAATATACTACTATATATAAATTTGTATATATGTTTGTATGTATGCATACATGTATTTGTTTATTGAGTAATAATTATTACTAATAATTATTTTCTAATAGTTCTAGGCAGTCTTATTAAAAATGAATCATATTGCTCAATTTGGAGCTAAATTTATGAATTTTATATAAAATACAATATAACTACTATAATCGAGATGGATTTGGTATGACATTTATTTGAAAGAAATGTGTCTAACCTGAACATTTGACATGGAAGACTATCATCAGGCAAAATATGGAAAGAAGTGGTTTTCCTCTCTCCTCTTTCTCTATTTTCTTTCTTCTTTTTCTTTCTTATTTTGTTCTTTTTCGTTCTCTTCTTTCTTTCTCTTCCTTCTTTCTCTCTTTTCTTTCCCCCCTTCCTTCCTTCCTCCCTCCCTCCCTTCCTTCCTCCCTCCCTCCCTTCCTTCCTTCTTTCCTCTTTCCTTCCTTCCTTCCTTCCTTCCTTCCTTCCTTCCTTCTTTCCTTCCTTCCTTCCTTCCTTCCTTCCTTCCTTCCTTCCTTCCTTCCTTCCTTCCTTCCTTCCTTCCTTCCTTCCTTCCTCCCTTACTCCTTCATTCTTTCCCTCCTTCCTTCCTCCTTCCTACCTTCCTCCATCCTTCCTTCCTCCCTCCTTCCTTCCTCCCTCCCTCCCTTCTTCCCTCCCTCCTTCCTTCCTCCCTCCCTCACTCCTTCCCTCCTTCCTTCCTTCCTTCCTTCCCTCCTTCCTTCCTTTCTTCCTTCCTTCCTTCTCTCAAACACCATGATTTGTAATATTATTACTGAAGGAGTATCAAGAAAACCATTTTATTTCTTTGAATACCCAGTTTTGATTGAGAGTGATCATTTCTTAATATTATTGTCATAGTCGTCTCTTCTCTGCCCTTTACTGCCACCATGTGTGGCAGCTTCCTAGCAAGGACTAGTCCTCCTGGCCTTTGTCTCTATTGTCTCTGAATGGTATTATCATACAATCTTATTTTTTAATATATATCACAAATGAGTGCACTTCTTCTATGTCTTCTTTCCTCCAGTACATTTACTTCAGCACAATAGTCTCCAAGTCCAGCCATGTATAAGTAAATTTTATGACTTTATTTTTTCAAAAATATCTGCATATTATTCCATTGTGTAGATGGACCACAGTTTCTTTAGCCACTCATCAGTTCTTGGGGCTTTGGATTGTTTCCAATTCTGGCGATTGTGAACAGTGTTGAAATAAACATAGGAGTGCAGAGGGCTTTTCTACATTTTGTTTTGGGGCTCAAAAACAATACTGGTCATATTGGTGTGCAATTTCTAGTTTCCTGAGTAATGGTCATCTTCTTTACTAAAGTGGCTGGACCAGTCCCACCAGCATTCCCATAGCAGTTGAGTGAGAGTCCCTTAGATAGTCCCACCAACATTCCTACCAGCAATGAATTAGAGTACCTTTGGAAGAAGGGCTTTTGAGGTAGGAGAAAAATTATATGCAAAGCCCTAAAGGAAAAATGATATGTTTGAGGAATTTAGGAAAGGGCAGTGAAACTAGAATGTGGCATGGATTAACACAGGAGTTATTCATGGATGCAGTGGAGTAGATAATTTTGTGATATATTTCAAAGATAGAAAAGCTAGTGCTCAGTAATCAGTTGCACATAGATGAAAGAGGTAACAACATTGTTTTCTACTTAATGTCAGTAACTAACTCTGAACTCCTTATAGTATTCAAGTGTGGAAGAGAGAAGTAACAGTAATCTAGATTTCAGCTATAATCCCTTTGAGTTTAAAGGGTCACTGGCATGATCCCAAGAAATGTTAGGTTACTAAATCAGGTAAATTTAAGACAGAGATATATTTTTACAAATGTATGTTATTCAAATTTATGGGAATGGATGAAGGAACTTACAAGTGAAGATAGAGTGAAGACCATAGATCTTTGGGAACTTAACCAGAGAAATAAGCACCAAGAAGAATTTTATATGCAGGTCAAGAGTCAGCAATTATTACTATGAGGGTAACACCAGCAGTTCATCTTGAGACAGAATGCAAGAGAGACATTTTAAAATGAAGGAAGTTGATGGCCATAAGCTATTCTACAAATAAGTACAAGAAAATGATTATTGAAATTTTAATCTGAGTTTAGAATCTAAATCAGGGAAAAAGTGGGATCAAGGTAAATCAAAGCTTTGTTCTGATAAGAACATACTGAAGAAAAATAAAGAAAAGTCTCATGAAAGACCAAGTACTTTCTGTATTGTTTTGTTTTATTTTAGGACTAAATTTATTATGAGAAGCTAAAGAAATAATACAAGTGGGAAGGAGCTGCCTTTAAAGTTCACGCTGATTTAATCCCAGGTGCCACAAATGGAGGGCTAAGCATGACTAGGGTTATTATTGCATACAGAGACAAAAATAAACACTTACCATTATCAGATATGCCTCTCCCAGTTAGATTTATTATCAAAATTGCCTGGTACTGATGGAAAGCTTAATAAAGCGTAAAACTGTTGTATAAAGGAAAGAAAAGCAGACTGTTTTAATTAGGGAGAGTAAATTAATCTTCTATATGTGACTGTATGAAGATTATTTTTTATTAAAAAGAGGCTCACTTCTCTGATTAATCTGTACTCTTTTGGAAAAATGTATCACAGATGTATGTGAATGTCATCATTTTAATTGGCCTAACATTTCACTATGACCCCCTATACTTATTTTCAAAAGTAATAGTTTATGATCATAATAACTCTTAGTATACAGTATTTTAGACATTAAAATGCTATTATGATTATTGGGATTTTTTGAGTAAATATTCACATATTTATAAATTCAAATTACACTAAAGTGAAAATAGCCCAACTCTTCCCTATTCTACTCAGATCTCTTTCCTAAGTTCATATAAAATATAATTTGATTGATTTCACTTTTTTTTTGTTTATCTTGCTGTCACTATGTGTGACAGTAATTTTAAATCATTCTCCATAAATAGAATTTTCTACTTTTTTATTTGTTTGTTTTTGGTGGGGGCCACACTGACTGTGTTCAGGTTTTACTCCTGGCTTATGCTCAGGAATCTTCCTGATTGTGGACAATGTGAAGGATTTATGAATCAAACCCAGATCAGGCATGGACAAGGCACACTCCACCTTGCTCTTCTCTCTCTCCAACCCCTGAATGTTCTATGTTTTTTTTTTTTGCAGTCACTTAAGTGTGTTAAATATTGTTTGAAATGTGAGTATATAATGCAATGATTATAGAGTATAATTTCATTACTTTGAATTAATTTACCTGGTGGCTATACAGAAAATGCTATTGCCCCTTTTTACCTCCAGATTTTAGGGAAATTATGAGATATCCTATAACTAGAAACGGAATATGGATGTATGTATATCTAGCTCTGACTTTAGCTTTCTTTTAATACCTGAGCTCATGTGCCATACTCAGTACTAAATCTTTTCCTATTTCTGTTGATCACCTTCGTATTTAACAGGACGATAACTTTCACTGTTTCTTCATTTGGACTGAACTTCTGTTTACCCTTTCCCATTGATTTCTCAGGCAGGATCATGTTGTTGAGATTATTCCAGTTAACATTTTCAAAACAGAATTTGAAAAAGAATGAAGAATTTGGGAGTTTAAGGGGTCACTGTCTTAACTCAAGAAATTGACCTTCCTTATATTACTAATGTGGCTTCGGGTCTACCATTAGTGAAAACATTCTTATAATAGACTTGATGATACTCTAAAACAGAAACCCAAGATCAATATCTACTTCCTCTATAATGGAAGGATCATCCTTTGTTTTAAAAGAGTCAATGGAGACTTTTAAGTTGATTGGTAGCAGTAACTTTGTATCATGGCTAGACTTGAGTCAAAAGCTTTTTTTGCTAATAGTAATCTACAATCTCTGTATATATGCATTTGCAATTTTGCCAAAGAGAAAATTGATGTAATGCTATACTGATTCAAATCTGTTTTTACATCCTTCTTCTTAAAAGAGCAAAGCTTTGGCAGTCTTCCCAACGAATGGAAGATTTCCAGTGGAAAGGTTAGACTATCAGATTTTGGCTTCATTATCAATGGAACAATCACCTAAGAGGCATTAAGTTTAAATGCCTTGCTCTAGAATGTTCATTCAGGCTTATCTGATCCAGAAAAACCTTCAAATATCCTTGAAACTAGGTATTCTGAAAATGTAAGATGCAGAGTCGGTCTATTCACATAAACTTTGTAAAATATAAAAATAAATTAGAGGGTTTGGAGATATTTTAGTTGGTAGAATATTTTGCCTTGCATATGGCCAACCTGGACTCAAGCCTCAGCATTCCATAAGGTCCCCCTAGAACAAAAAGGACTAATTTCTCAGTTCAGAATCAGGAGAAACTCCTGAACACCAAACTTAATCAAAAATATCAAGCAAAAATAAGTAAATAAAATAATAATTCTATATATTCATTATATAGATGTTGACAAATAACAATTATAATAGTATCAGAGAATGCTATACTTATGATCTTTTATAATTATCTCTTGCTCTCTATTCTTTGTAATATTGCATGTAATTGCTATAATAAATTTAATTTAAATATTAGGCAAACAATTTAATTTTTTTAAATAAGCCAGTTCCTTATTTGTACACATCTTTAAATGTATAGCTTTACTTAAATTAAAAACAAATTTTGGGTAGAAAATACATTTTTAGAAGATATATACTATTTAAATAAAATGTCAAAAATAATAAAATTATACATATTTGTGTACATTCAAAATGTAGATAAATAATTTTGACACCTTATTTTATTATGAACATGAAATGAGATTTTTACATGATAACATTGGTTTGAATTTTCTTTATTTTGCTTCTAATTTACCTCTATTAAGAATATTGTCCTTTATTAATTTCTTCTAATTGGTAGTTCACATAGCCCCTCATGTATAGGGTCCTGGGTTTGATTCTAGGCACCATATACTCCAAAATCAATTGGATAAAAAAATAATACAACACAATAAAATAATTTTAATAACATTCAAAATGTGAATTTTTCAGTGAATATTCATTTTTAAACATGGTAAGTGTTAAAACATGAAAATATTAAGACAAACACAATGTTAAAACTTTAGCCAGTGTAGCTAAAGGATAGATGGAGTTCTCCAAGTCCAGGATAAATTATACCTTTAGTGATGGAACTGGATAAAAATAGCAATATAGTGTGTATAGATAAAAGTTCCAAGTATAGAGCAATGGGGAAATCCAAAGTTAATGGATTGGGACAAAGTAAGATAACAAAATACCAGATTCTGAGAAGAAGTGCCCATTAGAGCAAAATGAAAACCAGGAACCATGGTATAATGGAATCCAAGAGCCTAAGTGTTCCAATGAATAGGGCTTAATTGTATCCAGTGATGCTGAGAGGTCTATTGAGGACTGAAAAGTTTCCTTTTACCATTTGGGTTTCTGTAATGGGAAAGTTATTGGTAAGCCCTAAGTAGTTTTGATGTGTGGATCAGGCTCCAGGAAGCAAGATTAGAGAGGGGTTTTAATATAAACTTTTTTGAGGCTATTATTGTAAAGAAAAGCAGAAATATGAACTCATTGTGGTTTGTTACTGGATTTTATAGCCTGTGATAGCTTCATTTGCAAATGTTTATAAACCAAAACTGAATAATATTATTGTAATATAAATTAATTTTCATGTTTTTTCAAACTACCTGAATATGTTATATGAGTTTATGCTTAAATATCATGATTATAAATTTACATGTTTTTTTAAACTACCTGAAGTATGTTACATGATTTATGATTAATGATTTTTCAAACTAGTAGTCAAGTCCAGCTCCCTGCCTGCATCCAGGCCATTAGATACTAGAAATAAGGAGAAGCTGAAGCTAATTTCCCACCCCTCAGTCATGACTAGAAATTAACCAAGGATGAGGAAGCAACCTTAACCTTTTCTCAGAGCAAAGCCAAAAGCCAGTATTTTTGTTTTGTTTTGTTTTGGTTTTTGGGCCACACCCATTTGATGCTCAGGGGCTACTCCTGGCTAAACGCTCAGAAATTGCCCCTGGCTTGGGGGAACCATATGGAACTCCAGGGGGATCGAAACAGGTCCTTCCTTGGCTAGCGCTTGCAAAGCAGGTACCTTTCCTCTAGCGCCACCTCGCAGGCCCCAAGCCAGTACTTTATAATCCAAACATAGATCCTAAATTTCTGGATAAGAAGCAAATTACCAATTCTTCTTAAAAGGAAATACTTCAGTTAATCTTCTTAGTTGAGATCCATATAAAAATTTGTCCTTTGTACATATGAAGACAGCTTTCATTCTTGTCTTTGCAACAACACAGCCTGAAGTTACTATATTGCTTCTTTAGTTAACATAGAGATAAATTTAGATACATTCATGAAAATTGCAGTACCCACATAAACCACCTTTTCTCTAAAGACTGAGACCTACAGTAATGTCTTTGGTTAATGAAAGCAGACTCTACCTGTCCTTTTGAAAAGGTAGATACCAAAGTAGCCAGTCTTTCTATGAGGGAGAAATAAAAGTAAATATCTTTAAAACTTCACTTCCCAATTCCTCTATCTTCTTGTGAGTGAGGTCTATTGCTGTCACCATACATAAACCTTTCTGAACCTTTATCACCCCAGCCCAATAGCTTAACTATACCTGGTCTTTTTAAACTATGCCTGTTTTTATATCCTGAATCATATAAATTTCTTCACCACTCCTGGAACTTAACAAAACCACAAAACTTAAGCAGGAAATTAACAACTAATGTCAAAGAGAAAACTTTTCAGTGATCCTTCTAAACTAATGTTGGGCTATTTAAGGAGCTTTTTCAATGAAGAATAGCAAGTTTGACTTGGCTGAGCAAATCCCAATTGTAGAGAGAGAATGGGCCTGAAATGCAATGGCAGAGTAAGATAGGCTTCAATTTTCCATCTATTTGGGCATCTCCTTTTTGCTGTATTTATTATGTTCAATCTTTGCCATTCATTTGATTAATAAGAAAAAAACTGGTGAAGATAGAACCAGCATCAAGTGCTATGGCTTTAGAGGAAGAATTGACCCATACAAACTTTTTTTAATAATATTTTTATTTAAGCACCATGATTAGAAACATTTTTGTAGTTGGGTTTCAGTTATACAAACTTGAATCTGAGATCCCATCTCCTTTTCAGATTTGGAAACCCAGACCTGCTTTAATTGATAAATATCAAATGCCCCATCTCTACATATCCACTTCTAAGTTCAAAGAGAGTAGTGAGAGTGGTATCTGTATGCCCTGAGCATGCCTGTTCTGCTGTCTATTTTCCTGACTCACTGTGTCTGATACATCTGTTTCTAAGGTCTTATGTACAAGTCCACAATGGACACCCCAACTCAAATACCAAAATTAGTTAGAGCAAAAGTGACATTATTACTAAGTTGATGAGTTCTTGAGAATTGTATGAGAGTTGATATAAAACTTAAATGTGTAAAAAATGTAGGTCTATTGTACAATTCAGATAGGTCCCTCTCCTGTGTGCTCCAGCTTCTGCTTTGACCCATGTACAGTGTCACTAATTTTGTCCCTTGATACCTGGTCTAATGTTAAAAAAAATGTCTAAATTTACTAAATATCTGGTTACAGCATAGCCCTGGGTGAGAGCTCTGCTGTCCTGCTATCAATCTGGGCATAGGGGGGCTTCTTTTTATCTGCTGTATCGCTCCCTCCCAGCCATCCTTGAATTGTCTTTTGTGTGGGCAAGATTTAAAATGAAAAATTAAATTAAATCATTCATTTGGAGTTCTGACTTTACATCCCACTGTATCATTTCAAGCCATTTACTGATTTACAAAATTATTTTCAGAATGATTTACATAAAATGTAATAAGTTTTTTTTTAAATTGGTGTATACTTATTTACTATGTATATTTTATCAGGATTTCTTCCTGTTTCCATGTCAGGCATTACCCTGGAGGGCTTTAGTATTACCAGGAATTGAACGTGGGTCAGCTGTTTGCAAGGCAACCGCCTAACTATTGTACTATCTCTCCAACTCTCTTACTGTGTTACAAGGGAAAATGATGAAATACTGGGTAGTGTAAAACAGCTGACTAGGATTTCTGTACAAGGAGGTGCCCAAATCAATTGATCATAGCATCTGCAGCTAAATAAATGAGTACTGAATACCTTTTGTTCCTTAAGGCCAACCATTTCTCCTTCAACAGCAATTTAGTTTGTGTAAGAGTGTTGTATTCTTTAAGGTCACACCAGCTTTGTTACTTAATTTGTGTCTGAATGTGCTTGTTTGCTTGATATTTGGAATGCATAAAAACGGGTTGGATACTTTACTCTTGGCCAAGAATTCCCAGGATTAGAATAAACTCCTTTCTCTTCCACCTACTTTGACGGTGACATTCCCTGACATTATTAAAACCAATCTATTGTTATGTATTTAAGAATGAATATTATAGTAGTGACTTTGGTCCCACTGTTGAACAACACTGCTAAAAAATATTTTATTTGAGGGAATTTTCTGGCTACACACAGCAGTGTTCAGGGGCTACTTCAGGCTCTTTGCTCAAAGGTTAATCCTGAAAACACTCATGGAAGTATACATGATGTCAGGGATAGAACTAAGATTGCAGCCTGCAAAGCAAGTGCCTCACCACTAGACTCTTTTCACTACCCCCAGAATTGAAAAATAGCAGCCTATGTATTAAAAATAAACTCTTCCTAACAGTGTTGAGGCTTTTTGACATAAGATTGCTGAGATTTTTATTTTAAAAACTATTTGTTTAAAAGCTATCAGTGTGGGAAATCATCATTCCTGTTTATGTTTTTCTCTCCCAAAGTGTTAAAAAGCAGTTGATGTTCTTTTGATTTGTCAGTTTTTCTTTGTGATGTGCTTGTCATAACAGGGAGCTAACTAAGGAGAGAATATTCTGAAGTTGCCAACACTGCTATTTAGAATGTCATCATTTTACATTGTAACACTGCTGTGTGATGAAGGCCAGCTGGTGCATTTAAGTTTCTTATTGGAAATTTTCATCTGATTCATTATTGTGATTTGTGATTTCGCACAGAAACACTTAATCATTCTTATGTAGCAAGCACTTCTGAAGCTGCTGAAGGCTTTCTCTTTTGCTGAGTAATTTGTGCCATCAATCTGCTACTTTAGAAGGATTTCCAGCTTGTTGTATTATCAATGGTTCTATGTACAGGAAGTGTTGTACCATAGAGGATGAATTTATGGTAGTGGTTTGCAATGGACTAATGAGCATTGCTCCATCCTTATGATGGTAATATTATGTAACTTGGATCAGCACAAAGATTGTGTGTCTATCTCCTTACTATGATTACTTGCATCTCCGAAGATGGGGGAAATAATTTATTTTCTCACACAGAGAAACTGAACTATGTTTGTGCCTTGATTGTGTTTTCTAATTAAAGCATAATGATACTTATTATTTTGAATTTTTACTACTGGTAATCAACCATTAATAATTGTACAATGATTAATGTAAATTTGGTTATAAAAATGATTTTAGCATTTAAGTATATAAAAAGAAGATACTAATGTAGAGTATATTTCAGACAAATGTATATTTATTAATATGCTACACTGATACTTAATAGCTTATTTATTGGTGTTCACTTTAACAAATCATATTTTGGTTTTAATATATATAACATTTAATAGTAAGAAACAAAGTGTATTAGCATATTAAATTAAAAATACATTTCAGAAAATATTTTTAAGTGTTTAATGCTTTAAAATATATTTAAGAAAAATAATATACTGTTACATATTATTTAATTATTTATAACTAGAAGAAATATGTATTATTTGAACACAGGTTAAATAAATGCATACATTTTTACTAATTCCAAAATAACTGTTAGTGGAATGTTTCTGTCTTTTAATTATAACTTCTTTCTAAATGATAAAAATATTTAAAAAACATTATTAATAAACATAACACTAATAAAATGTCACTATTGTATAGAAGCATAGCAAAATATATAGCCATATTAGTCATGTTATTGATCTTTTGATGAAACATCTAGGCAAGCCACTCTGTAAATATTTGTGTACTTGAAAGATTATGGATCTTTGCCCTCACTTCTTTGTATTATCATGGAATGTATATAAAGTCTACCGAATTTTGTAAATTAAACAAAAAAATTAAATGCCAGCAAATGTCTATGCCTATGACCCATGTCAGCTTGTCTTTCTTAGTTTAATATGCCACTATATATAAGACTTTGATAGATCTTATAGGTTTAGGTTATATTGTTTTACACTATATGTTTTCATATTGTTTTACTGTATTTATATAATATTGTTTCTGGGAACTATCATTTTCTGTAGATTTTATGAGCCTTGTAAGGAATGTGAGAATATAATAGGACATTGATTTAATCCCTAAGAGGTTTAAAAGAGCAAATATTTTATAATATAATCTCAAATAAATTCCATGTAAGACTTTGAAAAAAAAAAAGAACTAATGCAAGTCAGTCAAAAAAATCTGTGCAACAGTTAACTGACCACAATGAAAATTGCTCATGAAGAAAAGATCGATGAATGCTCAACTAGAATACAATAAGATCAAACCAAAGCAATTGAACAACAGGTGTAGGGCATTTGCTTTGCAACCAGCCAACCCCTGCATCCCATATGGTCACCGGAGCCTGAACCTAGAGTGACTTCTGAGCGCAGTCAGGTGTAAATCCTAAGCCCCACAAGGTGTGATCACAAAAAATAACAAAACAAAACAAAGAAAACAAATAATTACAATAAAAGGTGATTATAATTAATTATTTAATAATAGCTCTTCATAACTCTGATTTTATTTATTTTTGCTTTGGGGGCCACACTCAGCAGAGCTTCGAAGTTATTCCATTATTCCTGAATTACTCCTGGCAGGTTCTCGGGACCATACAGGATGCTGGGATCAAACCCTAATCAGCTGCTGCTAAATTAACTCTTCCATAGAACTGATTTTAAGAAAGGAATAACATTATCTGGGTATCAAATAATTATATGTCTGAACCTCGAAATGATTGGTCAGCAGAATAGGAGAAACAGGTCTTAAAATTTGGGTTGCTGGCAGGGCTAATATTTGAAAATCAGGCTAATAGAAAAAAGGGAAGCTAACTGCACAGAAGCAGAACTTATTGAGTGTGCATGGGGACTGAATATGCAAAATTTATAGGGTTAGAGCAAGATATAGTTTATAGAGAACTTTGAGTTGACTGGAGCTTGTAGAAACCTTACCATATTGGTTGGAATTCAACAAGGCAAAAAAACTGTGGAATCTGTTGGGGTTAGGATTATTTAATTTCTGTAGTTTTCTTATGAATCCATGAAAATACTTGATAAAACTCTTCTGGGGTCATTTGGTAAAATTAATAGTAGTAGCAATACTAAGTAATTGTTTTACATTGCTAATATATACTTTTATTTCTGAAGCATAGTGGATAAACTTCTCTGGACTGACAAGAATTAAGGTAGTATCAGCAAACTACAGAGCTAATCAACTTATTGCCATGAAATTGCAATTTCATTGGACTATTCTGATGAAGTAGTACAATATATTAATCTTATTAATCTCAATCCTGAGTATGCTTTCCAATAATTTGCATTATAAAATTGAATATTTGCATTAACAAAGAACTGTCACCAAAGTAAAAGGGCTGTCTCAGGGGAATGCACTTACTCAACTGATTGAGTTGCAAATCTAACTTCTTTTTTCAGAATAATGATTTTATATCTCTGCTGACTAACATAGAGCTATAAAATAAAAAGAAAACAAATATTAATTCTGATATTAGTGTTTAATGACACTTTTAAAGATCAAAAATGTGACCTACCACTTTAAATAAATTATCTGACAGAAAGAATAACTGCAACCTCCCGTGGGGGACCCCCGACCTGCGGGGGTGTGGAAATGAAGGTTGCTAGTTATTCGCGGGTTTGCCCAAGCAGAACCGACCTGTAAAGAAGAACTTGAGAAGTTAATAAGAGAAGCCCTCAAGACTACACATGCTGTTTAAAAGGGAAGTTTATTGTTGGGGGATCAGCTTTTAAGGGCTGAAATACGTCAGAGGGTGTTACGGGTTTTTCCACCAATTACATTTACAAGCATTCATTAGCATAAGCAGGGCAGGTAATAGGGAGGGGCAAAGAGGTAGAGAGCACGTTTTTCTTGAAAGCATAAGATTCAAACAGAGTTCTATAAATTATACTCAACAAGCATAAATAGAACATCAGCTGTAATCCTAATAACCTTTTGCTAACACAAAGGCAAGTTGCTCTATATTTTTCTTTCTGGCTGGGTATATTGGGCTGCTTTGAATTACTTTAGTATTTGTCTATTTCCTTTGTTCTCAAGGCATGGGCGCCTTTGGTCACGTGGGTGACCAGATTAGGAATTACTGAGGTGTCCTATGTTCTAGGTTTCATCAGCTAGGCTCCCCACAAATAACAAATATATTTTAATTACAAATAAATTTATATATATATTTTAAACATTTGCCAAATTGGTGAAATGTAAAATATATAGATCAAAATGTAAATTGAATGTTAATCAAGAGAAGGGTATATTGTTCTCACACAGGAACAATAGTATAAAAAATGACTAGCTGGCCATTAGAAACAGTGAAGCACAAAAACAATAAAAAAGTTAAAATGCTCAAAGAAAAAGAAATTAAACCAGATATAGCCAATAAAATTAACCTTCAAATGAATGTAAAATAAAAATAATTTTGGAAAACTCAAAACAGACAATCCTTTGTTCAGTTATTGGTGAAGTTGCTATCAAAACAAATAAAAAATGAAACAAAATCATAAAATATGTTTCTCTTGTAGAAAAAAAATGCAATAATAATAATGCAAAAAATCGAGGGCCGTGCAAGCGGTAGGGTGCCTGCCTTGTACACGTTAACCTAGGACGGACCGCAGTTTGATCCCCTGGCATCCCATATGGTTCCCCAAGCCAGGAGCGATTTCCGAGCTCATAGTCAGGAGTAAACCTTGAGCATAACCAGATGTACCCCCCCCCAAAAAAAATAATGCATCAGATCTACAGGAAGGAAATTCCACATGAATATATTTGTGTATAAAGAGATGTTTCTTTCTTTTTGGGGGGCCACACCTGGTGATGCTCAGGGGTTACTCCTGGCTATGCACTCAGAAATCGCTCCTGACAGGGGACCATATAAAACCCCCAGGGATCGAGCCAAGGTCCGTCCTGGATCAGCTGTATGCAAGGCAAACCACCCTACCACTGCACTATTACTCTAACCCCTAATAAAGAGATGTTTCTTAACTTAAAAAATACATAGAAAATTAAGATATAAATTTCAGATATAGTTTCATTGTGAGGGTTGTGTATGTTATATATACTACATATATCTATATTTAGATATTGCACATTTGGTGATTAAAATTACACCTCCTTAATACTTTGTGATGGCATAGAAAGAAAATATCTGATGAGAACATTAGTTGAGATTTGTGCTCTGATTACTTTAAATTACTGTGATTTTGAATGCATTCTGCATCACTGTTATTTTAGTGTCTCAGAGAGGATGTGGCATTTACTAGCCAGTATTTGGTTAAATTTTAGAATATAATGTCTAAATACCTTTAAGTCTCAGAGAAATAGGGTCATTTGCTGTGCTTTAATTACTCTTATTTTTTTTTAATTACTCTTTATTTACTCTTATTTTTATTTCTGTCTAAATAGATTTAATAATGAATGTGGAAAGGAAATCTTTATGCACAGACATATTTATGAAATTCAATGTAGAAGCATATGTTTATCCCATAATTCATTTATTTGCTTAAAGTTTATTACCCGCTTTATATTTATTATTCATAAAAAATACAAGGGGGCAGGTTTGCTCTCAAACATATATAGTCTAACATATGACATAGACAGTAAAGACATGAACTATTTATGTGAAGATGAATGCAGATGTTATAGAAACAGAAAGGAATTAAAGACCTGGGTAAGATGATCTGTCTTGAAATTTTCAAAACAAGATAATTTATATTGTTAAGTGGTTTCTTATTGAATGACTTCTATTATCAAATGCTGATGACCCATCTGACCCTCTGTTTTTAAAAGTCAGGACACAATAAAATCAATTATTGGGATAAACATCCTTTCAGAATTTGCTATCCTTGTGTTTGTATTCATGTCTTTTCACTGAAAAAAATCAAGGATGTTAGTCAAAACCTTTGTGTAGAAAGGA
Organism: Suncus etruscus; assembly: GCF_024139225.1. Classification (NCBI taxonomy): domain Eukaryota; kingdom Metazoa; phylum Chordata; class Mammalia; order Eulipotyphla; family Soricidae; genus Suncus; species Suncus etruscus. The sequence continues at coordinate 120,634,251 of NC_064851.1, forward strand.
AATCAGTGGTTTGTGTGCAGAATATTTAATGGTGCATTTTAATTTGTTATTTTAAAATGAATCAAAAATCAGAATTAAAGTGTCAGTTTTGTAAGAATCTTGTCTATTCAATATTATCTCCAGGGGGTTAAGTTAATGAATTTTAACACTGGAATTTGGGGGCTGCTTGAAGGCCTTAGAAACTTTGTGTTCTGATGCTTAGTCGCACAATATCTATTTAAAGTATGTCATTACCAAAATGATGATTCAAGGATAAAAGTCAGATAGAAAATAATTTTACTGCTGGTCAAGATAACAAAGAATGTAATTCTATCTAGTAAAGAGAACCCTACAATTTCCAAATGATACATTACTTAACGAAAATAATTACACTTGGTTATCCACATTGATATGAAGCCCTCTACATTGTGTTTACTTTTATCAACTAGTCAAAAATCCTCACAAAATAGTCCTGCTTGTTTTTTATAATGGCAAGCAAGTACAAATCAAACTACAGTCTGAGAGAATCACAATCTCGAAATTCAAAAGAAGCTCTTCTCTAAATTTAAAGAGTAAAAATCAACCCATATTGGAAAAAAACACAGAAGGGTCAGGGCCTCAAAGGCCATTAGAACTCGTTTCATTGAGGTTGACCCATTTTCTTTCTTTGACATATGGACACTCACACTGCAATTTGTAATTAACCACAACTGAGCCTGAGTGTGAGCCAGGGGTGGTGTATACAGGTATTTACTTGTCTTTACCAGTGTATACAAGGTTTATACAGAGTATGTCAGGAAACTAGCTGAATCAATCAAGTAAAAAACTTGTTTTATTTTTTATAACTTTTGGTAATTTATTCTCTAAAAGGTTTCTTCATCAGTTAATACTTCATCAGACTGTCAGAATGCCCAATCTTAGAATCCTTATTTAGAACATGTTTCTTTGTAAAATGTCCCCACCCATCTTTGTATACAGATATTGATGCACTTGTTTTCACCTAATTTAAACAATTATTGAGACTCGTAAAAAAGTTTATATATTTAAAATAAAAATTTAAAACATACTATATATTATAAAATTCATGTATTTTTTTGAGCAGCCATACCCGGTGATGCTCAGGGGTTACTCCTGGCTATGCACTCAGAAATTGCTCCTGGCTTGGGGGGACCATATGGGACGCCGAGGGATCAATGGAGGTCCATCATAGGCTAGCACGTGCAAGGCAGACACCTTAGTAAGGCTTGCACCACCACTCCAGCCCCAAACCTAATGTATTTTATGGGTACAAATATTATAACTTTACATTGTGTTTTATTTGATTTTAATTTCCCTTTTATAAATTTTGACTTTCCATTTCTTTATTGTCTGTTATATTATCATTTTATTTATGTTTTTTTTTTCATTAAAAATACCTTCAGAATACATGTGTGATTAATTCAACAAATATGACAGTCTAAATCTACAACTATTCAATGAATCATTCTTTGGTCCAAGAATGTGAATCCCTTTACCATTTCTTCATTTGTTAGAACCATTTTCTTATTTACGCATTACTTACATCAGGGGTCTCAAACTCGCGGCTCCGGGCTGTTTGCTGCCCTCCATACAACATTTTGTGGCCCGCAGCCGGCCTTCAGATATCGCAGTATTCACGATTATTCGCTTACTGAACAATCGCAATAAAAATCGCATTAGTAAGAAAAAAAATCGCATTAAACATTCGCATACCCCAAGTAGTTCCGTTCGGGGTATGCAAATGTTTAATGCGATTTTTTGCAATTTTTTTCTTACTAATGCGATTTTTATTGCGAATATTCGGTAAGCGAAATCCCTTATGTGGCCCTGCCTCACCCTGACTTTGCCTCCTGCGGCCCCCAGGTAAATTGAGTTTGAGACCCCTGACTTACATTGTTATGAAACCAATATGAATAATTTTCTTAAAATCTAATCACTCTTTTGCCTGTCTTCTGCAATTTCTTTCTTTTTTTCCCTGCTATTACTTCCATGTAAATATTCACAGTTCTCTACAGTTCTTGGTATTCATCTTATTCTAAATGCAAGCATAGTTTGACACCCTCTGTTACAGGCATTGATTTACCTGACCTGGCTAAATGGACAGGTCCTTGTGGTCTTTACATTTCCAAATGCAATTGTGATATTCAGTGGAGATGCTGACCTGCCAAAGAAGTTCTTTTTTATCTCTGACATTGAGTGAGTAGCTGCCCTTCTGTAACGAAGTCTCTGTCAACAGTTTTAAGATTGATTATTTTATACTTTGCAGTAATGAATACTCTGAGACGATAGTTACATATATCCATTCTTCTGAGTAAATTCAGTGAATTTATTAAGGTGTTGCCTGCCTGCAGTTATTTCTCTTGCTTCTATATCTCATAGGAATTTATATTCCTTATTCTGGCTTTTCACTTTTAGGGTAATTGAACATACCATCTGTTAGGGTTCATAATTCTCCTTATATATTTGATTTTGGTATTCCTTATATCAACCTGCACAAAACTTTGCCTTGAGGTTAGCATGGAAATAATGAATAAACACAAAACATACTGTTAATAGAGCAATCCCTGAGTTGAATATTTCATTTCTCAAATTAAAAAATTCTGTCATTTTTGAAAATTTTATAGAGTGTGTTTGATTTTATAATTATGAAAATTAAAGTATTTTATATGAATTATTAATTTTATACTCGATTTGACTTTTTAAGAGTTTCAAAATCATTATGACTGATTATACTAAAATATCTCAATTATTATTATATGTATAATATACAATTACTATATTTTATTGTGTTTCATTTTAAAATAATCATGAATATCAAAGGGAAATGAAAATTTTGAAAATATTTCTCTTGCCTAGTTCCTGAGTTAAAATTAACTTTTTTTATGGGGGGGGTTACACCCAGCAGTGCTTAGGGGCCACTCTAGGCTCAGAAATCGCTCCTAGCGGGCTCGGGGGACCACATGGGATGCCGAGATTCATACCACCATCCTTCTGCATGCAAGACAAATGCTCTATCTCCATGCTATCTCTCCAGCCCCCAAATCAGTATTTATTATCATGGTCATTTCTTTGATTTTTATTATGTAATATACCTGGTATTAGAAATTATGTATAATTATAATAATGTTACAATACTTCTCTAGGTTAACTCTACAAAGTCTAAAACATATTATTTATTTATTTGGTTTAGGTGTTCAGGACTTACTCCTGAATGTGCTCAGCTGATTGTGTACTGGTGGAGATCACACTGCTCTTAGATGCAGGGAAATCACCTTATCCCTGAACTATCTTTCTGGTCCTATTATATTTTTAATTAAATTGTCATCTCTTTAATTTAGTTACCTAATTATGATTTTCTCTTAGTTTCCCATAAACTTTTAGAATTCATTCTCTTTGCTTCCTTCCCAGATCTCAATTCTTTCATAAACATTAACTTGCTAGGAACATTGTAAGTAATACATTTTCCTTAATTTTCTTATTTTCTTTTCTATTTTTTGCTTCATTAACTTAACAAGAACCAGGTAAACAATGTCAAATGAGCAAGCCATATTTTCAATGAGTATAATCTTTACCACATTCTAAAATCATTTAAAAATAATTAATGCTACATTTAAAGCATCAAGGAAGTGTGTTTTTTGACTTTTATGTATGAAAATTGATCTCTTTTTAATTAGTTGTGCTTAAATAAAAATAATACAAATATTTAACATCATTTACACTTGCCACATTCCTCACATCCCAATGCCTTTAATAATTGGAATTTTATAAAGGAAATTACTTCACTTTCCTGGTTATTTTCCCTGCTTTTATGTGACTGTTAACCTTCATAAATATTTGTGAAAAATGAACTTCTTAGTTAAAAGGATACAATAGCTAAAAGATTAACCTAGTTAAAAGAATATAAGAAAAAATGTACTTTTGAGTTACAAGGATATGACAGAGAAAGAAAAATAGAGAAAAACATCAGCCTCCATGGTCCTTGTCTTCTAGTAGAAACTGAAAGAAATGAGCACAGGAAATCTTCACTCAACTATTGCCATACTGATTTGGATTTCTCTAATCATATATTAATTGGAACCTTTTTTATCATGTGCCATTGAGCCCTTCTTGGCCTCTCCGATTATTTGGCATAGTTCGTTATGCCTTCTTTATAATGTATTATGTAATTAAAGGAGTAACGGAAAGATGGTAGGGTCAGGAATTCAGACATGGGAACTTAGGAAGTTAATGCAGCAATCAAGAAGAGAGATAATGATGACTGGGTTAGGTCAATGGCAAGGGAAGCTATGGTTAAAATAACCAGTTGAATTTGCAATCTATTTTGAAGAAATTATCTCCCTGAATTCATGCTGTAAAAAACAAAAACAACTCAGTTATGATGTCCACATCTATTCTAAAGCAACTAGAAAAGAGGAGTTGCTGTTCAGTGGGGTGAGGAGATTGAGGAAGGAACCCATAGTGGTCTGGAGTTCAGTTTGGGGGTGTGTTTTTATGTATGGCTTGCTTTTAAAGAGAGAGTAAGGGGCCAGAGAGATAGTACATCATTAGGGCATTTGCCTTGCATGGAGCCAACCTAGGGAGGGACCAGGTTTGATTCCCAGCATCCCAAATGATCCTCCAGACTGCCAGGGGTGATTTTTGAGTGCAGAGCCAAGAGTAATCCCTGAACACCATTGGATGTGGCCCCCAAATCAATCAATTAATCAATCAATAAATAGTTTAAAAAAGAATAGAGTAAAACTGTTGGATTTAGGGTCTTCTTACTGTAGTGGCATTAGTAGGGACTGTAGTGAGACCAGATGTTGAGATGAAACAATTGCTTCCAAGCAAATTTATTTTCCTATGGTGCAAAGGAAGAACCAGGGTTTTGCTACTCTGGGTGATAACAGGAGAGAGTGGGAAGTGCTTTAAGTCATAGTTCATAGATTCTACACTTTATAAGTAGAGAAAGGAGTTTCTTCACCATTGTGAGAAGATTCTGTTAGATAAGATTCTGCTCTGGTGGAAATTTTGGTAATGATATTTACAAGAGAGTAAACCTGAACTGGAGATCATGAAGATGCTATGTCTATTGATAATGATATGCCTAGCATGTAACCAAGAAATCAATAAAGGAATAATACATATGAATGAGGGTAAAAAGAAGCAAAGATTGTGGTGATCTACTATACTAAACTTATCTAAATCAGTGGCTTTCCTAAAGTAAGCAATTTCTCTCCCATTCATTCCCCTTTTGGATGAGGTAGGCACCAACAGCTTTTTATTCTTTTCTTGAAAACTGTGTATCAGGTAAAATAAGTTGGGAAATATCTGATATTCACAGATATTGCAAGCATCAGTCATCATTTTAGAGTGATAACCAGGTTCAAAGACAAGAGTTCTAGAGCAGAATAATGAAAGACAAGATAATCTAGTTCAAGGGCAGTATAATTAAGGCACAGGGTATCTAGATGATTGTGAAATGGGTGGGTGAGAAAGGCCTATAATTCAAAAACAGGTAAATTGGGGGATTAGTGCCAGAAGCTTCTTTTCTATCCTGCATCTTAGGTATGAAAGGAGTCAGGCAAGAGCATAAAAATTTTGAGAAGGTGATAGAAACAGTAACTTGAGGGTACATCACAGAGAGTTTAGAGCAAAAGGATGGAGAGAATGCAGATACTTATAAATTATATATTTGCAAAGGAAAACTATTTATTACTAATTTATATCCACATGCTTTCAGAAATACTGGAGCAGTGCCCATAGGCTCTTGAAATGTGCTGAAATACATAGAGTCTCTGTAGGGCGGCAGTTAAGCCTTTGGAGCTTGGAGAAAACTGCAAGTCAGCAATATAAGAAGCAGGCCAAGGGAGAGGAGAATACTCAAAGAAAAGAAATTTAGGACTTACATGAAAGTTCAGTTTTCTTTTAAAAGGTTTAAAGGCTTGATTCTTTTCCTAATAGGAGAGATTATATCATTGTTTTTGCTATTTGAATTATTTTTATTAGAAATATCCACAAAAGCTTTTAATTCAACATTTAAGTTGTTAAGATAAATTCCGATACCCTGAAGTAATTAATGTTTTACTTAATTTTTAATCAGACAAAGTTCTTGCTTCTAGAATTTATACTAATTGTTATTACTATGAATGAACACGAAAAAATATGCAGTTTTGCTTTTAAAATGTTATGAAGACAACTATCTTTAGCCTAAGTAGTATTCTGTGAAGAAAAATATAAATAATTGGGACTGAAGATATAGTATAGCAGGTAGTGTGCTTATTTGCACATTGCTGAACCATGTTTGATCCCAGACATTCCATAGGGATCTGATGAACACAGGAATCACCCTATCGCTGGCTATGTCCCCCAAACCATTATATATGCTACTATATAACATATATAATAATAAAAGATCACTTGAATAATTAAATGTATAGATATTCCAGAAAATTTAAAGCTATATCAATGAGGTTTTTTTTTTTTAACTCATTTGGCAATGGTTAAAAGTTATTCCTGACTCTATGCTCAAGAATCACTCCTATTGGAACTCGATTGACCACAAAGGATGCCAGAGATTTAAATTCAGGTCCGCTGTATGCAAGGCAAATGCCTTACTCTCTGTATTATATTACTCCAGCCTCTGAGATAAGTATTTGATTGGCAGTCTGGAGCTCGTTTCAGTGAGAAGCTACACATGGGTATCAGAAATCATATGGGGTAAAATCTAAGTTCTGGAATTGGACTGCAACACTATCTAATTTTTCAAGTTTACTAAAAGTCACTAAGTTTTATTATTTAACATGCATGACTTTCATATAGAATCCAATGCCTTCAGAACTGTGTTTTATAAGAAGTAATAAAATATTTTTCAGAAGAAGAAAAGAAGTTTGATTGTGACAATGTCTTACTTACAGCTGACCCTGAATTGATTCTGGCATGACACAATGTTCACAGAATTTCAGGATTCAGTTTTGGGGCACAACCAGAGCTCCAGTAACAGAGCACTGCAAGTTGTTTATCTGTATGTCCCCATCAACCACTTGGTTAGTCTATGTAATCTCAGCAGGTCTAAACCAGCACTATATCCTCATCTTCTTACATTGGACTGTTAGGATCAGAACTGAGAATCAGAGTAAAGGCCCCTTGCATCTCCTGTGTACTACTAGAGAATTCTCCACCCAGATAAATGGAAGAAAACCAAATAAGAAAAGTGGCAGTAATCTAAATAAAGTTCAATTTGGAATCTTATCAGTGGAAAAGGGAAGAACTAGTTAAGTTTTAGACAACATGATGAAGAATATGCAATATGGTTGATTAGTATGTTCCATGCCTGGATTGAAAAGGTGATGTTGAAATTTTAAATTTAATCATCTTGAATCTTTATCCGGAATATAAAGGCATACCGTTAGAAGCAAGAAGTGAATTCAGTTATGAACGTTCTAATTTAAAATCACTATTTATTATGTAGGTGAAAATGCCAAGGTGGCATTTGGAATTGGAAGTTCAGGTTAAGGTCTTAGATAATGCTCTGAATCTTACAGTTCTCAGCTGAGGGATGTTCTTCAAGCCACTGTGGGAAATGAGATTGCCTTTGGAGTAAGTAAAATAGGAAAGAGGAGAAAGAACCCATGGGCAAGCTCTGCATTTGAATATGTGATGAAGAGATCTCTTACCAGAGTTTGGGGTGCAAACCTGTAATGTGGAAGGAAAAATAAATCTCTGGAAATCCAGTAAGATGATAATTTCCGTTCAATGACAGCTCTGATAAACTCCTCAAGACTGCTGGTAAAACATTACAATAAACCTATGAGAATCGAAAATAAGTCCAACTGAATGAATCCAATTGAAGCTAAATCCAATTTAGGAAGTTACTCCAAATTAAAGCAAATTTACCAATGTAAAGGGAATGTCCTAGTATATTAGGAGAGAGCTAGATAAACAGGGCCAGTGGTTGTCATAATTATTAGTGGTCTGGGTGAATATATATTATATGAGAAAATCAGTTTAAAAAGAAATGCTTTTGGTAAAATGATAATGAAATTAATTTAGAGAAGTAAAAGGCTCTTAGTCACTGAACACTTCCAAAAACTTTAGCCTTAAGCCATTAGGTGGGGCATGGGCATATATTTCATAGGAGGAATTTTTTGTAGGACCATAGCCTTGAGATTTCAGAGTCAGGACAGGGTAGTATTTTTGTGTATGTGTAAACAATACTTTATTGTTCAAAATTTGCTTGAAAATATGTGATATGAAATCTAAGCTGAAACATAGTAGCTTGAATATGCCTACCAAGGTGATAGAGAGACAGATGGAGGATGGGAGATGAAAGTGTATCGGTGCATAGGTGATGGAGTAAACACTGGTGGTGGCATTGGTGTTGAAACATTATATGCATAAAAATCAACTAACTAGAAGTTGTGAAACTCCATTATATTGGATGAGCCTTGCACCCATGTCTTCGTTTTTTTTCAAGATAACTTTCTCTAAAAGGTACCCCATATCCTTGCAGTAATGGTTAGTTCTAAGCTGGATCAAAGAATAAAATAAACCCAGAACATGTTACCATGCCAAGAAGCAAGGACACTCAAAGAATGATTTGAAATATAGAAGAGCCATATTCAATGGGCTGTGGCAAGCCAAATTAGGAAACTGAGTATACCATATTAGTGAGAGGACCAAATTCTCATGCATGGAATTCAACTGGACATATTTTATTTAAAAGATTTAATGAAATAAAACTTATGTGAAGAGTGAGACATTCACATAGTTTAAAGTACTCCTATCATGAATATTTGTACAGTAATATTTAAGCAATCTGTTATTACCACTAAGTCCAGTAAATTGAAGTTCTAGACCACAGTGTGAAGAAATGAGAACATATTATCACTTCTCTATTACTCGTTTAACTTCTGAAATTTGAATGTAATCATTAAGAAATACCAGGTGAAGTTCTATTTATAAATATGTAATGTACTTAGATTTTACTATTTAAGTTGTTAGAAGATTCAAGATTGGGGCGGGAGCGATGGCACAGTGGTAGAGTGTTTGCTTTGCATGCGGCTGACCCAGGACAGACCACAGTTCGATCCCTGGCATCCCATATGGTCCCCCTAGCCAGGAGCGATTTCTGAGTGCATAGCCAGGATTAGCCCCTGAGCATCACCAGGTGTGTCCCCCTTCAAAAGAAGATTCAAGATCAGTCATAAATGATTGACTCATTGAAACTTCTCAATCAAGCGAGACAATTATGATTCTTTATTGCATTCTTTTCTATCAAAGAACATTTTAAGCATATTTAGAAAATCATGTAGTTTGAAGACTAGGGGTATATATCAATATAAATTTTCTCACTTGAATGTTTGAATTATTGTTATATACAATAATTTGGTATTCAATACACAGTAAATAATTTAGGAAAGTAATAGGATATTATGCCAGAAATTGCTATGAGAACATCTGTGTAATCATAGTCTTGTTTTGAAGGGTATTTTATAGAACAGATAATCAAATCAAATTTTTGTATAACTAGAACCATAATAGTTATACCAGCATCCAATAATGTCATATATTTTGGTGTTGAATGATATAGCATATAATAAAATCTAATGATCTTTTATACAATTTTATTTATGTACAAATTAAATTTTAGTATCAAAAATAAGTGCAAGCTATCAGAAAATGGGCAAAAGCATTTAGTTCTACCCTTAGCCTTTCTACAAACCTGAAAATAATAATAGTTATTACTGAAAATTTATAAAATATACTCTCTAACTATTATACCTTTTAGAATTTGTTTTGTAATTATGTGACTTTATTACTTAATTTTAAGACAAGAATTAAAAACACAAATATGCCTTTGATTAATATTCTAAAATATTCCATTATTGTAGCTTACATAAGCAAGAAAAACTCTTGATATGCCTATCTTTTTGCCTAAAATCGATCTCTGTTGAACAAACCTCAAAAGTGAAATCACATATTGACATTGCTTTTAGCCTAATTGTTACATGATTTTATGATATGCCTCATTTTTGTCAATATAATAGTTTTTTTAATAATAGAATTAAAATCAATACACTGTTTATTATTGTTAATTAATTTGAAATTTTTCTACACTGGAGGAAACTCCCCAATACAGATTATTCTATTTGACTGGTGGGTGGGAATCTCTACAAATCTTTGTTTCAGAAGTTGATGTTATAATCATCCAATATGTCTTTAAAAGAAAGCTTGTAATTTTTTTTATCAATTTTGTTAAAATAACACAAATTCAAAGTGTTTCAGTAAAATGCAATCAATGCCTCCTTATTTCTTGAGTATGGAAAAGGAGACTATGCATATATTTTCTCCAAAACTGATTTAAACAGCTTTAACATGTCAAAGTTTTATATAATGATGATTCTAAAATGGCTTCAAATTGCAACAAGTCACTTTCATTAAGTCATGAATATTGAATAGCAATTATTGCTTAATAGGCTTTTTATAAGACACTATTTACAGTACAGCTGCTAAGTTGCTATAAATTCTGCTTGAATGTATCATGCAAATATCAACACCTGTGACACCTTTTCAGTTTTAAGCCCATTTTTGAAGGATGTTCTTAGTCTCTCTCTTCGACCCCATAACTTACAAGTTCTGGGCTTACTTATATACTTAACATTTTTTGCCTCAATAGAATAGTTTCCATTTATGGCATAAAATTGTATAGCTTATAAATGAATAAATGAATGCTGATGTTATTTTGGAGAAAAAAATTGTTCAGTATTTTCAGAGGTCACGAATACTTTGTCTTATAGGCAAATTTATTTTTATTTGGTTTTAGGAGTTGAAAGATAGTATTGTGGGTAACTAGCCATTCATTTTGCTAATATTTACAATATATCCCAACCACCACCAAGAGTGATCCCAGGATATAGAATCAGGAGCAAACCCTGAGCACCACTAGTTGTGATCCCAAAATTCAAAATTATTTAAAATAATTTTAGTAGCCTTTAATATCCACAGATAATATTTCAGGTCAGCAGGTCAGGGAAGTAATTCAAAGAGCTAGAACTCTGTTGTACTTTTTTTATTTTTGGTGGTAGTAGGGGTGTGACATTGCTTAACCCTCAGTTGACTAAGTTGAACCCTTTGAAATGCCAGGGATGATTTTCAGGTTGACTATGTATGTGACGTAAAAGCCTTCCCACTTTTATATCTCTCCATCCTCCTAATTGTGTTATTATTAATGTTACTATCGCTAATTCTAAGATAAAATTACAACAGAAAAATGTCAGCACATTCTCTTTTTCTTCTTCATCAATCCTCATTATAAATTTTATTTTTCATGAAGATTTACTTTCTCTACATTCTCTGCAAATTAAAATATTTTGGTTGCATTTCTGTCTGATGCCCATGCTAAATCCATTTTGGCTGTGATCAGCCATGGCCAGGGGACCCCTACTTACTAGTGAAGGACAGCCAAAGACTGTTTGGCAGACAGATGAGGGAGATTGTGCTGCTTTATAGCAGCCCTGCTCATGGGGCAGTTCTGAGTAAAAAAGGAATATTGTAATGTGGACACAGACTCCATAGAAGATTCCTCGGGATTGTTGTATTATGACGTTTAGAGGCTAAATGAGTTTCCCCAACGAATAAGTAATTCTTTCCTGAAAAGAAGCCCTAGTGTGTTTGCTAATAAAAAAAATATAGATGTTCTTATCTAAAGTGTCATTTTACCTTCTGTTGTCCTTCTATTTTTCTAATTGCTTTATGTGTCTTTTCTTAGACTTATGGAAAATACCTTCTATCCTGCCTGGATTTTTTTTAATGACTAGTGTATCTCTCTGTTTATTCACCAAATAAGATTTGAAATGTCAGATGTGTCAGAAACACAGTTCAGGAGTGAAAGATGGTGCCTTGCCTGGGGCAGACCTTGATTTGTTTCCTGTCACTTCATTGTCCCCAGAGCAACTTCAGCAGTGACCACTGAGAAGAATACCACTGAATGCCACCCCCCAAATTAAGTCAAAAATCAAAGGAATGTTTAAGTAATGCACATCGAATTTACCTTACTTTCTATTTTTATCTTGTTATTTTGGCACCACACTTGTAAATGAATAGGATTTATTCCTGATTTTGTTCTCCTGTACTCAGGGATGTCTATTGGCAGTGCTAGGAGGACTGTATGTGATACCAGGGATTGAACCCAGATTGGCCACATGTAAGGAAATTTCTCTATCCATTGTGTTATCTCCTATCATTCTAATCACTGACAATTTTCTAGCAAAAAATGACTTGTAAATAAAATAATTGTAGCTATTTTAAAACTTGTATGAAGAACATATTTATTAGAATATCCATTTTATCTGCTGAACCCAAGTCAGCAGTTTCTTTTTTAGAGAAAAATGACCAAGGCTCTGTTTGAACTGTCTTGAGTAAGATGAGAGGCCACAAAAGAGAAAACTAGACCTTAATCATAAAGATTTCTTACAGCAAATTATATCATGCAAAAGTCATAAGAGCAATTATACAAGCATAGTAGGAAATTCTGTAGAACAGCAGAGTAAAAGAAGCACCTGTTTCACATGGGGCCCATGTTGGTGGGATGAAACTTCTGTTTTAACAAAATCCACGCAACAGCAAATACTAAAAATTATTTGCACTGAAATACATTTTTATTTGTATATATAAAGAATGTATTTTTTGTATAGAAACTTAAATATTCTTCACATTTTTGATCAAATACATTTTCTAAGATCTATAGTAACCCAAGGGAAGCATGCCTCCAACAGTTTTAAATTGCCAGAAATATATTGTGTTTTATATTCATTTGTTACTTAGCACTTGATAACTTATCACAGCTATTTTAAAACAAATATATTAGTGAGTAGTCCCAATGACTATCAAATCCCCATTGTGATTTAACCTACATTAGAAAACTAATAATTTTATAGAACTAGACAAAGAAAGTTTCAACTAATTATTTACACTGTGGTCTGCAATCAGAGTGGTTGGCAAAATATAGTTAATATGATCGTGTAACATAATAAAAGCCTTCAATATTTGATTATCAAGCAATATTATAAACAATTTTCAGACAAAATCCACAAAAGCTGAAAATAAATTGATTTATAGTTAAATGTAAAAATCTAACAATGAAAATAAAAGTGAATTTATCAAAAGAAGGGTTGAAGTAACATTCTAAATATCCTATTAAGAATGTAAATCAATTAAAGTAAAATCCGGAAATTATTAGATAAAACAACTATAAAGGAAGACATTGTTAAATCATGAATTTCATATACAATAGAGAAAATAAATTTGCCTACACATAGATTTTAAGGGAAAATTAATTTCCCTCTTTGAATTAAAATTACCATACTGTCAAGGATTTCTTACTAACTATTTTATGTTAGTGAATATTGAACTTTTGATCAAATGTGTACATTTCAAGAAAGGATCAATTTATCAATCCAATTTAATAAAACAAAATTAAAAACTTAAATATTTACCCATTAAAGAAATTAAATCCATTGAATAGAAGAGGTGAAGTGGACTCCCTGCCTTATGCCTGATCTTCAGTTTTTAGAAAGTTTGAAGTTGAGAATATTGAGTGGATAAGAAACTATGATACATATAGACAACGCAATGCTAAGCAGCTATTAGGGTAAAATGATGTCATAAAATTTTTTTTGCACAAATAGTCTTGGAGAATATCATGCTGAATGCAATGAGTCAGCGGGAGATAGACAGACATAAATGATAGGTTTTACTGCAGGATATTAAAAAATTGGACTCATGAAAATACCCCAAAACAATAGAAAAGTTGGGTGTAAGTGCAATTAACACAGAGAAGGGATTAGTATAACAATAATAGTTGTAAAAATCACTCTGGACAATAATTAAGAATTGAAAGGAAATAAAGTGATATGAATGATATCCTACAGTAACAGTATTATAAACCTTGGTACCTAAAAGGAAAAAAGGAGAAGAGATAAGGAAGGTGTCTGACTTTGAGGCAGGGTGTGTGTGTGGGGGGGGGGTGAGTGGAGGGTAACTAGAAAAATTGATGTTGGGAATGAACACTTCTGAAGGAATGGGTGTTAGAAGTTTACATGATCAAAACTCAACTATCAACGCTTTTTTAACTATCTCATGCTAATTTAATGAAATAAAAAAGGAATGATTCTAGATGTGGTTTTATTATAGATGTTCCTTAATTCCCTTTTGCCCTATTTTCTTGAAGATATTTTTTATCCTGAATGGATGTGAGATCTCATCAAAAGTCTTCTATGCATTGATTGTTTTATGATCATATGGTTCTTATCTTTTCTTTTTGTAATGTGGTATAATATGTTAACTGATTTAGCATATGTTGAGCTATATTGGGTCCCTGGGATATGTCCCAATTGATTAAAATATACATAAATCCACACTTTTATACCTCATACATAAATCTATAAGCTGAGTATTTTCTTTCATTGTATTTAAACATTTTTGGTAAATTTTTGGGTTATACTGACTGTGCTTAGGACTTCCTGTGGCTGTGTTCAGGGATCAATTCTGGTGAATCTCGAGTTTCAAACTTGGGCTAACTGCTTCCAAGACAAGGGTGTTAACTCTAATACAATCTCTGGCACAGCTAAGTCATTTCTATCACAAGCACTTTTAGATATATAATGATAGAAAGCACAAATGTAAAAATATTTCTGGATATTGGAATTCAAATTTGCTCAAGCTAATTGTGGTAAATTGCAATGTCAAGAACTAATTTGTGTGGGGCCGGAAAGGTGGCACCAAGGTAGAGCATTTGCCTTGCACGCAGCTGACATTGAAGGACCGTGGTTCAAACCCCTGGTGTCCCATATGGTCCCCCCGAGCCAGAAGCAATTTCTGAGCACAGAGCCAGGAGTAACCCCTCTGCATCACTGGATGTGGTCCAAAAACCAAAAATCTAACTTGTGTTATCAAAAGTTGACAAAAAACAAAAAGACCATAAAGACCATTGAAGAATAACATTTCTCATGAATATACACATAATATTAGCATATTTAATCCTATGGAAAAGATTACATATCAAAGCTAGTGATGATACAATAATGAATATGCCACACATAGATCCTGGAAATCTAGGGGCACTGAAATAAAGAGCCATGAATGTGCAAGCACTAATGCCAGGAGTGCAATATACCCTTGGGAGCTCTCATGGCAAACAGGAGGGAAACACTACAGTTAAAGTGTGTGATCTCCAGTGAGCACTGTGACGAAGCGTATAAGAAGGGAAACCAGACATGTGACTAACAGTAAAGACCGCACCTTAGAAAGGGACCTTAACAACCAAATGCATGTGTGTGTGTATGTTAAACCTCTCCCATTGCCACAACAGACGGATGGAGAAGATTTCTGTATAAAAGGATAGAGATGCCCAAGATACAAGCTCCCAGGAATGAAATAAATATACCCCACAATACAACTTCATTATAATGATATTTAATAATATTATGCTATAGCTTTAAAAGTTACTTAAAAAGTTAATCTTCTTTAATGTTTGGGAATAAACACCCTAAGATATATTATTATAGAGATATTAAACATGTTACAAAGGCAATATAGGCATCCCAATTAAGTATTTTGAGATACTTTTGTGGGGGATGGAATCCAAGGCATTTTTTTCATCACACACTGTGGTCTTGTTGAATTTGAGACATGATTTGCAGCATTGAGGGATCAGGTAGTGTCCTTGAGCTGGGGGTCTTTCTGAAGATGAATCTGGTACCATGCAACAGTCCACATTTTGAGAGGGTGAGAAGGGCCACATAGCATGAATCATCAGGTGTGTTGGTTGTAGTTGCTTGCTGGGGCACAAGATGTGGACTGAGAGGGTGCCTTTTCGTTTTGGGAGCTGGGTGGTAGTTTGTTGGGGCAGGAGGTCAGTTTTGGTGCCTAATGAGTTAAGAACTGAGGGTAAAGAATGTTGAATAAGGAGGGATCACAGATCAGGATTGGGGAATGAGAAGACAGAAGGATTTCTGAAATGGGGGATGGGTAATATATAAGAGGGGCTATATACACTATAGACATGGGTTGTTTACAGTTTAGGTTTGGCAATCAGAGAAAAGACCACTGTATATAAACTCATGCCCACATATAGACAGAATTTAGAGATCTATTCAAGTATTATCCACCAGGTCTTGGGCATTCTGTCACCTTTCCTAGGAACAATCTAAAATTATGAGCATTGTGGAATCATGAATAACAAAGTACATTAAACACACAAGCATGCTAGCACCCACACGTTTTTGAAAATGAAGAATGATGCAAAAGGACCCCCCTGCAAGGAGGTCCCCCCCACAGCCCTGTCTATGGCTATGGAAGGGGCTGGTTTTTCTCCCCCCAAACTCCCAGAGGCCCATCTGCCTTGCCTTGCCTTGTAGGCCTGGTCTGGCTTGGGGGTCCCATATCACTACACTTGGGTTCATTACAGGGGTCTGTCAGCTCCCCCGCTCAGAGACCCTGCAATTACTAGTTGTAAGAGGAAAGGTGAAGTTCTGGTATCTGGGGGTCTGCTGAGCCAGTCGCCATCTTAGCCAAGGTTTTATGCATTAGGGAGGGTTTGACTGCCCTTCCCCCACGCCCCCCAGCTGCCTGGCCTTGCCTTGCTTGGAAGTCCCATGTCCCTGTACTCGGGTTCAGTATAGGGGTCCTGTTCGCAAGCTCCTCTGCTCAGAGACCCTGCAGTTACCAGTTGCAAGAGGAACGGGCATGTTCTGAAAAAGTCGATCTTAAAACTTCACAACCTACAGAGATGTTATTTATTTTTATGATGGATATTAACTGGAAGTAATATGGTTATCATTTCACAATTTAAACAGTTATCAAAACATCATGCTATTTGCTTAACTGTATATTATATGTCATTTATAGCACAATAGCAAAAGAGTATCAGGATTTGGTGTTTATAAAATTTTACTAAGTGCCTAAGCTCTGTAGGCATGATCTTTTGATTTGAAATGGTACCAGTTCCTGCACTAGGCTGAAATGCAGGAAAACGTTGAGTTGGAACCTGATCACTTGCATGGTAACTGTGATAAAACTGTTCTTTACTGGAGTAAGACATGACCTCATATTTCAAAGTTATTTTCTGGAAATTAATCTTAAGAAATATCCAAGGAAGTTAGGGACTGAAGCGAACTATATGGGCTAAAGTACTTGCTTTGCACACAGCAGACTTGGGTTTGATCCCAAGCACTTAGTACACCAGAAGTGAACCCTGAGCACAGAACTAAGAGTATTTCCTGAGCACTGCTGGGTATGGCTTCTCCAAAAATAAAAAAAAAATAAAGAAATAACCAAGATGGAAATCAATGATGCACCTTCCCAGTTTAGCACATATTGATATGCATGAGGTTACTAATTTATTTCCTGTCATTATACAAGGATAAAGGAAGCGAAGAGAATAAAAATAAGGAAATCTAGAAAAGGAAGAGATAAAGGAGGAGGGAAGGTAGTTGGGACAAAAAGAAAAGGAAGAGGAAGAGGGAGCAAGAGGAAGGGGGAGGAGATATAAGACTGCTCTTATTCTGAACCTGCCCTCACTGCCAATATGGATCCCATTGCTGCTGCATCTTTGAACAGAGGGGTCTCAAACTCACGGCCCATGAGCTGTTTGCGGCCCTCCGTACAACATTTTGTGGCCCTGCCCTAGAGGAATCTTTTTTTTTTTGTTTTGTTTTAGTTATTTGGGTCACACCCCCCAATGTTCAAGGCTTACTACTGACTTTGCACTCAAGGATCACCCCGACTTTGCCTCCTGTGGCCCACAGGTAAATTGAGTTTGAGATCCCTTAGTTAATAACTAAACAGCAGTATTTACTAATTTCTCTCTTTCCTGCTTCCCACCTAAGAATGACTTTACTTGACATTCCTTCAACTTAGCATCTACTCTTTCACCTCCTTCATGTCTTTTTTCCCCTCAAATTTACCTTTTCAGCTCTTAGTTTCTGAAGGTACCGAAAGTGACACGACATTAAATTCTTGTGTATTTTTCTTCCTGATACTCATTACCATTTAAACTGGCTTTTGAAGGGCAATGAAACTGGACAGACAGGAAGCATTTTAACTTCTTGGCATTAATTCTGTAGAAATTATCATAATAGGCCTTTTGGAGGAATAAAGAATTATTATGTATCATATCCTTGTTTTAAATGATGATCAATTGATAACAGAAATGCACAGACTCAGAGAACATTCCTGAATATAAATGTATCAGAAAGCTGACATCCTTCTATCTTTGTGTGATGTTATGTCTGATTTCTTTGGCTCCCTAAGTTTTGGCAAATTTGGCACCTTCAATTTTGGGTATTTTCAAAAACTTTTTACTGTCTCCTTTTATTCCACTTTCATTTTGTATTTTTTATATTTTATATAAAATATTTTATATTTCTTCTTAACTTCTGCTCCTAACTGTTAAAACCTATGAGGAGTTTGATATCTTGCCCTATTGTAATATAACAGTGCCATCTCATTGGTGCTTGTCAAAAACAACAATTTTTAGAACCATAAATAAAGGATTTCATCAGCCTTGGCAGAGAGAGTAATATTGAACATTAGGGAATTTTCCTGTTTTTCATGTTGTCTGTTGCATAGAATCTACATAAGCTGACCCACTAAGAACCCTGTAGGTGGTCTGTGTTGTTGCAGAAAAATTCTTCTATTATTATTATTATTATTATTTGACTTGGAACCACACCCGGTGATGCTCAGGGGTTACTCCTGGCTATGCACTCAGAAATCACTCCTGGCTTGGGCGACCATATGGGATGCCAGGGAATCGAACTGCGATCTATCCTAGGCTAACTGCATGCAAGGCAGATGTCCTGCCTTTTGTGCCCCCGCTCAGGCCCCTGAAGAAAAATTCTTAACTTAGGGATACATCCAGGATGTTGATACCATCATCATTTTTATGTTTGTTTTTGGGAAATACCCAGGGCTTACTCTTGGCTCTGTGCTCAGGATGGTACTAAAGTTACCATATTGGTAGCCCAGGATTAAATCTGGGTCCACCATGTACAACACAACTGCCTAGCTGACTGTAACTGTCTCCCTCACCCCTAGTTCTTTGGCTCTATAATGCTGTACCATTACATAGTTGACTTTTGTTTTTAGGGAGAATATCTCCATGATCAAGGGTATTTACAATACAGTTATCCTTGTAAAAGAAAGGAATGCAGATAATGCCTAACCAGAGGAAAGTGGAGGAGAGAAGAGAAGAGAGAAGATAGGAGGAGTGGGGAGGAGAAAATTTTCTGAAAACAAAAAAAAAAAGCCAGAGTTTAGAAGAGTCTGAGTTTCTCTGCAGAACTTAAAGTAACTAAAAAGAAAAAGAAGTTTAGGATATTTTATAAATAGCTTTATATGAACAACATATGAGTCAGAGTTCAACATAGTGCATGAACCCTTACTGCTTTCATAGAAAGCATGTGAAAATACAGATTGGTTTGTGTAAGATCAGGAGAGAGGTTTGTAAGTACCACAGATGAGAACACAGACAATACTATTTTTTCCCAAATTTGAGGATGTCTTTGCTATTATCTAAAATTAAAAAGTAAAGCAAGCAAATCACTGGAAATATTACTTTTTGATTTTGTTATTAGTTTTGGTTTTATTCGTGGTCCCCATTTTATTAATGTACAATATAATGTATGATAAATGTATTATGCTATAAATGTATTGTACTATACTATATAGTATAATGTATAGTACTATTTTTAAATGTTTTAAAATTGTTATGTGTTACTTTGGGGGTCACATTTAATAATGCTTCTAGCTCCTTACTACTTATACTGTGTTCATGGGTCACTTCTGTTGATGCTAAAGGAACCATTTGTAGCACTGGGTATTGAATCCGGGTTGGCCAAGTTAAGTCAAGTACTTGTCTCCAGCTCCACAATACATTTTATACAAATGTCCTTTCAACATTACACATATTACCACTCCACCAATATCCTAAGGACGCTACCTATCGTATCTCTTTCCCCATCTAAGTAAAGCTGAATTTTAAATATTTTTAACATGTGAATGACATAATTATATTTATCTTTGAAATCTCTTTTGAATTCAATCTAGAGAATAACCAGAATGGATTTCAAGACCCCTTAATGTTATTTGTAACATTATAATTCTAATATTATATTCATGAATTAAGTAAATGTCCAAAACTTTAGAAAACGTTGACATATATCTTTTCCCATTAAATATTTTTAGCAAATATTAATTTTTGAAGTTTTAGTAAAGGATTACAGGAAGACCTTAATTAAATCAATAATACAAACTATTTACTTCCTTTGGCAAGTTGACCTATTATATTTTAGTGATATATATTTGATATATATTATATATATAAATATAATTTATATATAAGCTATTCATCTAAATAAATATATAATATATAAATTATTTATACATAAATGTAAACTTATATATACATAAATATTTATATATTTTAATGATGAATCTAATTGAAATTAAGTTCATATGTAAATCTTAATTTTATAAGTAAACTCTAAATATATTTTATCAAATATAATTAGAACAAAAGTAAATCGATCTATTTAAAACACATCATATAGGACTATACATTTAACTTTTTTCTTAGTTCATTTTAAGATTATTTGACAGGAAATGCAAATGTTGTTCAGAAGTGTCTTCTATGTTAATTTAAGTGTCTGACCTTTTCATGGTGAAGTAAATTTTTTTAAGTCATTCCTCGTTGATTTATTTTCTCTCCTGAAAGGCTCCTCCCAATTTTTATGGTGCCAGTAGAATTAATACAGAGCTGTCAATTGAACTATGACTGCCGTTGTATCCTTTGTACAAGGAGAGAATATTAATCAGGATCTATGCCACTTTTAAGGAATTTCTCATTTTTGCATACAATCTGTTTTGTTGCTTATAATGATGTTAAAATACCTTAATTAATGTTTTAAAAAGTTATACAGATATGAATGAACAGTAAATGAGGCATGCTAATAGCTTTTTATGTATGTAAACATTTATTACTTTGTTTCTGGCTTACTCTTTAGCTTTTACTGCCCTTTTTCATTCCCTCTATCCCTACTGTGTAGAGAAAAATGACATTTTTCTTTATAATTGTATTATAATTACTTACATTTTGAAATGTATTCATATTTGTAGCATATTTTAAGAAAAAAGATACTCGGGGCCGGTGAGGTGGCGCTAGAGGTAAGGTGCCTGCCTTGCAAGTGCTAGCCAAGGAAGGACTGCAGTTCAATCCCCCGGCGTCCCATATGGTCCCCCCAAACCAGGGGCAATTTATGAACGCTTAGCCAGGAGTAACCCCTGAGCATCAAACAGGTGTGGCCTGAAAAACCAAAAAAAAAGAAAGAAAAGAAGAAAGATACTCTATCAATAAGTACTCTGAGTTCAAAGTACTGCATATACTTAAATAATTATAAAAATAATAGTTAATTATAAATATCTAAAGTTTGCCAGTGCATAAATAAAAAGTTCTTGTTATAAAATTTTGAGTCATAGTACAGCAGATAGGAAACTTGCCTTGCTCATGGTTAACTCAGGTTTGATCACAACCCCCATAAACCCCACTATTACCAAGTCCTGCCAGGAGTGATCCCTGAGTGCAGAGCTAGGCATAAACCTTGAGCACCAAAAAATGCAGGAAACCAAAACAAAAATATGTATAATCCCCTTTCTATTCTTGAGTACAGAAAAATTCTGCAGATGCAATCAAGCATGCTTAGAGACTATCAGGAGGCTCACAGGATCCTAAGAACTATCAGGCAGATCCTTATGGTTATGGAATATAAAACTTAATGAATAATTTATGATCCACATTTAATTTCTTCAGTTATATTTTTAGTAAATCTTCACCAATTACCCAACATCTGCATTTCCTTCCAATCTAAGGGTTTATAAAATTTAGCTTTGCCAAAGGGTTTATTATATCATAATTGATTTTTTTCTTGATGACAATGATAGAGATGCTACTCCAATAGTGTTTCCTCATAAAAATGCTCTAAGCTATTGAAAGAAATCTGTCGACTAATATTTCAGGCAAGTAGTTGTGTAAATTTGCGTATGTAACTTTAAAAAGAAAAATGGTATTTGATTTCTCAGCAGGACTTAAACATATTTGCATACTTGTTAGAAGGAGTTATAAAAAAGTTGAATGCTTTTCTATCATCTTCATTAGTGCTCTCAAAATAGAAAGCTTTCATCTTCCATATTAGAAGATTCACAAACATGACATTGACGTCAATGAGTATTTCATTGAGAATTAGGTTTTTGCTTTCTTTAGTTACTCACACATTAAGTGCTAACTTGAGGTTTGTGTACTGGGTGAATTTATAGAAGCTGATTAATATTTGATGGGTCAGTATACTCTCCCAAATAGTGATCGGGAGGCGTGGGGACTCCCTATCATTCTTAACTAGTCAGGTTAGTGGTTTCCTTCAACATCATGAGGATGCAATGCTGTTGATTTCTTGCAGTGCCAGAAATACCCAGAAACCCTCAGTAATGCTGAGGGTTTCCAGGACCACATCATATCATGCTGGGGGATATAGTATTTCTGGGAATAAAACCTGGATGTGTGTGCCCTAACTGCTATACTATTACATGGCCCCTGAATAACATGTTTAAAATAAATTGTAGTTTGAATGGAGAAATTTGCATCGGAGGTAAGGTCAAGACACAGGGAATTAAATTATTTTCTACCTGTTTCATATCTGAATTTTGTTAAAAGAGATGAAATATATTTTAGATATTAATATTTTAAATTACTTCAACTGTTTGTGTTATCTATGTTAATGTATTAAAATTTGCTTTTAAATTTCAGTGGCACAATACAACTAATTTAATACACATATTAAACAAATAAGTGTAGTCCTAAGTAAGGAATAGGGGGTGTTAGACTCTCTTTCTTCTCTCAATTTAGAGACAAGATCATTTATGTAAAAAGCTATAGTTCCTTCTCCATAAATGTCATAAGCATAGTTATATATTGATAGCCACTGAAGTTCATAGAACAGGACAACCATGAAGTTATTAATGATCTGCTGATAGGAACTGACCAAAGTAATCCAGAAATACTCAGTTTTCATAAAATGACAGCTTTGAAAATCATGTAAATGTAAAATTTATTTATATATTTTATGATTGTTATTTTATTTTTATAAATAAACATTACAAACATGTTTGTAGTTGTGTTTCAATTATAGAAAAGAACACCTTCCTTCTAAAGTCATATATCCCAATCTAATATATTATAACCTATAGAATACTTCTTTTCTTTCTATAGTGGTTTTTGGATATTATATCAAAAAGACAAATATAAATCTAAGAATTTATTTGCATACTTATATCCAAAATCCTAAGTAATCTAAACTTAAATTTTATTGAACTAATATGAACAAAATTAACTAAAAACAAGTAGCAATCAAAGCTTCTAACATGAAACACTAAGCAATTAAATTAACATGTTTTGATCTAAAGTCAAGAGCAGAATTTCAGTGGGCTAGTTTACACACTGTAGTTCTCAATGAGTAGACAAAAACTATGGACAAGCACTAGAGAAATCTTTAGGGCTAGTTTATTTTAGTCTGGGGGCTGTGGTCAGAGACTTAAAAATCCTTGTTTATGGTCTGTTTAATCAGAAAACAGTGTCAGAAGTGCCAGAGTGATTTTAGCAAATATTTTTTAAGAAAAATTTAAGAATAGATGGGTTGTAATATTTTTAAAAGTCATGGGAGAAGAGCCAGAGAAATAGCACAGTGTTAAGGTGCGTGTGCCTTGCATGTAGCTAACCCAGTAATGACCCGGGTTCAATTAAAGGCATCCCATACTACAATTACAATTACAATCCCAATTACAGGCATCCCTGAGCCTGCCAGGAGTGATTTCTGAGCAGAGAGCCAAGAGTAACCCCTGAGTGTTTCTGGGTTTGGCCCCTCCTCCCCAAAAGTCATCGGAGAGCAAATAAAATATCATAAAACTCAGGACTGTTTTTAATTATTAAGTGCTGTTGGAAAGAAGACACATTTAGACATCAATTTTCATCATAGTGTGAAGAACCAAATTGTAAATGTCCTTCTATTTGCTTTTTAGATGAATAATAGTCTGTTAGGAAGTCTAAAATTCGATACTGAAGAATCTTTGATAGACATAACCAAGTGGAGAAAATTATATAAAATATTTTATGTTTCTTTATGTTATTTTCTATTATACTATAATTATTTGGAAAAATAACTCTTGTTTTATTCAGAATCAGTTTTATTGTTTTATATTATCCTGTCATTTAATATAGAAAGACTAAATAACATTAATAAATCACTTGATATATAATTTTTAATCATTTTAATTGTGACCGAAAGTTAATAACAAATCTTTCACAGTAATATATAAGGTACATAGTGACAATGAATCAGGGCCATTCCCCCAATCACGGTTGTCCTCCCTCTACCCCTTTTCCCAGCGTGTGTCCCATATCTCCCTCCCTTGTACCCCGGGGTGCTCGTGTAATTATTTCCCTCAATGTATAGCTTGTTGTAGATAGGGTATCAATTCTGTTGTTGTTGGCTTTGGGTTTGGTGTTTAAGTCTGAGCATTTTTTATTTCCACTCAGTGTTCATATGGCTCTTTAGTCCTGGTACTGTTCATTTTTATTTTCCTCTTCAATTCATGAGGCAGAATAAGATGATTCAAGTTGTGTGGTTCTGCTGAAAGAAGACAAAAAAACAACAACACAAAATAACAAAAAAACAACAAAAAACAGTTAAAAAAAGACAGTAATAACTACCAAAAAATAAAAAGCACAGAGCAACAACAACAACAACAACAAATCACCAAATAATAACTGCAAGAGTCAAAGAAAGAAAAAAAGTAAGAGAAATAAAAAAATAAATAAAAAAGGAAGGAGTGCTGATGAACAAGGTTCTGTGCTTCCCACCCACCCCCCTTTTTTTTTTGCATAGGCACAGTAAGTACTGGGGAAATATAAAAGGGAATTTCCTTGGCTTAGGAGATTCAGGGTTTATCCGCCCTTGAAGCATACTGCCATGGGAACAACTACTGGCTCCGTACATGCTCATTACCATGGTCATTTTATGGTGCCAGAAAATTTTCTGCTTAGTTGTGGATGATAAAATCGGGCCTCTGTAGCTAGAGATCTTGGAATTTTCATAGGTCATAGGACAAATTCTAGGACAAAGTCTTTCTTTAAGGTTCTAGAAGTTCTGTTCCATCATTGTTGTTGTAATCAGTCTTCTGTAATAACTGATTTTGGTTTTCACTCAGATCCTAGGCCAAAGCCTAGGATAGAGTCTTTATTATGGTTCTAGAAGTTCTGTTAAGTCTCAGTTGTCAAAGTCGGACCTCTGTAATTAGAGATCTTAATTTTTGTACAAGTCCTAGAATAAAACCAAAGGTAGGGTCTTTCTTATTGGTCCCAGAATAAGTTCTGCCCAGTCATGTTTGTCAGCCAGTCTTCTGTAGTTAGCACTCTTGGCCTTTGCACATATCAAAGAACATGTCTTCTGATTTCATCTTACTGTTAGGTGATGAAATAGGACAACCTTCTCTTAGATCAAGTTGTTACTGTTTCTTTATTGTCAGAATGTCATATCAAAACTGGCACAAGTTGTTGCCAGAGCAGTATTAGGAATTTCCCAGGGGGAGTTTGGTCCCTGGTATTGTTGCAGGGAACTATATTGGTTCTACATCTGGGATCTGGGGTTCGGGGTTGTACCCTTTCATTTTTACCCCCAAATGCACCAGCAATATAATATGACACCATATGCTTCTGTATAGGCACAGTAAACAAGGGAAACCTTATGCACAGAAACAAGATCTTATCTTCTAGGGATAAGAACTCATACTTTTTATAATACAGGGGCACCTCCCACCCTGAACATGTGTCATGTGGACCAACTTAGACTCCATGAGATTGGACAGTGATTGTCTAACCCCAAACCCCAGATTTACAAATTTTTTATAAAAATGTATTAATAAGAAAATAATGCCAAATAATTTTAACTTCAAAAGTAGATATTCAGCTAAATAGTATAGGAATTATTCACAGTGCATTAACAATGTGAATTTTCCTCTATACCACCTTCTCTTTTTCATTTCTATTCTCTTGCTCTCTGACTCACTCTTATATATCTATTTAATTTACTCATTGGGTGCTTAACTATATCTTAGCACAGAAAAAGAACAATCAATCATGATTATAGCACGTA
Source organism: Suncus etruscus (assembly GCF_024139225.1). Classification (NCBI taxonomy): domain Eukaryota; kingdom Metazoa; phylum Chordata; class Mammalia; order Eulipotyphla; family Soricidae; genus Suncus; species Suncus etruscus. The sequence goes on from NC_064851.1 coordinate 120,660,485, forward strand.
AGGCTATTCGTGGAGCAGGGATAGAATATGTGGAGAGATTTGGAAAAGAATGATCAGAAGCAATTAAGTAACAAAAATATTTTGCAATACGACTATGGACCGTACTTTCTGAATTCTATTCCTGATATAATACAGTGATAACATCTCTTATCTACTCTTAATTATATCACATGTTAAATATATTTCCTTATTAGTGACATCTAATATAGATAATCATCACTGCTCCTTTTCAACCTACCTCAGTGAATTCTAAATGCAAAAGTATAAATGAAGAAATATCCCTTTTTTTGTTTTTGTTGTTTGTTGGTTTTTTGTTTTTTTTTTTTTTTTTGGTTTTTGAGTCACACCCAGCAGTGCTCAGGGGTTACTCCTGGCTCTCTGCTCAGAAATTGCTCCTCGCAGGCTTGAGGGACCATATGTGATGCCAGGATTCAAAGCACTGACCTTCTGCATGCAAGGTAAATGCATTATCTACATGCTATCTCTCTGGCCCCGAAATATCCCTTTTTAAGCTGCTTTTTCTCTTCCATCTTGAGGGTCAAGTAAGGTATGTTGATATATCTAATTTTAAGTATTTATCCTCAAAAACAAAGGCCTTATTTTTTTCCTATTGACAATTTAGTATAGTTTCCATAAAAATTAAGGAAGTAAAAAATGAGAAGTGTTGTAATTCACTGGTATGAATTGAAGTTTAAAGTATACTGATTGTATAGCCTATCATAGCTCTTCTATGCTGAGAAAAATCTATTAGATTTGGCAAAGAATCAATTGTTAAGACAAAGTGTACATTTGTCTAGTTGTTATGGCTTTGTGGTAGAGGAAAGACAATATCCACATAGAAAGATATTATTGTGGATAAGAATTTATTGTTTATCTGTATAGGGGGTCAATTACAGTAAGTTCAAGAAGAATATACTACCAATGTGAACTCAAGCACAGAGCGATTGAGCACTTTCTTAAAATCAAGAACTTCATTAGTCATATTCCTTACTTCAAAGTGCCCCCAAAATATCTCCACACCTATGCTAAGAAATCTGTAATTATTACTTAGATGGCAAAATAATATTTTCCATGAAATATGTGATTAATGTAAAGATTTTGAAGAGAGAAAACTTCATTATCACAGTGTGCCTCACAATCACAGGGAAGATCAAACATCAAGGCAGTCACAATTTAGAAATGAGAAAACTCTTTACATATATGAAGTAGATAAGGTCATCATTGAGCAGGAAAGAAAAAGGCCCAGCTCAAAAGCTAATTTCCAAAGTGTCGCTGGTAGACTGGTCCAGGCTGAAAACTCTAGAATCTTCTCATAATGTGGAAAGGCAAGTTCCCCTTTCTGCCCACAACCACAACTGACACCTACCTACATAAAAATGACCCAGGTTCATAAATGAATGTTATCATACTGTCAAAGCACCTAACCACTCTAGTTCCAACACTTCTGGAGAACATGGTCAAGTATTTCATTTTGTCATCTTAGTATTATCACAAAAAATCTAATAGAAAGTTGTATAGAAGACCACCAAGCTCAATGAGTGAAAACTAACACAAAAGACCCAACTAACACAATGTCTTTAAGTACTATGAGACACAATAACAATTACAATCAACTTTTATTTTTTATAAGTCCATTTTACTTTGTATTATAAAATAATATGAAGTAAATTTGTTTGTGCTAAAGGGATAGATGTGGAGGGTGGGAAACTGGGGACATAGGTGAATGTAAGGTCACATAGGTGGTGGGATGGGTGTGGAAATTCTAAATCCGTGGAACATCTGTGTTATGAACAACACAGTAAATCATTGTGTTATAATATTTTTTCAAGAGAAATTTTTAAATAAGTCTTTTCAGTTATGCTTTCTATAAGATTATATAAGGGAATACATTTAAGTGACTTATTTTTATCTATTTAGTCTTTAAAAATAAAATTATTTGCTTGTTTTGGCACATAATATGGTAGACTTAAAAACACACTGTAAAGACTGGAGAGATAGCTCATCAGTACAGCATTTGCCTTCCAAGTGGCCAATCCAGATTGACCTGGGTTCAATCTCTGGCATCCCTGAGATTGCCAGGAGCTGTTTCTGAGCATAGAGCCAGGACTAAACCATGACTGGCACTGGATAAGGCTCCAAAATAAATAATATGAAACCCAAAAACACACGATAAACTAATATTCCAGAATAATAAATCTCCCATGAAATAAATAAAGAGGATAAGGTGGGGCCGGAGCAGTAGTTCAAGCTGTAAGATGTCTGCCTTGCCTGTGATATCCTACGACGGACCTTGGTTTGATCCTCCAGCATCCCATATGGTCCCCCAAGCCAGGTGTGATTTCTGAGCACATATCCAGGAGTAACCCGTGAGTGTCACCAGTGTGGCTCAATAATCATCCCCCCCCCCCCCAAAAAAAAAAAAACAAATTGATGCCTTTAAGTCAAGAGTTGCCAGCTACCACCAGAAGATGAAAGTGACAGAAGATTGTCTTGTGGAGCACCCCAGGTTCTCATGCTCATATACACACATGTTCATATATATGCAAATACATGTGCATGTGAGTGTAGTCTGTTCCCACCTGATTTCAAAATCAGTAAAAATCAATTTTAAACTTTTATCCTTTATAAATATGAAAAATTAAAATTTGATTAAGTTAAGCCAGAAAACAATGAGTACTTTGCTAGAGCAGTAATAAGTAATAAATATGTTTTCAATATTTGGAACTCTGAAAATATGGTAGTATTTAATTCAAATTTTTAGTTGTATTCCATAGATGTAGAGGTCAATTTTAAGACCAATAACACATTATTTTGATTACTGTAGTTTTGTAATGTAGTTTAAAGCTAGGATGTGCGAGGTTTCCATTTTCTTTTGTGTCTTTTGTAGTTTCAGTCAAGTTTACATAATGTTTCTTTATTGCTTAAAAGAATAACATTAGAATTGTGACATGGATTATTTTGAATTTATGTAATGGTTTGGGTTCGATGGTCATTCAGTGGTGTGAATTCTCCCAGTCTATAAGTATTTCTGCTATTGTATTGTTCATTATCTATTATCATCTATTAATTGCAACATGTTTTAATGTACAAATATTTTACATTCCAAGTGACGATGCCATAATTTCAATTTTTATGATATTATAAATGGATTTATAAAATTTCTTTCACTTCTAGTTTGTTGTTTGCATATAAAATACAATTTTTGTATATAATTTGTGTAGTCTGTCACTTTACAATGTTTATTTTTAGTGGCGGTTTTAGAATTTTCTATGTATTATACTATATATCTGAAAAGAGTGATAATTTTACTCCTTTTCCAAATTCAATTATTTTTGTTACTAATTCCTATGATAAAAAATTCTAACACTATGTAGAATAATCTTGGTGAGAATAGATTTTTTCTTGTGCCTTATCTTAAAGGAAAAGCTTTCATTTTCACCCATGAAGTTATTCTTTTTTTTATTAGTATCTTTATGTGAACATCTTGATTACAAATATGATTGTGATTAGGTTTCAGTTAGCTAAAGAACACCCCCCTTCACCACTGCAACATTCCCACCACCAATGTCCCAAATCTCCCTCCACCCCACCCCACCCCCGCCAGTACTCTAGACAGGCTTTCCAGTTCCCTCATTCATTCACATGGTAATGGTAGTTCTCAGTGTAGTTATTTCTATAACTGCACTCACCACTTTGTGGTGAGCTTCTTGAAGTGAGCTGGAAGTTCCAGCCCTCCTCTCATTGTCTCTGAGGATTGCTGCAAAAATGACTGTTATTTTTCTTAAAAACCATAGATGAGTGAGACTATTCTGCGTGGCCTTTACTATATTGAACCAAGTTATTGTTATTTCCATTTTGTTTAAAGTTTTTTATAAGAAGCAGTATTTTATTTTTGTCAAGATGTTTTTCTGCGTCTGTGCATATAACTGGGGACTTACTTTCCTTTTGTTGATGCTTGCTATTACTTTGTTTCATATACCTTGAACTACCTTGACATATTAGAATTAATTCATGATGTATATTTTTGTTAATGTATTTTGAACTAAAGGATTTAAAACCTACCTCTAAAATAATCTTCTAAATAAAAGATTTGTTCAATTAAGATTCATAAAAAGATAAAAATAAAGAGAAAATAATATAATTAATAATATAAATGTATACGTTTGATGAGTGAATATGTGTAACTGTGAAATAAACATAAATACTGAACCCAAAAAATTAAAATAGGGGGCCAGGGAGATAATACATTGGATAAAAAAGGCACTGTCTTTACACATTATAGACCCATGATTGATACCTAGCACTGAGTACCATCTCCAGAAAACTTCAAAATGTTGCCAACAAAACAAAAATGAAATAGAGCAACAAATGGCCAGAGGTAATAGACTGGGGCAGGAAGAGTACAGATATTAAGGCACCTATCTGGACTGAGGCTGAATCTTGTTTGCTCACCTGCATCACATTGGTCTCCTAAACACAGAACTTCATGTAGTATGTGCTTTAGTCATATAAGCCTTATCTGATCTCTTAACAATATTGTTACATCCAAGAAACTGAACTCAGAACACTTTCTAACACCATGAATAAATATCAATTCAAATGGATTTCATTAACTTTTAAAGCAAAACGTCTATCTCTAACACTTCTTACAAATACTTTAGTATAGTGTACATACTTATTACTTACCTTATAAGCTATAGGGTTATGAATTCTGTCTTCTGAAATTTTTTCAAAATAAATACATGGGCATCTTTAGATCATAGTTACTGGTTTGACAATATCTTATAAAATTATGATCCTTTGCTTTTGAATGAGTATTTTATATATAAATCTATTTAGTAATTAAAATGATAATTTTTAAATATAGAAATAGCAAAGTCTTAGAAGATTACTGTATGAAGTTAAAATTATATACTTTTAAAGATTATACTGCTTATTTAATCCCTTTGGGGTCGGTCAGTTTTACAGGAAAAATATAATAAAATTTATAAAATGGTCTATTTTGAGACTTTAAAATTTTAATGATACCTTTAACGATTGTGACTAGATTGCTATTTAACAAAAATTTGTTTACTTGACAGGATATATTATTTAAACATCATTATAAACTGCTCAAGCATTAAATCTTTCAAAGATAACAGTTTTAGAATAAAGTCAGTGAATCATTCCTTAGAGAAAATTTGTTTTACTGAATGGTTTGTTAAATTAGTAAGACCACTTAATATAATAAAATATACCATCCTAGAAATAAACTATTACTTTAATTAGTAGTAATAAACTGAGCAAAGTTGTTTAAGATTTGCTAACAAACATTGAATATCTTATAAATGATCTATTATTATTTACAATTTGTGTTCTAATGTTAAATTATATAGATTACTAAAACATATCCTCTTAAAAACACAGCTTTGTTTTTCTGTTGTAACTGACATTGCAACGGTATATAATTTATGAAGAAAATTCATTATTCACATAAACTTTAAGATGCATTTAATTTATGTCAACAATATATTTTATATTGGGACTGGAGAGATAGCATGGAGGTAGGACATTTGCCTTGCATCAGAAGGATGCAAGTGGTTCGAATCCTGGTGTCCCAAATGTTCCCCCGAGCCTGCCAGGAGCTATTTCTGAGCATAAAGTCAGGAGTAACCCCTGAGCGCTGCTGGGTGTGAGTTAAAAACCAAATAATAATAATAATAATAATAATAATAATAATTTTATATTATTTTATTTGCATACTATAAACAGCATAAATTAGTTTTAAGTAAATTAAAATCTTCAGTATTTGGATATGTTGCAAAATATCACTATAATGAGACTTTTAATATTTTTTACTATATTCAGTTTCATTTTTAAAATATGTCAACAGTAGAACCAGAAATATTATAAAGAATCAGTTCCCAATAATACATGACAAGCACTCCAGGAATAACTCCTGAGCACAGAGTCAGGAGTAAGCCTTGTACAGAAGACAGTGAATTCTCTAAAAGAAAAAAAACATAAAAACAAAAATAAACAAAAACATAAACAAAATAAAAAGTGGGAACAAGTAAGTTTTTCTGTAAATTTAGTTATTTTTAAATATATCAAGAATATATTTTTATCTGCAAAGTGAGCAATGTAAATTAATTTTATATTGGTAGTTATTCTTTATATGAATATATAATGCCTACATTGTTAACATTTTCTACTACTTTTAAAATTAGCACAGTATGTATTTTATTAAAATACATTATATATCACATTTTAATATTTTTATTGTGATATAAACAATTTAATAATATTTTTCAATTTTAAACAAATTTGATTATGATATTTGCATTCAGAACTTGAAGCCATTAGTGGCCTCTGTAATATTAAAAAGCTACTCATAGACCTTTCTAACTTATGTCTAGTTTCTTATTCCAAAAGATAACTTATTGAGCCAAGCCAATCCATTTGGCCATTTTTAAGGTAAAATAAAAGTAACTTTTACCACCTTGTGTTTTTGAAGCTATGTCTAGTATAGTTTGCAGTCACCAGTCCTGTTGCAAGGAAGAATCCATACACAACTCTGACAGAACATTAAAATAACAGACTGTTACAAAGCATTAAAATATTTTCACTGAACAAGAAGTAAACTTACTTACCTTAAGTTGATATGTTCAGGGTTTCTGCTGGGAATCAGAAGTACAGAGAAACCATCTTGGGCCATGCTGTTTCCAGCCACCTGAGATTGGATTTCATGAGCATTCCTGCTGGCTATCCTGCCTGCTTCTTTCTCTCATTGTCTATGGACTAAATGCACCCATAAAGAGACACAGAGTGGCTAAATGGATCAAAAAGCTCAATCCAACCTTCTGCTGGTTACAAGAAACACATCTGAATAGCCAGAACAAATATAGACTCAAAGTAAAAGGCTGGAGAAAAATCATCCAAGCAAACAAAACTCATAAAAAAGCTGGAGTGGTCATACTAATATCAGATGATGCAAACTTTATACTCAGAAAAGTTGTAATGGACAAAGATGGACATATTGTATTAATCAAGGGGTATGTACAGCAGGAAAAAAAATCACCCTCCTAAGCATATATGCACCAAATGAGAGGCCAGCAAAATATTTAATACAATTACTGACAAATCTGAAAAAGGATACCAATAACAACACAATAATTGTGGGAGACCTCAACACAGCTTTGTCAACACTTGATAGGCCAACCAGACTAAAACCTAACAAAAATATACTATCCTCGAAAAGAGAAATGGAAGAAAGAGGCCTAATATATATATATATATATATATATATATATATATATATATATATATATATATATATATATATATACACACACACATGTTGGCACATAAAACATACCTCTATAATATCAAGAGGATAGAAATTTTGCAGGCTACCTTTGCAAACCACAAGGCTCTGAAATTATATGTGAACTACAAAGGGACACAGAAGAAAAACTTTAACACTTGGAAATTAAACAACCTAATACTGAACAAACAGTGGCTCCAAGATGAAATCAAAGAGGAAATCAAAACTTTCCTGGAAACAAATGACAATAAAGACACAAACTGTCAGAACTTATGGGACACAGCAAAAGCAGTACTGAGAGGAAAATTTATAGCTTTGTAAGTACACATCAGGAAGGAAGAAGGGACCTACCTGAATAGCTTAATGACACAGCTAATAGAACTAGAAAGTGCTCAACAAAAGGAATCAAAAATAGGGAGACAGAAGGAAATAACAAACCTGAGAGCAGAAATCAATGAAATGGAGACCCAAAAAAACAATCCGAAAGATCAATGAAAGCAGAAGTTGGTTCTTCGAAAAAATAAACAAGATTGATAGACCATTGGCAAAACTAACAAAGAAAGAGAAACTTGATAACTCGAATTAGGAATGAAAAAGGGGAGATCACTACTGATATGGCAGAGATTCAAAGGGTAATCAGAAACTACTTCGAGAAAATTTATACCACTAAAAATGGGAAACTGGAAGAAATGGATAAATTCTTGGACTCTTATAACCTTCCATGGTTGAATGAAGAGGATGTAGCATATGTAACCCCCCCTTCACTATTGAGGAAATTAAGACGGTAATCAAATGTCTGCCCAAAAACAGAAGCCGGATGGATTCACTAATGCATTCTTTCAAACCTTTCGAGAGGAACTACTACCAATCCTGGCAAGACTCTTTCATAAAATTAAAAAAACAGGAACACTTCCAAATAGCTTTTATGAAGTCAACATCACATAATACCTAAAAGACAGAGATGCTACCAAAAAGAAAATTACAAACCAATATCGCTGATGAACACAGATGCAAAGATCCTCAATAAAATCCTGGCAATTAGGATTCAATGCCTCATTTAGAAGATAATTCATTGTGATAAAGTAGGTTTCATCCCAGGAATGCAAGGATGGTTTAACATCTGTAAATCTATCAATATAATACATCAACAACAAGAAAAATAAAAATTACATGATCATATCAATAGACACAGAGAAAGCATTTGATATGGTCCAACATCCATCCTTGATCAAAACACTCAGCAAGATGGGAATGAAAGGAACCTTGATCAATATAGTTAGGGCCATCTACAACAAGCCAGTGGCAAATATTATCCTCAATGGAGAAAAATTAGAAGTCTTTCCTCTAAATTCTGGTGCAAGACCAGGCTGTCCTCTCTCACCACTCCTATTCAACATAGCACTGGAAGTACTTGCTATAGCAATTAGACAAAAAAAAAAAAAAAGATATCAAGGGAATCATGACAGGAAAGGAAGAAGTCAAGCTCTCACTGTTTGCAGATGACATGATACTCTTCTTAGAAAACCCTGAAGAATCTACCAAAAAGCTGCTAGAAACAATAGACTCATATAGCAATGTGGCAGGCAACAAAATTAACACACAAAAATCAATTGCTTTTTTATACACCAATAATAACAGAGGAGAAATAGACATTAAGGAAACTCTGCTCCAAAAAATAAGAGAGTACACACAGAAATGGAATCACATACTGTGCTCATGGATTGGCAGAATTAACATCATCAAAGTGGCAATAATCCCCAAAGCATTGTACAGATTTAATGCAATCCCTTTATAGATACCCATGACATTCTTCAAAGACATAAATCTAACACTGTTGAAAATCATTTGGAACAATAAACAACCTCGAATAGCTAAAGCAATCATAGGGAAAAAGAATATTGGAGGTATAACTTTTCCCAACTTTAAACTATATTACAAAGCAATAGTTATCTAAACAGCATGGTATTGGAATAAAGACAGAATCTCAAATCAGTGGAATAGGCTTGAATACTCAGAGAATGTACCCCAGACTTACAATCACCTTATTTTTTTATAAAGGAGAAAGAAATCCTAAATGGAGCAAAGAAAGCCTCTTCAACAATTGGTCTTGGCACAGCTGGCTATCCACTTGCAAAAAATTGAAATTAGACCCCCCAGCTAACATCATGTATGAAGGTAAAATCCAAATGGATTAAAGATCTTGATACTAGACCTGATACAATAAGGTATATAGAACAACACGTAGGTAAAACACACCATGACATTGAGACCAAAGGCAAATTCAAGGAGGAAATGGCACTCTCCAAACAAGTGAAAGCAGATATGGGAATATATTAAATGGAGAAGCTTCTGCGTCTCAAAGAACATAGGGCCCAGGATACAAGAGCCCCCCACTGAGTGGGAGAAACTATTCACCCAAAACCTATCAGATAAGGGGATAATATCCAAAATATACAAGACACTGACAGATCTTTACAAGAAAAAAAACATCTAGTCCCATTAAGAAATGGGGAGAAATGGGGCCGGGAAGGTGGCACTAGAGGTAAAGTGTCTGCCTTGCAAGCGCTAGCGTAGGACGGACCGCGGTTCGATCCCCCGGTGTCCCATATGGTCCACCTAAGCCAGGGGCGATTTCTGAGCACATAGCCAGGAGTAACCCCTGAGCGTCAAATGGGTGTGGCCGAAAAACCAAAAAAAAAAAAAAAAGAAAAGAAATGGGGAGAAGAAATGGACAGACAATTTGATAAAGAAGAAATACAAATGGCCAAAAGCACATGAAAAAATGCTCCACATCACTAGTAATCAGGGAAATGCAAATTAAAACAACTATGAGGTACCATTTCATCCCACAGAGATTGGCACACATCACAAAGAATGAGAACAAGCAGTTTTGGTGGGAATGCAGAGAGAAAGGAACTCTTATCCACTGCTGGTGGAAATGCTGTCTAGTCCAACCTTTATATAAAATAATATGGAGATTCCTCAAAAAACTGGAAATTGAGCTCCCTTATGACTCAGCTATACCACTCCTAGGAATACCTTAGGAACACAAAAATACAATACAAAAATCCCTTCCTTACACCTATATTCATTGCAGCACTATTTACTATAACAAGACTCTGGAAACAAGCAAGATGCCCCTCAACAGATGAATGGCTAAAGAAACTATGGTATATATACACAATGGAATATTATGCAGTCGTCGAAGAGATGAAGTCATGAAATTTTCCTAATATGGAATCTATTATGTTGAGTGAAATAAGTCAGAGAGAGAGAGAGAGAGAGAGAGAGAGAGAGAGAGAGAGAGAGAGAGAGAGAGAGAATGGTCTCACTCGTCTATGGGTTTTAGGAAAAATGAAAGACATTTTTGCAATAATTTTTAAAGACAAAATAGAGGAGGGCTGGAAGTTCCAGCTAACCTCATGAAGCTCACAACAAAGAGTGATGAGCTTAGTTAGAGAAATAACTACATTGCTAAGTACCCTAACAATGAGAATGTATGATGGAATTAGGAAGCCTGTGTAGAGTACAGGCAGGGGTGGGGTGGGGAGGAGGGAGAATTGGGATATTGGTGATGGGAATGCTGCACTGGTGATGGGGGGTGTTCTTTACATGACAGAAACCCAACCACAATCATGTTTGTAATCGAGGTGTTAAAATAAATAAAAGTTGATAGGTTCGTAGATTATCTCTACTTACCTGAATGCAGTATCGTCACATTATAATCAGATTCTTCTGCTAAGCAAAGTCATTTTGAACTAATTAATAAGAGCCCACATAAAAGTAAATTTACTCAGGAAATGGAATCTTATGATGCTTCCTCTTTAAATTAAATGTATAAAAATTGACTTTTTATTTTGCTACCATATATAAGGCTTAGGAGTTGAGTTTATTACCGTCTTTTCTATGAGTTTTGGAGTCATACACGGTGATACTCAGGACCTACTCTTTTCTCCATTCAGGGATTATTTCTTCAGAGATAAAGTAGGTTCTGAAGATCAACCCCTGGTTGCACATATGCAAGATAAGCATTCTACACTCTGTAACATCTTTATAGCCTCAAGGATTGAATTTCTGATATGTTCAGTAACTATACAATTCTAGAAAAATGTAAAAGCCTTGATAGTACCAAACGATGTTATTTTTATGAATAACTGACAATATTGAAATGTTCATTATTATACTACAAAACTCTTCTTTCTTATAAATTATGCTTGTTAATAATCATTAATTGTCTTTGCTTTCACAGATAAGGTTATCATAGACAAGGTTTCCTCAATGTTTGTAATTTTTAAACTGATGTATCTTGAATTTTGAAATTTAAGCTTTTACATAACTTTTTTCTTATTCAACTTCACTTTTCACATCATAATGATATAAAGTTACATACCATTATACTGTCAAATTCTAAAATCATAATATATGATCAAAATGTACAATGCTCCTAGCTTTTTGTTGAGTGCTTTTATATAAGTATTTTTGTAACATTTACACAATCCATAATAAAGAAGCTTAACGTTCTAAGAACCAGCAAGACTACTGGCTTTCCAAGACTGATTATATGTGAGACATAAGTTAGAATGAGGTATTTTTTCTGCTAAAATTTAAAATTTGTTCAACTTATTTTATTTAAATCCATAGTCTGTTTAATGAAAGAAAAACAAGTAGGACAAAAGTACAATAAACAGATGGAAGGGCAGTTAACTTTGCAATCATGAGAAAAGTAAGAACGGTGAGCATTCATATATGATAAAAACTAGAGAAATACTGAAACCACTAATGATAGGAAAAGTAGGAATAAAGGAAAAATGTTAATATACAAGATAATGATTTAACAATGATATGTCTCTTATTGAAAGACTAGTAGTAGAATAAGTTTTTCTTTGTGAGTTTAATACTCTGACTATTAAAAACCTAATAAAGACATATTGGTATGATACTAATTTAATATTTTGTATGATACAATATTTCAAAAGAAGATTTTCTATATCATATACTGTCATTCAAATCTACAATTAAGAGTTGCATGTAGTTGACCTGGGACTGATGAGGGTGGGATAGAGCTCATGGGCGTCTATCTTCTTTTCTCATTCCTGTCAGCCCATATGGTCCAACGAGTGCCAGGTGTGGTTTCAGAGTGCAGAGCCAGAAATGTGCGGCCTAATATCAGGCAAAGCAAGGTGTGTGTGTGTGTGTGTGTGTGTGTGTGTGTGTGTGTGAGAGAGAGAGAGAGAGAGAGAGAGAGAGAAGTAAGAAGAGAAAGAAATAGAAAAAAGAAGGAAGGAAGGAAGGAAGGAAGGAAGGAAGGGAGGGAGGGAGGGAGGGAGGGAGGGAGGGAGGGAGGGAGGGAGGGAGGGAGAAAGAAAGGAGAAAGGAACGGACAAAGAAAAGAAAGGAAAGGGAAGGGAAGGAGAAGGGAGGAGAGGGAAGGGAAGGAAAGGGAAAGGAAGGGAAGGGAAGGAAAAGGAAAGGAGAAAGAAAAGAGAAAGGAAAGGAAAAAGAAAAGAGAAAGGGAAGGGAAGGAAAATGGAAAGAAAATGAAAGGAGAAAGAAAAGAGAAAGGAAAGGAGAAAGGAAAGGGAAGGGAAGGAAAAAAGAAAAGAAAAGAAATTTGTTTTTGCAGAGCTGATGTTGTAAGAGTGCTTTAACATTCTTTCAAATTCTGCAGCTAGACTGAATTGTTTTTGTGTTTGGACCATAGCCAGTAATGTCCAGGGTTACTTCAGAATCTGCACTTAGAAATTGCTCCTGGTGTTACATGGGGCCCATATGGGATGTCAAACTCCAAGTTGACCTCATGCAAGACAAGTATAGACCTACTGTTCTATACTATTAATTTGTCCTCACTAGTTTGAGTTTTGTATTTTTTAATGGATGAAAATTATAATAGAAGTATTTGATTCTAATTCAAAATAATTTACTCTATTACTATTATTGTATTATAATGACTAAATAATTTCAATAGTTAAAGATTTTGCAGCTACAACATTAGAATAACAACATGTCTAGTGTTATTTTTGCCCAATTTTGTTCTGAAACTTTTTCTTCCTGTCTTAGATACCAGGTGCCCATGCTGACTTCCAGAGCTTAATTTTGTCTTTGAGAACTTTGCTTGTCCATTTTTGGTCTGGGTACAGCTGGTCCGTGATTCTTTATCTTGTTCTCTCTAAAATAAGCTATTCAGATTAAAATAAAAAAGTGAGGCAAATAGTTGATCTCTACTTATATGTGAATATGTTTCCATATTTTATTTAATTTATAAATGTTTAAATTTTAGAAAATTTTAGTTACAGCTTCATCTTCTTGAATTCCCCTAGGAATAACAAAATGTGGGTGAAAGTGATAGAAATTGGGTAGGTTGTCAGTCTTCCTGCATTTGATCCTGTTATCCCATATGGTCACGCAAGTTCAGGGGTGATCCCTGAGCTCAGAATTAAAAGTAAATCTTGTGCATTGACAGATGTGCCACCACCACCACCATAACCCCCCCCCGCCAAAAAAAACCAAAAAACAAGCAATAAAAAAATGTCTCAATAAACACGAGCAGAAATAGTACTGATTTGTTCAGTATCCCTGATGCCAAGCCAGACAAATTCTGTATCATAGAATGATTTTGATTAAATGAGGCCTTGGACTATAAAATTGGTGGTACTCAAAGATAATACATAGAGATTAAAATCTGAATAATGCCAAATGATACAAAATATGTATTAAATTTGTCAGCTCTAAAAGCTATTCTGTGCTGCTTGCTAATTATCGCCATTAGAAAGAATTGAGTACTCAAAATTCCTTAAGCCCTTGATAATAATGTAGTGTATTTGTCCCAAACATGTAACGTGTTTTACTGTTGTTTTTACCATAAAAATTCTAATAACTTAATTATAGTTGTTTTGATAATTGAAATTAAAAACACATATTTTCATTTATATATATTCTTCTTAGTGCATTTTAATTAATTCCTGCATTTTTACAAATATATATGTATATATTTGGAGGCTTATGATCAGGCCTTACTGAGCCTGTCTCTGAAATCAGAGATCACTTCTGGTAGGCTTCAGTAACATATATGGTGCCAGGGATCAAACAATGATCAGCCACATGCAAGGCCAGTGCCCTACTCATCGTACTCTTTATGCTATTTCAAGTAATAAACAATTTAATAGGAGTGGAACAGCAAGTCATTCTTAAAGTAAATATGTCTCTTCTGTATGCTTCTTAATTTTTTCTAGGTTAACACCTAAAATATCTATTCTAAAATATTTCTCCACACTAAAAAGAACTTGGTATAATTAAACCTACTAATTAGGCTTTTTCAGGTACTGGTTGATTTGGAGAAGTATTTTTTTTATAGTTGAAAGCAAATTGCTTTTATATTCAGGAATATCAGGCATACCTGATAAATCAGTTGTCCATTTTCTAATTTGTGATATTGTTCTTAATGGAATAGAAGGGAGTTTTCTTTTGAAGGAGTTTCTAGATATGTAAATCCTTTACTGGCAAGCAAATATCACTTTATTTACATAATAATAGGATATTTTTGGGACTATTTTGGGAAAACCTTGATATAAGTGAGAAATTATTATAATGGAAAACACTATGGATTAATACAGAGAAAGTGGACACATATTTACTAATTTTAATTCATCTTCAGTAATTGAAATTAGTTGAAAATGACTTGAGAAATGTTAATAATGTATTATTTGAAACAAATGTACTAAATATCATTGTCTTATTTTTTGACAGTCTCAAGGATCCAGGAGTTGTGGGTAAGCAATGGAGGAGCTCGGTGCTAGCTCACTGCAAGTCATGCCCAGTGGCCCGGCCCAGCCCTGTGTGTGGTTCAGACGGTCACATCTACTCTTCACAGGTAATGGAAATCATCAGCTTTGATTATGAAATACAGGTTCACATTTATTAGGTTAACATTATGTGTTCTTTAATGAGATTGTCCAGATGGTTTATTAATATTA
Organism: Suncus etruscus; assembly: GCF_024139225.1. Taxonomy (NCBI): domain Eukaryota; kingdom Metazoa; phylum Chordata; class Mammalia; order Eulipotyphla; family Soricidae; genus Suncus; species Suncus etruscus. Next base: position 120,675,761 of record NC_064851.1, read on the forward strand.
AAATATTCTCACTGGATAAGAATATTCAGTATATATCATTTCATTTATATTATTCAGAATTTTATTCAATATTAGAAGTTTTAAAATAGTAAAGCTGTGAACATATATACCCTCATATATTAAAACTCAAACTTCCTTTGTTGCTTAAATAAGAGGTCAGCATGTTACCATACCATACTGATTAATTTTTCTATAACTTATATAGAAACTACAGCCTATCATTATTATTATACTTTTGGGGGGGATTTTGTGTCACATCCCCAGTGTTCAGGGGTTACTCCTACTTGAAACTTTGGGACCATCACCTTAATATATTTATAATTGATAGAAAGGAAGGGTTGAACCACACTAAACAGTATATGGTGATGTTCTGCATACCATTTACAGTTCCAAGGTTAAATTGTGGTTGACCATGGGCAAAGCAAGCACCTTAATTCCTTTTCCATATCTCTGGTCCTTTTTTCATGTTTTTTAAACAGATAATTTAGAAAGGCTATTTTTCTCATTAATAAAATTACATAACTTTATAAAATAATCTTACTTCAACTCATACTTGGTTTTGCATACTAAATAGTTCAATAATTTTTGGCCAAACCTATTATAATTAGACCTTGCAGCCTTTTCTTGATTCTCAGCCAACTTGCCAGTGGTTATATGTTATAGTATGTAGATGTAGGGACTGGGATCAACCAAGCTACCCCAATAGACCTTAGGGGCTAACACATTAGCTCCTGGCAGTTCTTGGGAGACCAGGCAGTGTCAGAGTTGAAAACATATTTAGCCACATTCAAGGTATGTGCCTTAACTTTTTCTTAGATCCCTTGCCAAATAGATTTTAGTATCTGCTATAATTCAGTGGCACACCTTTCTATTAGCTACACTTTTTTTTCAGAATATTTCCTTATAATTTACCTGCATTTTCTAATTAATCTTGATAAGAGCTCAAGGATAATATAAAAAGTATAAATTTGTTCTGTCAAAATTGCATACATAGTATAGACTGCTGAGCCAGTATGTATCCTTTAATGATCACGCCAAGTGCCTATTTATTATGGTTAAATGTATTTATATAGAAGTGTAGAAGAGTTTTGGGCTAAAAATATTAGCAAAACCTTGATCTTGATTAATGTACAGTGATCCAGGTACTTAGCTTTGCAAGTTTAGAAAATTTATGTTGTTGGCAAAAATGGAAATGTATATACCTCATACTGTGAATCCCAATATGATAATTTTATGCAAACTATTATACTAATATATGCAAGTATAAATGGAGTGCAAATTGTGAGATTCAAAGAAACTGAGAGAGCTATATAAGAAGCAAATACTAATCCTAAATTTATTTGATGACTATTAATGATTCAACAAGTTGTGTCAAGAAGAAAATGAAAGTTGTATTTTTTCTAAGCGTATATATACTCATTTTAACATAAAATATGCTATAGGTATAGATACGCATTGCCCAGAGTTATCACCTTACCTAGAAAGTCCATATTACTACCATCACCTACTTACTTGGATCTCTTTTAGATGTTTTACTATAGATGAGTAATCATTTCACAGTTTATTATCTTGTAATATTAAGTCAAATTCACCAGTGATTTGTGATAATTTTAGGAAAATTGTGATAATTTTAGAAAAACATATGGTTAGATTGGCCAGATCTAACCCATAGAATAAATAGAACTTATATTTCAATTCTTATTCTCCTTTTAGACGTGCTAAGATAGTCTTGTTAAGACATTCTTCTTAGCTTTGTAAATCTGTTTATTTTTTTCAATATCTCTATTTAAGCACCATAATTACAAACATGTTTGTAATTGGGTTTCAAAAGAATACCTCTCTTCACCAGTGCAGCCCCATCTCCCTTCCTCCCTTACTTCTCCTGAATTTGAGAGATGCATTCTACTTCTCTCACTCACTACCATTGCCATGATAGCTGTCAGTGTAGTTACTTTTCTAACTGCACTTATCACTCTGTGGTTAGTTTCATATTGTGGGGCAGTCCTTTCAGCCCTCACCTCTATTATCTCTGAGTATTATTACAATAATGTCTTTTATTTACTTAAATCTCATAGATGAATGAGATTATTCTGTGTCTATCTCTCTCCCTCTGACTTATTTCACACATTTTTTGTTTTTTGATTTCATGGTGTTAGGAATCAAAACCAAAGACTCATACTAGTCAGAGAAACACTATACTAAACTGCCTTTCTGTCCAGTTCATGTAACAAATATATGGCCTTGTTGATATTTTCATTTAAATCATTTTAAATTATACAGATTTGAATTATTATATTTATTTATATATTATTTCTTTTTAACTACTTTTACTAAGGGACATATTTTCATAGAAAGGCTTGAGAAAACATGGTTCAAACTAATTTCAGTTTTCACTCATCCCAAATTTTATAGCTGTTGTTTCTAATTTAAATTGGTGGCTTTTCTAATTTGAATCACCAAGCTTAATGTTAATTATGCTGATGATTGACAGCAGTTATTTGAGCTGTATAAAATAAGAAAAGCAAAGAGAATCTACTAGTTCAGGAGGAATTTATGTTAAGTATAATACTTTTATACGTTTATTGGATTTTGGATTTAATTAAGTCACTCAACTATTTGATTTTAGATTAGAGGCAAGTCTTTCATAAAATGACCATTTCATGATTATTTTTTTCAATGTATCTTCATCAGAAGATTAAACAGAGATGGGTGAGGGGTCATAATATCTGCAGGCTTCTAACTTATTAAAGTCTGTGAACATACTGAGAAAATACTGGGAGGGCAAGTTTAAATATCTTTGAAAAGAATCAAAGCCATTTGAACTTACATTAATAGTGAATTCTATATTAAAAGTTCATCATGATCCTATGCTTGAAGACCTGATCCATTTTGAGTAATTTTGATATAATAAACATTGGCTTGATCCAAGATAAACCCAGTCTAAAGTATAAAAGTCTAATTGGAAGTCCAGTCCAAAATTATATATGTTTATTGGATCTCCTACATTGCTTTGTAGTTCATTTTGTACTATGGATATTACTATAGGTTTTATTTCAGATGTATAATGTTTTCCCATTAAGTTCAAATTAAACTAATAATATTATATTATATTTCCACTGTGTGACTTAATTGAGATGAGATGAGATGATTTCAGAGTACAGTAGATACAAGATCTGCGAATGGGGTTGAAGAGATTTACCAGAAAATTACAAAGAGGTTTTTTTAATGATACAACTAGAATATACCTTAGGCAATTATATCACAATACACAATGTGATCAATAGGGATGCTTACTTTATTTTAGTCCCAGTTTTAATTTTTGTCACTTGTCTATAAATCTTTTAATATTTTAACATGTATAAATGAAGGGGGAACAATAAAATTATGAGAAAAATAAATTGACTATAAGAAATTGAATAAATATTGAGAATTTTGTGATATTCATTAGAAATATTTTTGTACATTGTATCGTTATGTCCTGTTATGAAAAGGTCATGTTTCTCCTCAAGTTCATTAAAACTTCTTTTTTCAAAGTAGCCAATGTTTCTTGAATTCTTTTGATTCAACAGTGCAATGGTAAATTTCAAAATATAATCCTCTTCAAGTTTATCTGAGAAATAATCATTCTTGAATTGACACAATAGATCAAAATTCATGTTTCTTTAGTTCAGGCAAAGACTATTTTTATTTTATTATCATGCTTTACTAAGAAGTATAAATTGTTGTCCAATACACCATCTATATTAGATCATGAATATATTTATCAATGACTTGTGTAAATTGTATACTATGCTTGCTGAGCAGAAGTCAATAAATAATAATAATAATAATAATAATAATAATAATTTGTAGAACCTAGGAGGTCATCTATAATAAAAGTTCCCTCAGGACAGCACACTGGGTAATTTTAAATTCTATTCTAACATAGTTATATGACATTCAGCCATTGAATTTAATAATAGTGATCTCCTTAGTCATGAATACTGCTTATAAGAAATTGCATATTGATGGGGATGTAAATAAATGTCGATAAAGAAGCAAATAGAAAATTAATCTGTTTAACTTTTGAATTCCAAACTCTGGCTACAGAGACATTACAAACTTTGGTTGGATGTGGAGCCTTTCAAATTTGAATATAAGTCCCCCAAGTGACTTGTCTATATTTCAAGTTTTTGTTACTTTATCCTAATCATTTCTTAATAAGCAATCCTATATAAATTTTGAGCATCAGAACAATTCTGATACCTACTAGAAATTTGAAAGCTTATATACACTAGTATTTGGGTTTTTTGTGTGTTTGTTTAGTTTGGTTTTTGGCCCTCTATCAAAAATAACTTTTTTTATTGCTAAGGGACATATATATGCAGTTTTGAAAACTAAAATAGGTTTGGCCACATGCAAGGCAAATACCTTATGCTTCAACTATCCCTTCAGACTCATAGATTCAGTTATTGAGGAAAATATGATTACCAAAATTTTATTTTATTTTATTTTATTGGTTTTTCAGGCCACATCTGTTTGATGCTCAGTGGTTACTCCTGGCTAAGTGCTCAGAAAATGCCCCTGGCTTGGGGGGACCATATGGGACGCTGGGGGATCGAACCGCGGTCCTTCCTTGGTTAGCGCATGCAAGGCAGACACCTTACCTCTAGCGCCACCTCGCCGGCCCCCAAAATTTTATTTTTTAAATAGAAATAGAAGCTAAAAGACAACCTAAGAGAGAACATATTTAATATTTATAAAATTCTGTCCTATCTTTTAGAAGCATCACACACATCTTAATTTTCACATGAACTTTATTTTTTGAATGTGGCTTGAGGAAGATTGAGTCACATTCATAAATGTTTAGGGCCTACTCCTGATTATCTGCTCAGGGATAACTTAACAGGAACAAAACTGAGATCTTCCAAGTGTAAAGAAGATATCAGAATCCTCGGACTTTATCTCTGGTCTCAAAATCTCAAAGTTAAGAATTTTGGGAGTAATATTTTTAGTCAAAATTATTCTATCTCGGGGCCGGCGAGGTGGCGCTAGAGGTAAGGTGTCTGCCTTGCAAGCGCTAGCCAAGGAAAGGACCACGGTTCGATCCCCCGGTGTCCCATATGGTCCCCCCAAGCCAGGGGCAATTTCTGAGTGCGTAGCCAGGAGTAACCCCTGAGCATCTAACGGGTGTGGCCCGAAAAACCAAAAAAAAAAATTATTCTATCTCAAAAGACTGACTAAAATGCCTTTCTGTACAAATATTACATATTTTGGATTAAATGTTATTATACATAAAGGTGAACTATGACTTAACATTAATTTAAAGATTTCCCAATAGTCACTAATCTATACTGTTTATAATTTTTGCACTGTTGAGTAAAATAAATTTATTTGTTTTTACTATGGAATTAATTTTCTCCTCATATTTTATATATATGAAATATATATATGAAATATATTTCACAATGTGCTACATTATAGTGGTTGAATTAATTTAAATGAACAAATTCAGATTAAAGAAAACTACAAACTATTTTCTTTATAAAAGGGAAAACAAAAATAAGAAAATTAAATTTAAACAATAATGTGTCCTATGTTTAGGACTGTTGTGTATATTGCTGTCACTAGTTATTTTATGGCTAGATACAAATTCTTCTAGCCTTTCAGTCACATATGCTGTAAGATATTATAGCTGTAGCAATGAATATTTCAACCTATAAGTTTATTTTACAAGTTAAATCAATTTTCTGCAACTTTTTAAATTTATTTTTTCAATCATTTTCTTTTTTAATAATAATAATTTTTATTGTGACCAAAAAGTGAATAACAAATATTTCACAGTAATATTGATGGTACACAATGACAATGAATCAGGGCCATGCCCACCATCAGGGGTTGTACTCCTTCCCCCACCTTTTCCCAGCGTGTATACCATATCTACCTCCTGTGCCCACCCCCAGTGCTAGTGTAACTGTTCCCCTCTGTGTATAGCTTGTTGTATATAGGATATTGATTCTGTTGTTGACTTTGGGTTTGGTGTTTAATTCTGGTCATTTTTAATTCTACTCAATGTTCATACAGCAGTTTGGTCCTGGTACCATTCATTTTTATTTTTCTTCATCAATTCATGTGGCAGAACAAGATAATTCAAGTCGTTTGGTTCTGCTAGAAGACAAAAATGAAAAATAAAAACAAAATCAAAAAACAAAATAAAAACATATCAACAACCACCACCACAACAACAACAAAAACCCAACAGTTAAAAAAAAAAGACAATATCTGTCAAAAAAAAATCACCCAATAATAACCACAAGGGTGGAAAAGAAAATTAAAAAAAAGAAGAAGAAAAATGAGGAAAATTAAAACAAACAAAGGGTTAGGGTTAGGGTTAGGGTTAGGGTTAGGGTTAGGGTTAGGGTGTGGCGAGTTTTTTTTTTTTTTTTTTTTTGCCTAAGCACAGTAAGTATTGGGGAAGTAAGAAAGGGATTTCCCTTGGCTTAAGAGATTCAGTTTCTCCACCATTGAAACACACTGTCATAGGAACAGATACTAACTCCATACTCACTCATTTACACACCCTTTTACACACAGGTCTTTTTGTGGTGCCAGAGAAATCTCTGCTCAGATATGGGTCATGACATCCTGCCTCTGTAGTTGGAGCTCTTGTTATTTGCATAGGTCATAGGGCGAAGACTATGAGAGAGTTTTTCTTTACAATTCTAGGAGTTCTATTTCATCACTGTTGTTGTAATCAGTGTTCTGTAATAAATGTTTTTAATTTTTGCTCAAGTCCTAGTTTGAAGCCTAGGATAGTCTTCATTATGGTTCCAGAAGGTCTGCTCAGTCTCCATTGTCAAAGAAGGACCTCTGTAATTAGAGAACTTGATTTTTGTACAAGTAGGTTAAAGCCTAGTATAAGGTTTTTCTTATTGGTCCCAGGATAAGTTGTGCCCAGTCATGGTTGTCAAAGTCAGTCTTCTGTAGTTAGCTAGCGCTCTTGGTTTTTGCACAGACCATTTGGTATATTGTCTTCTGATTTCAATTTACAGTTCGGTGATCTGATAAGTCAACTTGCCCTTAGATTAAGTTGTCGTTGTTTCTTATTGTCTGAATGTCATATCAGAACTGGCACAAGTTGGTATCAAAGCAGTATTAGGAATTTCCCAGGGGAGTTTGGTTCCTGGTGTTGTTGCAGGGAACTATATCAGTTCTACATCTGGGATCTGGGGATTGGGTTTGCACGAACACTGTCTAATCTCATGGAGACTGAGTTGTGTCCACATGACACATGTTCAGGGTGGGTGGCACCCCAGTATTATAAAAAGTATGAGTTCTTATCTCTAGAAGATAAGATCTTGTTTCTGTGCATAAGGTTTCCCCTTTTTTATTGTGCCTATACAAAAGCATATGATGTCATGTTATATTGCTGTTGCATTTGGGGTAAAAATGACAGGCTGTACAATCTCAGTGCTCTGGTTTTGACCTGAGCGTTTATCCCAGGCAAGAGATTTTTCTTTTTCCCTCGGTTTTTATTCCAAGTAGAATCAAAACAGGTGAAGTTAAAGAATATATATATATATATATTTGTATATATATGATAGAAGAAATAAATAAAACTGAATTTAAAAATAAATTTAATAAAAAAAGTAATCAACGGGGGAAAAAGTGATGGAGGAGGCCAGCCTTATGTCTGGGAATAAACTCCCTAAGATGCACTCTTATAGAGATATTAAACATGTTACAAAGGCAATATAGGCATCCCAATTAAGTCTTTTGAGATACTCTTGTGGGGGGCGAAATACAAGGCACTTTTTCATCACAATTTTCTGCAACTTTTATTATACTGAAAACTTTTAACTTCAATATTATTTTAATTTCTAGCAGACAGGGTTTTAGAATTATAATTGCCTTCACAATACAGGCTTCTTAAAATTAGGCAAGCATGCCCTATTTTTGAGGTTAATATGTTAATCTTTCTTCATCATCAGATATCTGCCCAACTTTTCCAGGTATATTTTGTAGGTTATTTTATGCTTCCCTTTCTTTATAATTATCATATATATATGCTTAATTTATGGACTTTCAAGATTTTGGGTTATAAAGTCAAAACAAGGTGGTCATTAATTCCAAATTTTACCTACTAAGGCATTTTGATATTACCACCTTGAATTAGTATGAATAATGATGTATAAAAATATAAAAATAGCATTTTATGAAACACAGTTGTTTTGTCATTTTATTTATAATGTGTTATAATTTTATTCATATATTCAATTACTTCAACAACATTCTACAGGTAACAGCAACGTTGAAATATTTATAATTAAACTATTTTATCCACTGTTTTTGACTTCTGCTTCCTTTCCCGAAAATTACTTGACTAATGAATACAAAATAGTTTGATGTTGATTTGTAATATAGAAAAGTACCAAGAGTTTTGATCTATTTCATATCCTTTTCCTTATTATATGGAAAGTATTTGAAAGGGCTATGTGTTTTTTATTATCTTCTGTTTCTTTCCCCAAAGTCCCTGTATCATTATTTTCTTCAACTTTGAGCATGGTACCTTTGTATATATGCTTCTAAGAGAATATAGGTATATTTCCCAGAATATATTGACCCAGTCAGATTCAAAGGAATCTTGAATTAAATTTTAATTAAAATTAAGTTCTAATAGATTTTCCACAGATTTCAATAGTGTTTCCCACAGCCTAGAGCCAGTAATTTAGCTGTGAATGAGACACAGTGCATCAATGAGTTTCCCTCAGGTGTTCAGTTATTTTCTTTCTAACTTACCATGGTCAATAGCTCATGAATGATTATGCTGTATAGTAACATATGACCTTTTCTTTGCTTTAGTTTCAATATCATATGTTTATATATTTATTAAGTATATGAAATATATTTATATTTTATTGAACAAGCATTTATTTAGCTCTTTTGTGTAGAGACAAAGTGAATGGTTTGTATATTTTCTTCCTTGTATAGCTGAGAATATGGAGACAAAGAGAAGTTATTCACATACAGCCACTCAACTAAGCCCAAAGGCCATCTCTAAAGCACAGTTACACCTTAGAGTAGTGGATTTGGGGTAAAATCTTTGTTGTTATTTTGTTTCAACAATACTGCACATAATCTGTTAACTATATTTGGATCACTAAAGAAAATTTTAATATATTTCCAAAAATGTATACTGCAGTTCTTTTTGCTGGTTTTAAACTTATGATTTTTAAATTGTAATTTTAGATCTTTAGCATAAATCAAATTTAATTGCATATATATATATAATACATTCTTGCAGATGACAACCCTCTTTTATCTGGAAACTTAATATTTTTAATTTAAAATATGGCATTCATTGAATAATTTGGGGATGTAAGAGTCAACACTGAATATTATTAAAAGCAGAAGTAAGGCTTCTAAGTGTGTGTGTGAGAGAGAGAAAGAGATAGAGAGAGTGGGTGTATTTAGCTAGTTGTAGCAAGAAGCTAGAGTAGAACTGTGTCTCACTGAATTAACTTATATGTGGGAGAGGCTACACCCAATGCTGCCCAGGCTGCTGGCTCTGCACTCAGAAATTATTCCTGCCAGGCTTGGGGAACAATATGGAATGACAAGAGTCAAACTCAAGTCAGTCACTTGCAAGGTAAATGCCCTACCTGCTATGCTTTATCTCTGGCTCTGGTGTCTGGCTTAGGTGCCTAAAAAGATGAATTTTACTCATGAAAAAATATATTTAGTTCCTTATATTGTTCCTTTTGAACAGGAGGAGGGTGAATGTATAAGTGACTCCTTGGTCACTTGGGCAAGCAATTGAATGCCTGGGTCTAAGGATGCAGTGTTCTTGGGTGCTGTGGTGTTGAAAGTGCTCAGAGTGCTGCAGACACTGTGATACTGGAAATATAACCCAGTTGGACATGTGTTAAACATAAACCTTAGCTACTAACCTACTCCCAGTGTTCCTGTTTTGTTCCTATGCCACTGATGAAGTATGGGTCTATTCTTAGGCTTATACCACATTGTAAAATTGCTCTTTCTCAATATTATATTTGAATTCAGATGTTCCAACTTGTTCCCTTTTCAAAATCACCTTAGCATTTGATCTTTGCCTTTTTATGTGAATTTTAGAGTAATCTTGTTATTTTCCACAAAAAAAGACTATAATAATACTGAATGTTTGAACCTATAGATAAAATTTGAAGAGAAATAGCCTGTTTAGGGTACAGGCGGGGGTTGGGGGGGGAGGAGGGAGATTTGGGACTTGGGTGATGGGAATGTTGCACTGGTGATGGGTGGTGTTCCTTTTATGACTGAAACCCAAACACAATCATGTATGTAATCAAGGTGTTTAAATAAAAAAAAATTAAAAAAAAATTTGAAGAGAAATAATAGTAATATTGAATCAAGTTCATAGAAATGTTATATTCCTTAACTTATTTAGATTAATATTATTTTAAAAAAGCCCATTTTGCTGAATGATTGCATGTCTTGGTTAAAAATCTTGAGGTGAGCTATTTTTCTTAATGTTATTCTCAATTTTACTGTAAACTTTAATTTATTTATTTTTAATTTTATTCTACTGAAACCATTGTGATTTATAAAGTTCTTCATAGTTGGGTTTCAGACATATTTGAATCAGGACAATTCTGCCACCTTTCCTGACCAATGTTTCCCAAGTGCACACCATACTACCCTTTCTGCCCCGCAGCCTGCCAGTATAACAGGCCCATTTTAAGTTTAGATTGTTAAAGTTTGGGTCTCTTGATTCCTTTGTTGTAGACTTTGGCATGGATATTTGGTTCTGTCCTTTATTAATACTACCAATGAGACTGCTTGACCCCTGGCCCCTATGCTTTCTTTTTTTTTTCTTCTTCCACTCAGTTTGTTTTCTCCTCCTCACTATACTCTCGAGCCAACTGTATTCTAGAAAACTCCCATTTAGACCATTGTGTTTCTTCATGCAGTTATTCAAAATACCACATATTAGTGATATCATTCTACATTTATTCTCCTCTGGCTTTACTTCATTTAAAACAATATCTTTCAGTTTCATGCATATTACTGCAAATTGCATGATTACATGATTCCTTGCAGCTATGTAGTTAGTATTCCACTGTAGATTTGTGCCACATCATCATGATCAACTTGTCTGTTGTTGGACAACTAGGTTGATCCCAAGTCTTAGCTATTGTACTGAGTGCTTCAATGAATAGCAGTGTATATATACATCCTTATATATGAATATTTTTCTGTCCTGGAGATAAATACCCAAGAGAGGAAATGATGGGTCATTTGACAGCTCAATTTTGAATTTTCTAAGAACCCTCCATACTGTTTTCCATAAGAGTTATGATTCCCATCAGGTAACATTCTACCAGCAGTGGATAAGAATGCCTTTCTCACCACATCCCCACCAGCAGAGACTGTTTCTATTATTTTTGTCTTGTGCCAATCTCAGTGGAGTATGTTAATATCTCATTGTTGCCTTGATTTAGATTTTCCTAATGATTAGTTATGATGAGCACTTTTTCATGTATCAGAGAAGTGTCAGTTCCTCTCTCCATTTTGTTTGTTTGTTTTGTTTTGGTCCATATCCGGCAGTGCTCAGGGTTACTGTTGGCTCTGTGCTCAGAAGTTTTTCCTGGCAGGCTCCGGCCCTCCTCTCTTCATTTTTTGACGGGATTTTTAGGTTTTGTGGAGTTAACCTTTGTGAGTATTTTGTATATCCTAGATAACGAACCCTTATCTGATGTCTCACCTTTAATTTAAATTGTTTAGGACTAATATTATTTTATATTTTTATAATATCCAACTTTGGCTATTGATACTTTGCAAATTTGCTTATTTGTATCAGTATTTGTAGATGTTTCAGAATGTTTATATATACAACTCTGAATGAATAAAGTAATATTTCTTCCCTTTTAATGCATTTTATTTCTTCATCCTTACTGTTTTTATTAAGTCTTTTATGATAGTGTGTAATATATCTTCTTTACTTAATACAAATTTAGCAGGGAAGTACTTAATATTTTATCAATTTGCATCAAGTTATGTAGAGCTTTATCATGCAAATAAATAAAACACTGAAGAGACCTTATACCAAAGCTAATTAGGCTTCTGTATTCATTGCACTATAGAATAAACAATAGTAGCGTCTGAATCCTGTTATCTATTAAAAGGTGAAACCATATCATATATTCTCTTATCGACTTTTATGTTATCTGTGTTATATAATATTTGATAAGACAGGCTTCTCTTTTAAAAATAGCCTACATAGTTTGCATTCTAAGAGGCCAAACTCTTTAAATTATGTATAACATGCTCATAAAGCATTTATTTAAAAGAATTGTAACTGTTATATGACATGATTATAGTAGCTATTGTTTAAAGAGTTTGTTTTTGCCATAAACTTTTACTACTAATAATAGTTAAATATATGAATAATAATTTAAGGTAATGTTATTTTATTAATGTGTGCTGATTTTATGATCACTAAGGAATTATAATACATGATCTCTGATGACCCCCAATTTATGAATAAAGAAAAGGTTTGTCATAGCACTCACAAATCTAGTTAGCAATGGTGATAGGATTTAAATCCAGTATAGAGCTCACCAATATAATGGTGTTATTATTCTGCCTAATAAGACTGCCAGCAACTTTCTGGCAGATAATTGATGCATTTGGCAGGGGTATATTTTGTCATGATGATGTCCTTTGTGATATGTTATTTATTACTTTTTTGAAGAGAAAGAAACCTGAGAGTAAATAAGAAACATTTAATCACACACACACACACACACACACACACACACACACACACACACGCCCACGCACACGCATGCACGCACGCATGCGCGTGCGTTTTCAACTCTTTAAAATCTTAGATTATAAATGCTTCTCAAATAGTGGGGTGCACTTCCCAGGGGAGGGGGTGCGAGGCTCTATAAAGGAGGACATGTTTGACCTCAGCAAACACTGTCTCTGGAGCTGAAAGTTGCTGTGTCCTGCTTCAAACCTCGCTTCGAAAAGCTGTGCTCATTGTAGCCATTAATCCAGACATCACCTCTGATTAAAAAATCAGCTCAAAAAAAAAAATCAGCTAAAATTATTTGAAATATTTTTGTTTGCAGGTTAAAGTTTTTTAAATAAAGATACTATTTACAGTCGCTTGGGGGCATGAAAATGTTTCCTTCTTCCTAGGGGGGGCATGACAGAAGATAATTGAGAAGCACTGGATTATAATCAGATAATTATAATCTATGTGTCAGATACTAAAGTATCGGTCAGTTTCTCAATGGAATAATTATGCCTGGAATTTCTCTCAGTTGATACTTTTTAATTTTTTTTATTTGTTTTGTTTTGTTTTCTTGGGGTTGGGGTTCACACCCAAAGGCGCTCAAAGGTTACTCCTGGCTGTGCTCAGAAATAGCTCCTGGCAGGCTCGAGGAACCATATGGTATTCTGGGAATCGAACCACCATCCCTCCTGGTTCTACTGCTTGCAAGGCAAAAGCCCTACTGCTATGCTATCTCTCTGCCTCCCCCTTTGTTAAATTTTTTTTATTTCTAGGCACTTGTATTTAAGGACATTTGAATTGGGGGCCAGAGAGATAGCATGGAGATAAGGTGTTTGGCCTTGCATGCAGAAGGATGGTGGTTCAAATCCCGGCATCCCATATGGTCCCCCAATCACGCCTGCCAGGAGCGATTTCTGAGTGTAGAACCAGGAGTAACTCCTGAGCACTGCGGGGTGTGACCCAAAAACCAAAAAAAATTTTTTAATATACACTCATATTCAACACTACTTTGCCATCATATTTGAGCAAAATGCCTTTCCACATGAAATATAAGATAATTCTTAAAATTAACTTGTGTTTAAAAAGCCAAAAAATTTTTGTATGTTTTAGAAAAGAGGGATTGTAAATAAGAAAGCGTTTTTGTATTTGCAAGCAAATACAGTCTGTTGTGCTCACTTTCTAATTAGGTTGTGGGCACCTTAAGTTTTAGTTCATCTTATTTTGAGGGTTTTAAAAGTCTGTGGTTACCTTTATTTTTTAATATCTGAAGTATAACAGATTGATATCATTTTATATAATTTATATCAAGATTTAACATCAATCTTATTACATAATGCATGCAATAAAAATGCATACGGAGTATACTATTTTATTCCTTTCAACTTCAAAAGTGAACCTATATAGACAAAAGGGCTATTTTGAATTTCCTTGCTAGAAGGCTCTTATTCTCAAATGCTTCTTTTAGGCTTATTTAACCTTCAGGATGTCCAGTGATAGACATATTACTTATTTCCACAGGACTCAGTGAGGATTTCCTCAGTAATGGGATTTGGGTAAAGTGATCCAGTATCTTTGGGTGTAATCCAGTTAACAAGCTCATGGGCAGTCAGTCTCCTTAAATAGATCTTTAGCTATTAGCAAGTTCATATTAAATAATAGCAATTGGCTCATAAAGTTGTGTTCACAACACATTGACTCGGATTGCCTTAGCATTTGCATGGTGACACCAGGGAAGGCTACTAAGATATAAGCGGGTTGGTGGAATTTCTGCCTGTGAAACTGAGGTAGCAGTTAAACTTTTTTCAGTAGAAACATTAAAATCAGTGTAGAGGCCCATGTCCTAGCCCCAACTATCTTAATCTAGGACATTTTTAATAGATCCTATCTCCCCTCACCTGTCAGGACACCTCAGACAAGGCACCACCTTTTTCTGGGTTAGGAGCTAAGCAGAGGACTGAGATATGCTTGCTAGGTGGTATAGATATCTCCTTACAGATAAATAGGCCACAAGCACCCAAAAATGTTGGGGACCCAATAATAGTGCATTTCCAGAAGTCAACAACAGATATCAGTGAGAAGGGAATCAAGAGAGGGGTCAAGGAGATAGGGGCATTGGTGATGGGAATGTTGCACTGGTGAAGGAGGGTATTTGTTTTGTTTTTTGTTTGTTTGTTTTTTATGGCTGAAACCCAACCACAATCATGTTTGTAATCACGGTACTTAATAAAGATATTATTAGATTGGTAAAAAAAAAAAAGAGAGTGCTCTTTAAATCAGAAAGAAGAAAGAAAGAGAAAGAAAGAAAGAAAGAAAGAAAGAAAGAAAGAAAGAAGAAGAAGAGAAAGAAGAAAGAAAGAAGAAGAAAGAAAGAGAGAGAGAGAGGGAAGGAAGGAAGGAAGGAAGGAAGAAGGAAGAAAGAAAGAAAGAAAGAAAGAAAGAAAGAAAGAAAGAAAGAAAGAAAGAAAGAAAGAAAGAAAGAAAGAAAGAAAGAAAGAAAGAAAGAAAGAAAGAAAGAAAGAAAGAAAAAAGAAGAAGAAGGAGGAAGAAGAAGAAGAAGAAGAGGAGGAGGAGGAGGAGGAAGAAGAAGAAAGAAAGAGAGAGAGAGAAAGAAAGAAAGAAAGAAAGAAAGAAAGAAAGAAAGAAAGAAAGAAAGAAAGAAAGAAAGAAAGAAAGAAAGAAAGAAAGAAAGAAAGAAAGAAAGAAAGAAAGAAAGAAAGAAAAGACAAGAAAAAGAAAGGTCCCTTGGTTTGTGACCAAAGAGAAATTATTTCACCCGAAAGACAAAACACGGAAAAATCTCAGAGTGACATTTTTGCAAGGACAGCGTTTGCAATTTCTCTTCAGCACCATAAGATATAATGTAAGGAATCAAAGTATTCAGGCCTCCTCATACTTGGAAATCTTCCATACTTGCATCCCCACTCCTAATTTTTTATGCAAAATGGTTATCAGGAATTCAAGCTCCAGAAACTTCCCTAGATTTTTATCTTGTTCACTCTGCTAATAAACAAATATAATTGGAAAGAACTCACTGATGTAACACTAATAAACCTACTTTGAGGTCTTCAGAGTCTTTTCTCCTATCTAAATTTAACCTTTTGTCTTGAATCTTTTATCGCCTTATATATTTTTTAATTCATTGCTGTTTACTAACGCCTATTCCCTTTGTAAAAATATACCCCCACATATATTTTACTAAGAATAATTCCTTCTAATGTCAACCACATTTTTAGAAGTACTAGAGATGATCACTTTCTACTTTCATGTACTTTAAAATTATTTAATTATTTGATAACATTTTTTGAAAACTGAATAGTTTTGTCAAGGTACATATCTGTACTAAGGCATGTAATGAAAATATCAATAATAAATGAAAATCATTTTATTAATTTTACAGATATTACAATACATTCAAGGAACTTGCTTTAAGAAGTATTACTTAATTGAAGCTATTGCTGAAACTGAAGCTATTGCTAAAACTGAAAGCAACATTGGACTGGAACCATAAATGAAATTTTATTTAATTACAAAATAAATATAACATGAGAATCAAACAATTATAAATTAAGTACACTATCCTTTGAATTTAAAATTTTCTTATTTCTTCTTTGTTTGTTTGTTTGCCACACTCTGTTGTGCTCAATTTGAACTTATTCCTGATTGTGCTCAAGAGTCATTCTTGGGGTATTCTCCATTAATGGATCAACTGAACCTGGATTAACTAATTGCAAAATCAAGCACCTTGTTTGCTGTTCTTTTCTCAACTCCTTGATCTTCAAATTTTCCAACTCATCCAATTTTTAACTTAAAAAAATGGATTTTTAGGACTGGAGCGGTGGCGCAGCAATAGAGCATTTGCTTTGCATGCGACTGAGCTAGGATGGACCATGATTCAATCCCCATATGGTACCCCGATACAGGAGTGATTTCTGAGCACATAGCCAGGAGTAATCCCTGAGTGTCACTAGGTGTGGCCCAAAAACCAAAAACCAAAAGAAAAAAAATTTGATGTTTACAGCAATTGACTTACTTAGTAAAAACATATATATGAAAACATATTATGCAAACAAATCACAAAATAAGAGAGATGATTTTTTTTTTTTTTTGGTTTTTGGTTTTTGGGCCACACCGTCGTTGCTCAGAGGTTACTCCTGGCTGTCTGCTCAGAAATAGCTCCTGGCAGGCATGGGGGACCATATGGGACACCGGGAATCGAACCAACCACCTTTGGTCCTGGATCGGCTGCTTGCAAGGCAAATGCCGCTGTGCTATCTCTCCAGGCCCAATAAGAGATATTTTAAAAGATAATTTTATAAATAATTTATCTAAATAATCACAGACATATATTGATTTATTTAATAATATGAAAAAACAATACAAACCCTACAAGTCAGAACTCTGGACCTTTTCATATACTTTTGAACAGTGTTTAAGCTCTCCGAACTTCAATTGTAGTTTTTCTTTTGAAACTATACCAGTATTGACTAGTTTTAGTTGCTTGACCTTTGTTGGCCTTTCATACCTTTGTAGATGATGAAAATGTTACTTCTGTCCCCCTGAAATCCATCATCCTTAGGTAAAAAAGCAGAAACCCCATTGTAGCTGCATCTGAGAATATTGCTGCACCCCTGATCTTTCTAGAACATTCAAAGGAGGGTCTTATGGCCAGCTTTAGGAAGCATTGACTTAAACAATTGTGTCAAAACTACTAGCACAGTACTTGACAAAGAATGAGGCCTTGCCATGGTGTGAAGTTTCTGTTACTTATAAAAACACATTTTGTTGGGGCTGGAGCGGTGGCATAAGTGGCAAGGTGTCTGCCTTGCTCATGCTACCCTAGGACAGACTGCAGTTCAATCACCCGGCATCCCATGTGATCCCCAAAGCCAGGAGCAATTTCTGAGCGCATAGCCAGGAGTAACCCCTGTGTATCAACAGGTGTGACCCAGAAACCAAACACACACACACACACACACACGTTTTTTTATTATTATTTTAAACTTTATTGATTGATTGATTGGTTTGGGGGCCACACCCAGCGGTGCTCGGGGGCTACTCCTGACTCTGAACTCAAAAATCGCCCCTAGAAATCGCCCCTGGCAGGCTGGGGAACCATATGGGATGCCGGGAATCGAACCAGGACCTCCCAAGTCGATCGCATGCAAACCAAAAGCCCTACTGATGTTCTATCTCTCCAGCCCCACATTTTATTATCTTAACCGGTCCACTTTCTAGGCAGACTACTCTTGGTTGATTTTTATGCCACTGTTTTATGTTCTAATAGTTACTTTACTCAATGTGCAAAGAAAAACAAAGTTTTTGAGTTTTTGAGAATTTATCTTTCAGTAGTCTTCTTGATTTAAGTAAGGTTGAGTTGCAAAGCAGATAAAATGATCTGGGGCTGGAGCAATAGTACAGCTTGTAGGATGTTTGCCTTGCATGGACTAACCTGGGTTCCTTTCCAAGCATCTCATTTGGTTCCCTGAGCCTGCCAGAAGTAATCCCTATTGCAGATAGAGAAAAAAGCCTTGAACACAACCAAGTGCACTCTCCACCAAAAAAAAAGTGGACAATCTATGAATTATATAATATTGAGCACATTTTGCTTCCAATGACTCATAGAAGTGTTTCCATCCAATTTGTAATTCTTAAATTGGCTCCATGTGGCTGCTCCATATAGGTCAAATCAGCCCCACTACTTACGCCATCAACCCATGCAGGAGATTGCATGATCTTGAAACCTGTAACAAATCAGTGTCAGTGTTTACAAACCTTGATTGATTGTTGGGCTCTTTTTCTGTGGGTGCTCTGTGTCTCTTCTATAAATAGATAGTATTTTTATATTTTATACTTCTGTTATGCAAGAGATTTATTTTTCCTGACAAGTGTCAATATTGACCAATAAAATTATTCTGCAACTTTTGCTCTCAACAATGACATAAACCTGTGTTCTTAATACTTAGGGTCTTTATCATAAAGGTATTAATCATGTCTGTCTCACAGTATTTGCATTTTAGGGTAATTACAGACTAATGAGCATGCCCTTTATGTGATATTTTAGTTCACATACCTTTATAAATATTTCAGCTTTGTGATAATTAAGTAAATGGAACACTATTAATTAGAAATGCAATCAGTGATATAGTTAAAGTATTTTAACACAGTACTTTTAATGCTCTAATGTTCTTTGAAAAATATTTCTGAAGCTATTTCTTTTTTTTTTTTTTTTTTTTTGGTTTTTGGGCCACACCCGTTTGACGCTCAGGGGTTACTCCTGGCTATGTGCTCAGAAATCGCCCCTGGCTTGGGGGACCATATGGGACGCCGGGGGATCGAACCGCGGTCCGTTCCTTGGCTAGCGCTTGTAAGGCAGACACCTTAGCTCTAGCGCCACCTTCCCGGCCCCATCTTTTTTTTTTTTTTTTTTTTTTTTTTTGCTGAAGCTATTTCTTATAATAAAATCATAAGTATATAGAACTTGATTGGTATAGCTAGACACATGCAATATATTTGCTGCCCATCTGTTTCTGTTCTTTAGGGAAGTACATACAGAAAAGTTTTCAATAGAATCATTTTTAGAAAAATATTTTCATTAATAAAATAATAATTGTGCAAATATGTATCTTTACCATATCATGCAAGCCTTAAAGGCAGTTTTGTTTTTGTTTTTGTTATTGGGCCACACATGGTGGTGCTCAGGGGTTACTCCTGGCTCTGTGCTTAGGAATTGCTCGTGGCTGGCAAGGGGTATCATATGGGATGCTGTGAATTGAACCCAGATCCATCCCGGTTCTGCCACATGCAAGGCAAACACACTACCACTGAGGTATCACTCTGGCCTCTTAAAGATAGTTTTTATATTTTTTTATTTTAATTATGTTCACAAAAATTGGCAAGATATAAAATGATTGAAAAATATTAAATCACATGTTGTGAAGACTTCTTTTTTCTTTGTGAATTATTTTCTTGATAATATTGCAACAAACTTCTAAAGAGGAAACATAATTAATTCCTCTTTAACTGAGTAAATGTTCATATATTCTTACTTTCCTGTCAACTACTTACTTGAACTTTAGGTTTCTTAGAAAAATTGTAATACTGCTATTTAATACAAATGTATTAAATAATTTTGAAGAAAATTAGAAAATTCAGTATTATCTGTAATTGATAATGACTTTGGACTTTGATCATTTGTTAATAATTATGTTCTTGAACTTATCTCCTAAATGGCATGAGTCCCACTTTTCTCATGACAAGGGAAGTTCTAGACTAGAGTTTTAAAATAGCAAAATAGGGCTATAGAAAAGCATTAGATTTAAGTTACTTGCATTGTGTGCAGTTGAAGCTAGGCCAACCCCTGTCTTCAAAATCCAGTAGGAGTGATATCAGCCCAGAGCCAGGAGTAAGCCCTGAAGACCTGGTTGTGGCCCAACTTCCAAACCAAATAGCAAATTAAAGAAGTCAAAGTCAATCAAATTCAAATTGGAGGCATTAAATTTGTTAAACTTCTAAAATTTCCATTAAAGCACTTAACATTATTTTACCCTTTCATGAATTTATTTCCTCTCCCTCATTGGTGGAATGACTGGAGTTGTACCTAATTCTAGCTGTAGCACTTGCACATATGTAGCTTTGGTGCTGAGAATCACATTTAAGTCAGTGCTTCTACATTGCCATGGTGTCCACTAGCCTGCATTTGTTAAGTTGTGAAACAGTAGTAGTAAGTTATGAATTGTTTTTACTTTTGCTTATATGTGGATATTTAACATATTTAAAGTATATTGTGCTTTCACGTGAATGTTTTTTAGTTATTGAAACTAAATATTGTAGAATAAAGATATCATTGAAGTTTAGTATTTCAAGAAATGTCCACAAGCTACTCTGACTATATTCCATTTGTAATAATTTTTAATCATTTGTGACAGGGTTGTTAAGAATTTTGTCTGTCACAGAGTTATTTCACAAGGAAAAAATTGTACAGATGTGAGTCATCTTCTTAGTCATTGGCAAAATCATTGCTACTTGGTATCAGCTGAAGCTGAATTGAATTAGTCACTGGTGCATTTGTCAATTGGAGCCAGTAAGTCTGCCCTATTTAATTATAAAATAATTTGTACTGAGTAAATTATGGACATAACCACCAAAGAAATCATATTACTTCAAATTAGAAGTTCCATTTTTTAGAGTTGGAAGATAATTATCATCTCTTTTAAAAAATAGAGTGGCTTAACAACTTTTAAATTGTGTCTATGTGCATTTATAAAATGTTTCTTATCATTGAGTTAAAAGTAATCAGCTGAAAATTCTATGCAGAATCATGATTATAAAGAATAAAAGTAAAAACTCAGATGATACAATAATTTTTATGATTTCATTTTAATTAAATTTAGTGGCTTTTTAAAAGTTTATTAGAATATGATCCATGGTACCTTCTGCATGGGCAAAACTGGCCAGTTAATTTTTAGGAAACTGTAGATTTAACATTATTTCAATTACTCTTAGAGAAAATAGAGACTGAGCATTTTAACAATTGACTATATGTGTTACATCTAGGTAGATAAAATTCAGCACGGATGTTCTTTGTCTTGCACCATTCGTTGATGATTTTCATATCACATGTCATGGAGTTGCCAATGCACTCTTGTCACTCACTTGAGATTTTTAGGGGTCAAAATGTTCTATGCTACACTGGGCAATGCTCAGGACTTTCTCCTGGTTCTTTACTTAGGAATTACTCCTGAAAGCCTTGGGGGACAACACAGGGTGCCAGAGATCAAATCCACATCAGCCATGTGTGAGGCAAACAACCTACCCTTTATACTATTTCTCTGACCTCTCTTGACTTTTTATTTACATCAATGAATGTATTGGAATTACCATATGTTCTCTTTATTCTGCAGTGCAAACTAGAATATCAGGCCTGTGTCTTGGGAAAACTAATCTCAGTCAAGTGCGAAGGTCGCTGCCCGTGTCCTTCGGATGAGTCCACAAGTACTAGCAGAAGTGTTAAGAGAGGTAAGTAATGAAATTTGTCTTATACTTTCATGTTTACTTCTTCTCTTCATATATTCTTGTAATAAATATTGTTCAGAAAATATATTCAAGAACTTAATAATATTTATATTATAGGTGAAAAGGTTCTTTTCTTTTACCACAGTCTAGGTAGTAATGATTTTCTGTAGATTTTAATTTACCTAATATTAGATGGATACTGCTTTATTTTTTGTTCACTGTCTAAAAGAAATCTAAATTTATTATTAGTTTCTTAAATCTATTTAACATTTTTCTTTTAAAGTCAAGCAATTTATGCTAAAATTATAAATATAAAATCATTATAAAATAAAATGTCTACTATATTTGTAGGTCTAATGATCTGCTTGCATAATTTCACTGAATATTTTCACAAATTAATATGTCTTAACTGAGGAGGCCGGAGCAATAGCACAGCGGTAGGGTGTTTGCCTTGCATTCTGCTGACCCAGGACGGACCTGGGTTTGATCCCTGGACTCCCATATAGTCCCCCAAACCAGGAGTGATTTCTGAGCACAAAGCCTGGAGTAACCCCTGAGTGTCACCAGATGTGACCCAAAAACCAAAAACCAAAAAAAAAGTCTTAACCTCTCTTTCTACTTGTTTGATGTTTATTAAAATAATTAAATACATTAATACCTATATGTAATATGTAATTTAAACCTTTGTATATAGTGCTAGTATATCTAGGATTATTTATATATTTAATACCATTTATGTCTCTATTTTATGGATATAGCATTGCATCATAACAATAGATGTTTCAAGTGTACATCATTATAATTAAGTGGGTATGTTTGCTGTTTGTTTTTATTTCTATGGTTTACTTTTAGCTTAAAAAAGAATTCTCATAGCTGCTAAATTTAGTCTTTGTGCTCCAAATTAAAAAGAAAATTTAGAGAATAGATATTAATTGAAGTCAAAGACTATTGTGAAAAATCCTATTAACAGCCTTTATATATTTTTTTAACTATAGACCATTTTTATGGGGGAGGAGGGAATGTTTGGGGCAGCAAGTTGTTCTTAGGGCTCATTCCAGACTGTGCTCAGCACTTCTGTCAGGGCCTTTGACTTTCTCTCAGTCCTCAACAAAAGGGTTCTCTGGATTTTCTATTTTCAGTGAAGGGCAGTTTCTTCCCTTTCCAGCATCTCTCCTGTGGTTGTCTAGCCACTTGTGCATGCATGTGCACTTCTGCCTACTTAGTGGTGTGCATTCGTTTATATGTGTATTTTTGTGTATATGCTTGTGCATGAAACTGTCACATAGAGAAAAGATGAACCAAAACCTCAGTATTGCTGCCTTGGGGTCTTATGTTCTCAGCTTCCTCAGAACATGAAACAGAAATTTAAATGGGATAAGTATTGATGTTGTTTTTATTGGTTGCACTAATCTTTGTGCAAGACAAGCTCCTTATACACTGTACCCAGGCACCACTCTCAAAAGATTGGAGAGCCAGCACAGCTTATATTTCACATGGCCAACAGAGATTCCATCCCTAACATCCTATCTGGTGCCCTGAGACCCTCCCAGAGTGCCCCAGGGCACAACTGGATGGGACCCTACCTATACTAAATCTTTATTCAGATAATTGATTTTTGTCTTCATTTTCTAAAAAAAAATGTAAAACTACATAAAACTGCACATGATATTTAGTAAAGCTAATGGTTATTTTGTTAACAGTAAATTTATATTCAAATAAATTATGAACTGCTTTCTTATATAGTAAATGATAAGAAGAGAAATACCAAATATTGAGAGAAAGGGCTTCTCCATTAAACATCAGACTTTTTGCTTCACATTACCCTGGGGCCAACTTTTAAGTTTAGTTTTTCTGGATACATCACTCACATATTCCTAATCCATTTTCTTCAGCGTAAAGCTATTCAATATGACCTTGCCTATATCTTTCATCTCCTACATATATAAAAATTAGTTTTATTTTAACTATTGTACTTCTATATTTCTGCTTTCCTTATCTCCTCTCCTGTTGGCATCTGAATATTACTTTGGACTTGATGTTAATCTGTCATGTTGTTCAATGGTTAATTCTCATTCATTTAATCTTAAACTAGTAAAAATGGCATTTCAGGAGCTATACTAACTGCATATTTCCTGATCTTCCTTCAGTCAGATTTTCTGCTTTAAAAATTTTAGTAAGATTTATTTAATATAGTGTCAGTTTCTCAAAATCTCCTCTGAACATGAAAGGAACTCATTAAACATTTGATAAGAGAGTAACACATCTAAAATAAGAGTCTCATGTGAATAAACAATAAATAGGTCCTGTTGCTTAAATTCAGAAGTACAGTATTTGTATTAATATGCCAAGAAGGAAATTTCCTTAAAGTCATATCATCAGGGGTTAAGGATCATTTGTGTTTAGTTGTGCATAGAAAGAAAAACAACAATTTAAACTAATCCTGCTCTGATAAATTGTCAGGGCAAAAGAGCAATGGGATTTTGCTAACTATTGTAGCAAAGCAGTAGAAAAATACAAAATTGTGTCATTTCTATATAGTTCCAAGGCCAAGAAACATGGGAAATGTATAACTTTGTTCAGTATAACTTTTAATCTTTCAGCTAAATTTACATTAGTATGGTTTCCGGAGATATTTCAGTGTGTGAAATTTTATTTAATAGAATCTAATCTAAAAATATTTGGAAAGAAATAGTTTTAATAGAATATTTTTTAAATATTTCTGGCTTTAGGGATTTGAGAGAGAGTAGAAAACTTGCCTTATATATGGCAAGGTCTGATCCCTGTTATTTGACCCAGGTCTGATCCCTGTTATTTGATGTGATTCCCTAGGTTCAACAAGAATGATCCCTGAGTATAAAGACAGGCATAAGCCCTGAAACATATGTTACCCAAATAAAACAAACTCAGTATGACTTCCTACTTTTGAGTTCAAGTGATTCATCATACAGTATTCACAATTTTAAAGCACAATGAACTTTAAATGACATTGAGATGTCTTTAAACTAGTAAAAATATTTTTTCATCTAGTAGAAAAAAATTAAGTATACTTGCTCTCATTATATTCAATAACAGATGTGTTTAAATTAGTCTAAGTATATGCATTCAAGTAACACAAATAAAATGATTACTTTTTAATTTTTAATTCTAACTTCTCATATTATATAACTAGATAATCATATAACCCTCTTCTATTCGAAATGTGATAGCCTTATGTGTTTTAAGTCAATATACTCTAAATAAGATGAATATTTTGGTCACTATAGAAACCTCACAGGTTTCTTTCTTTTTAAGGTTGTGTGTTTTTCCACAAATATGGGATTATCATTTGGAAAGTTAATTAACATAATTAAAAGAATATTGTCATTACAGATGATTTTTGTTATTTTTGTTTGGGGTCACATCTGGTATTACGCAGGGCTCACTTAGGTCTTGCTTAGTGATTTTATGGGGAGTTGGGATTCATCAGGTCAGCAGCATGTCAGGCAAGCTATCTCAAGATATCTCTTTAAGATAATTCTTTTTGGGGGGAGGTTGGTTTTGGGGGTCACACCCGGCAGGACTCAGGGGTTTTTCCTAGCTCTACGCTCACAAAGCGCTCCTGTCAGGCTCGGGGAACCATATGGGATGCCGGGATTCAAACCACCATCCTTCTGCATGCAAGGCAAATGCCTTACCTCCATGTTATCTCTCAGGCCCCGATAATTCTTTTTTTTTTAATAATTTTTAGTAAGACCAATGTGACATACAAATCTTTCACACTTATATTTAAGGTACATAGTGACTGAATTAGAGCCATTCCCACCAACAGTGTTGACCTCTCCATTACTGTTCCCAGCATGCATCACCCTTAACTCTACTCTTTGCCCCATGGACTGCTAGTGTAACAGGTCTCTTGTTTATAGTTTGTTGTAGTTTGGGTCTTAATTCTATTGTCATTGACTTTGAGTTGGGTATTTAGGCCTGATAAATTTTTATTTCCACTCAATGCTCATATGACTGCTTTGCCCCTAGTACCATCCACTTTTTTAAGCTAATTCTTAAAGGCCACATATTCTATTTAACTAATAAATATGACACTCAGAATTGAGATATAAAAACTTTAAGTTCTTGAATAAAGTATTTCCAAAATAAATTTCCTAAATTATATCTGTATTTTATTTGTATAAAATTAATATAAAATAAAAAGAAATATAAAATAAATTTTATTTGTACAAATTATATCTATATTTTCTGCTATTTAGGGAATACTATGTATTCACTTATATATATATTTTTTTCTTTTCACACTGCAACATATCAGATTCCTTTATCAGTAGCTAAGAATCATATAATTTCCCATATTTCTTTCCATTTAAGAATGTCAGACTTAAATAAATTTTACCTGACAGGAAGCATAATTCATTGGCTAAGAATTTTATTAGTTGCTGGGAATTATGTTACTTACCATATTTCCCTTCTCTAGAGTGTCAGAATGAAATAAAATTTACCTGGCAGGTAATCTAATTAATTGGCTAAGTGTATAGATTTTAGAAGAGTATATCTGCCTGTGTTTTCTGCATGGCCTTTGACAATGTATTCAAGTGCATGAATCTCACTTTTCTTTTTCATAAAATATAAACTATATAAATCATAATATTCATGGCTGTTTGTTTTGGCAAATAAAACCACTATTGCATTTCTTTTCCATTTTTACTGATGTTGCAAATACATTACTAACTAAACCTTAGTGATATACTTTTTCATATATTAAAGTCATTTGTTATTTAATTTTTGTGTCAAAGCAGGAATACAAAATATGGGAATTTTCATCCTCTTTATAATCAATATATTATTTGGAAATCACCTATACATTGGGAGATTAGAATAGAGCAGTAGTACAATGCTATGGCCCATAAATTGTCATTAATAAATTTCTTTGATATATTATTCACTTTATGTTTTTGTTTTGAGGCCACATTTACAATGCTCAGGGCTCACTCCTGTCTCTACACTTAGTGATCTCTCCTGTAGGGTTAATGAAACTATAATGTGGTGCTGACAAGCCAATCTGGATACCATGTGCAAGAAAAATACCTTCATTCTATTCATCTCCTGGGCCCATCGTTTACATTTTTGTAGTTAACAGCATGTGTTAACATCTTAACATCTTAAGCATCTTAACATCTTAACAGCATGAGTTCATATATAAGTATTTAACTTTTTTTATAAAATCATGCTAATTCATGATTTTTCAAATAAATATTCATATATTGGTACAAAATATATTTTCATATTTGTACATTGTTATAATTAAATCATCCTATTAATGATTTAGAGTTTTAGAGGCTGCAGTTTTCACTAAAATTCTGAACATGTTGTTTAAGCCTGTACTTCACTTCTTTAGCACTCAGACTTTACTTAAATTTTTATTTTCCAGACCTTATTTATATTTGCTTAAATTCTTGAATTTGGCTACTTTATGTCAGAAAGGATGAATATTAAAATAAATACTTGGCATTGAAAGACAAGAAAGATGGTTAGAATAAATCAAAAATGATGTCAAGAATCTGAACAAAAATTTTTGCCCCAACATTATATTTTTTTGCCAGGTGGCATTTCTATATCTAAATGTTCAGCAACATAGTACAATAATAATTTGTTCACTTTTTTTCGTCTTGGCCCTGCATTATACATACAAATAAAAAATACCGTGTTCTATTTCAGTCATCACTGCACTCACAAATTTTAATGAGCAGCTAGGTATCATTTACAAACATGAACATACAGTTCTTTTGTACAAATCTTCCTTCAGCAATGACTTATGCATTAATTTCTGTACTATATCTCTTCATCTCCTTGTTTTATGCTATTTTTATATTTAACTGTATGCCTGTACCCATGATATGTTATAAAATAGCACTTAATATCTTAAATGTATTATATATTAGTCCTTAAATGTTTTTATATTTTATAATTTATAAATTTTTGGTTTTAGTTTAGGTTTTTTGAGGGAGATTATTTGTTCCATTGATAATATCTATATTTATAGAAGAAGTCAATGCAAAATGTTTCTCTTACTCCATCAAGTTTATAAAATTATCAATGAAAAGTCCCCATCTTTAACATCTTCCAGTCCTTCATTTTACTTCCATTTTTCACACACACACCCACCACCATTTTTGTGCTTAAATATTTTATGATAACTTCCCTTTGTGAAGTTTGATTTTAAATATTAAAATCATTAAAATATTAACATGCATTTATAGGACATTAATATTACCATAAAATGTCCTATTCTTTGATCATGCAACTGCCCCTTTTGACTCAATGTACTAACATATCTGGTGTTCTAGTGCAGTGCCACTTCAATTAAAACTTGAGAATTGATAAAGAAATGTTGAGTTCTGAGGTGACCACTGTCACATGCTGCCAATAGGTCATTTCCTAAAGATTATATTTCTGAAAAATGGACTGTTAAAATAGAACTTATATTTTTGATGTGATAGGCTGTTAGTGTAGAACTTATGTTTGTGATATGTTAGGCTGATTGTATGGAATTAGTAATGTTTATTGGTGTTCATGGTTACAACACCAGAGCCTCTTCATTATTTATGGTAATACAAGATAGTCTTTAAACATTTCCTGAATGAAGGAATCTAAGTGTTCAACAATGGAGAGATGGTTAAATACACATATGATGAAATACTATACAGTCCCTAAAATAAAATTATACAGAGTATCTGGTTACATGGGAATGCTCATTTAAAGGATTAGATAGGGACTAGAAAGATAAAGACTAAGATGCTTGCCTTGAAACCTATTAATATGAGATTGATCCAGAATACCAAATACAGTCCCCTGTACACCTCTCTGAATCAATCCTAAGCAGAGCCAGGAATACCCAAGTAAGACTGGATGTGGTGCACCCCAACCACAAATAAATGCAAAATATGATATAATGCTACATATATTGCTACAGATATTAAAATGTATACTAGGTAGATGTAAGACTGGAAGAAAATATGTTTCACATATAAGTTAGAGAGAAAATCATTAAAATGTCAGTAATAATCATGTCTAAATAGTAGAATGATGAGGGATCATACATATTTTTCCAATGTGCATAAATTTTACATCAAACATTTCAACTTTTAACACAGCTATTTTATTTCTTGACATTCATCTCAATAGTTCACAGTTTTTGAAAAAATATGTGTGTTACTTTGTCCATTGAAGAACTATTCACAGTAACCAGGATGGAAACAATTCAAGTTTCTAGAAGAAATACAAATGGCCAAAAGACACATGAAAAAATGCTCCACATCGCTAATCATCAGGGAGATGCAAATAAAAACAACTATGAGGTACCACCTCACACCACAGAGATTGGCACACATCACAAAGAATGAAAACAAACAGTGTTGGCGGGGATGTGGAGAGAAAGGAATTCTTATCCACTGCTGGTGGGAATGCCCTCTAGTTCAAACTTTATGGAAAGTAATATGGAGATTCCTCCAAAAATTAGAAATTGAGCTCCCATACGATCCAGCTATACCACTCCTAGGAATATACCCTAGGAACACAAAAAAACAATACAAAAATCCCTTCCTTACACTTGTATTCATTGCAGCACTATTTACCATAGCAAGACTCTGGAAACAACCAAGATGCCCTTCAAGAGATGAATGGCTAAAGAAACTGTGGTACATATACACAATGGAATATTATGCAGCCGTCAGGAGAGATGAAGTCATGCAATTTTCCAATACATGGATGTACATGGAATCTATTATGCTGAGTGAAATAAGTCAGAGAGAGAGAGAGAGAGAGAGAGAGAGAGAGAGAGAGAGAGAGAGAGAGAGAAAGAGAGAAACGCAGAATGGTCTCACTCATCTATGGGTTTTAAGAAAAATGAAAGACATTCTTGCAAAAATAATTTATAGACACAAAAGAGAGAAGGGCTGGAAGTTACAGCTCACTTCATGAAGCTCACCACAAATAGGGATGAGTTTAGTTAGAGAAATAACTATATTTTGAACTATCCTAATAATGAGAATGTATGAGGATTATAGAAAGCCTGTCTAGAGTACAGGTGGGGGTTGGGTGGGGAGGAGGGAGATTTGGGACATTGGTGATAGGACTGTTGTTCTTTACATGACTGAAGCTCAAACAAAGTCATGTATGTAATCAAGGTGTTTAACTAAAATACATAAAAAAGAAAAAAATAAATATGACTGGAGAAGTAAAATGTTGTATATGGTGTGTGTATATACACACAATATATTTAAAACAAAATACACATATATATACATACACAATGAAATTTCTATGTTATAAAAATGAAATACAATTTACCCATACTGTAACTAAAGGTATTAATAAACGAAGTCCATTGAGACGGGAAGCAAAATGTATAATGATTTCTCTGATGTCTGAGATAAAAACAGTAGGTGAATAAGAGATTATTAAATACAAAAGATCTTGATTAGTGCCCTACGTAACTGAACTTAACAAGAAGAATAAGAAGCATGGAAGTAACAGGACATTGAATTAATAGAGAAGCTGTCACTGCTGAAGGAAATAGTATTAGAATATTGTATACACAAAACTCTATCATGAAGAGTATTTTAAATCAGTGTTTTAGTTAAAACTAGGAAAAATACAATTCAGTGAAAACAAATAAAATCATATGTCCACAAGAATTGCTTAAAAATATTCATAATAGTATTATTTATAAGTATATAAAATGTAACAAGCAGTATTGTTGATAAAAATACATGGTAATGTTAAAAATAGATCAAGGACCAGAGAAATGGTATAAAGAGGAAGACACTCACCTTTATGTGGTGAACCTGTGTTTGATCACTGGCATTATGTGTAATTTCCTAAGTGTACCAGTATTGATCCCTGAGTGCAGCAAAGTGTAATTCCTAAACTTGCCTACCTCAATAATAAATAATACATGTTGAAAATCAACACAATTAATATGTAAATATGTTTTTCTACAGAAAAGTATACTTTTCTATGATAAAATTTCATCATATGTGTGTATAGCTAAAGTCCCTATATTTCAGTACTTTTGGTTGCTTTAAGTAATATAAAATTTAAGTTTTAACCGCAGTATTTCTCTGTCAGGTATGTGGGTAGTCTGCTTTATCTACCTTTAGGAAAGGAATTGAAGAAAGAGATTACTACATCTTGGGTAGGCTGGAAACAAAATCTCCATTATATTCTTTCAAGCCTTGAACTCTTTTCTTTATATCAAATAAGTATCACTGGATCCTAGTTAAAGTGTTTCTCTCCAGATTCATGTGCATTTTTTTCTTATTCTAGCACGATAAAGTCTCTCTACTTCTCGGGGGTTTCTTTCAACTCATTGTCTACTCTATTCCACTAAATCCATTCCACATTTCCTCTAAAGAAACATAATTGCAGGGTGGAAGAAATCAAATGGCCTGCAATTCCAGATTAAAAACTGTCTAAAATTTTTGGTATTCTTTTCAGTTATTTGCTAAATGTATGGAAATGTGAGAAGCAGCATTCCAATTCCCTACAAAGACTTGCCCTGCACATGGAACTTTTCTATTCTCAGTCATTCTGTATGTTAGTCAAACTCTCAGCTATAATTTTTTTGTTTTGGTTTTTGGGGCCACACCCGTTTGATGCTCAGGGGTTACTCCTGGCTATGTGCTCAGAAGTTTATAATTTTTATAACGTTCATTCCTGGCTATACTTTTTGTATTCCGCATCTTCTGTTTTATTTTTATCATCTTTCATTTTCTTGAAATATCCCTTAATATTTTTATTTAATGGACCTATAAATGATAGACATTTTGTGATTTTCAGTATTAGAAAATTATCTAGATTTTAGGATTAATAAATAGTTTGGCTAGGAGGAAAGAACAGCTAACATATATTCTCTTCAAAATTGAATGGGTTGATAGTTTGCCTTTATAACTCAATATTGAGAAAATAAAGTATCTTTTATATTATATCAAGGGTGATCCTGAAAATATATAATTAAAGTATACCAATGACATTAATGTTATACTTAAGATTCAACCGTACTTATTTTCCTCATATTATTTATTATTTTAAAGAACTAAAATTATCATAGACCATTGAGTGCCATTTTTTGTTGCTAGTTATTATTATAGTAAGAGAACTATATGACTGTGTATTGCCTTTAAAATACTGTACATCAGTCCATCTGATCATTTTTGTTATACATTTTAGTGACATCTGAGCATACATAATAAATTTAATCTACACAATTATTTCTTAAACAAAAATTGCTTCCAATTTTTATAAATTCAAAGATCTTTTCTAATAGTCTTGTCTTTCATATAAATGTTTATATTAATACTTAAATAGGTTAGTCAAATTATTTTTATTAAAATGCTACAACTTTAGGCATTAGTTCTAATCAGCTATTAGTTTGCTTCAGGTTTTATTTCTTGTCATTTTGGATGTACCTCATATTCCAGATCAAATTACATATAATTCACACATTCTAAAAAGTAGACATATCTTCATTAAATGTTCTATTTAA
The DNA here is from genome assembly GCF_024139225.1 of Suncus etruscus. Lineage (NCBI taxonomy): Eukaryota > Metazoa > Chordata > Mammalia > Eulipotyphla > Soricidae > Suncus > Suncus etruscus. Next base: position 120,708,085 of record NC_064851.1, read on the forward strand.
ATTGTATATCTAGGGAATCAATCCCTGTAATAAATCTCTCATGTGTGGTCAGATGCATCTATGCTTACATTAGTGACACTGCTGTTAATATGAAGTCTGACCATCAATAAATTACTGGAACATTCTATATTTTATTCTGTTTTGTATTATAAGTAAAATAAAATCAACTGGAATTGAATTAAGTAGAAACAAGATTCTTCTTTGTTCATTACCTAAATGATTACTTCTCATTTTCAAGGAGCTCTGTTTTGTAAGACCCTAGGAATTTTTCATACAAGGAGACAATAATTAGATAAATCGATTCTGGCAGTGGACAGAAGATCTTGGATTAGGACAAAGAATCGATTGACTGAGACACAAACTTCCAGTTCAAATTTTATTTTCCTAATACCAGATTCCTCAAGAGTCCAGGGGAATGATGGGTCACAGTAGCTTAATAGATTTAGTCTCAACTGCTTAGGAAATCTGCCATGAGTCTGTTATCAAACATGTCCAGTCTTTCCCACTTAGGAAGATATGGTTTTGATGATGTGGACAGCAGTACATTTGTCCTCTGGTGTGTAGGGCAAAGCTGTCAAATCTCTCAGGTTCTCTTTGTACTTCTTTAAACAAAATCCTTATCCTTAAAAAAAAATAGTAAGAAGAAAAGCTTATTAAACCTTCTGCTAGGTCTTTAATGAGTTAACTGGTGATTCAATGATTTTCAAAAATATACTTGCTACTGAATCTTTTCTTTCTCTTCCATCTCGTTTTTTTTTTATTTTTAATAACTTTGCCTTTGTCCTTTTTGAAACAAATGTATTATGATCAATTGTGTCAACTATGAAATATATTTCCTTTAAATAAATTTAAAAAATAAAAAAATGTTTGGAACAAAAAGCTGTTATTAAAAAGTCTTTTGAGAAATATTCTTTTAGCAGCAAGTATAATTCTTCCCTTCCTTCCCAAGAGTTTCTTTGGTTTGACCCTGTAATTCTACATAAACTTCTTCCCTTCTTTCCAATTGGTCTTACTGCCCCCTTGATCCCTCTCCTGCACTCTTTCCTCAATTATCATCTTGACATCTTCTACAGTGACTTAGTTGTAAAGGGTGGTAAAAAAAATTGGTGCTTCCAGAATTATGAAGAAAGGAGAAAGGGGGAAGGTTGTCCTAGAGATGTTATCCCCAAACCGACAAATCTGGAGTTTTGGTCAGAATGGTATTTCCCAAAAGGGCTGTAGATGAGTACCTGAGTCATTCGCAAAGCTGTCAATGTATATGGTAGGTAAGTAGACGTGGATTTGGCAAGGAGGGGATATGACCCCCATCTTTTCCCTTGATTGCCAGCTTTTAGCTGCATAGCCCATTTGCCATAATTTTTCACAGTTTGATTTTAATCTTTATTTTGAGAGCAAGTAAGTTTGTGGAGTTGTCCGGATGTAGACATAGTGACCTTTGTTTGTAACTTGATTTTAGCTTTGATGCTTTGTTTCATGCTGCTTGTTTAAGCCTTAGATTATGTAATTTCTCAACAGTGCACTTATTGCTGATAGTTGAATTTCAATTCATGTTCAATATTTTGAATATGGGTACTCTATGTATTCATTGCAACCAAATTCTTACTGTTTCCAGGTCTTTAAGTCTCTAGTATCTGACAGTATGCATAGATAATAGTCTATGTGTGATAGTTTATGTCAAACTTGCTTGGCCATAGGGTGTCCAGAAAATTAGTCAAATTTCTCATCCTCCATAAAATGAATAAATTCTAATTTTCTCTCTTTATATAAATATTTACATACATTTGGTATACATACACATATGCAATATTATGTAATATAATAAATTATTGTCTTAGTTTTTATATTACCTGGTATATAATACATATCAATTTTTATGCATATGATTAATAACGATTATTTATTTACAAAATTAAACACGATTTTATCAATGTTTTTATTGTTTCACATGAGTTATAATGTTAGTTCTGTTTCTTTATTTTTGGGGGGGTTTGGGCCACACCCATTTAATGCTCAGGGGTTACTCCTGGCTAAGCGCTCAGAAATTGCCCCTGGTTTGGGGGAACCATATGGGACACCGGGGGATCGAACCGCGGTCCTTCCTTGGCTAGCACTTGTAAGGAAGACACCTTACCTCCTGTGCCACCTCACTGGCCCCAATTCTGTTTCTTTATCACTCAATAACCAACAGAGACAGCCTTGCATATCTTTACCATTTTTAATATTTTGTAGTTTGAATGCAGTATGTGTAGAGGTTTACATAGGTTTTATTTTGTGTATATACATTGCTGGATATTTTTGAGTTTCTTGATCTCTGGGAGGTTGCCTATTATTAATTTTGAAAATGAACTTATTATTGATTTTTCAGATACCTTCTATGCTTCTCTTCCTAGTTTTCCAAATGAGCATATGTACATTTGATACTGACTGTCCCATGGTCTTGGTTGTAATAATTATTCTGTATTGTCTTTTGGATTTATTTTAGAATTTATTCTTTTTAAGTTTCCTTTAGCTTGGGGATTTTTGTTGGTCTCTTTTATAACTCATTGCATTTATCTTTCACAGAGTGGTCTATTGGTGAAACTACTGAATATATTATTTGCTTATATCATAGTGATATTTTAATTTCCATCATTTTTCATTTTTATTATTTGATCATTATATTATCTTACTGAGAGTGTTTCCTTTTCCATTAAAGTTATTAATATTTTAATGGGTTTTTTATATTCCTTAACAAATTCTATATCCAAGCAAATGATATAGATCCTAGTAATGAATTTATTAGTTTCCTAAGATTGCTTTTACTTTTTCTCACCTTGTCATGCTTTAAAAATTTTCTTCAAAACAAGAGATGATTTACAGGACAGTAAATAATGAGGTAAATAAACGTTTCAATGTTATGACTTATGTTGAACTGGCTTATATTTGAGCTATGTTTTATCATTCTATCAATAGTTATTAAAAGTTTTATATTCCTCTTATGTATTATTTTATCCTCTCTTGTCCTCATCAGAGATAGTATCTGATGGCTCTTTTGACTTTTATATTTTATGAGAGGCACAAAGTGCTTGTTGACTATGGAGAGGGGCATATTTTCTAATTAACTTAATTAAGTCTAATTAAGTCTTTTAGTGGACCTCTTTTAGGGATGTGTCTTCCGAGTAGTTGTCCACCACTCTTGATACATGTTCCCTTTCTAAACTTAAGGGTTTTTATTTTACTTCACTGAAATATAATTTTCTATACATTATGTATTTAATTTATTCATTCATTATTTTATTCCTTAGGTAAAATAGGAAGTTGAGGGGAGGTAAAATTGAGGGATGCCCTATTCCAGTGGAATCTGACAAAGACCTCTGATAAGTAAAAAGCTCTGAATTTATTTGAAAATGATGGGTCTTTTCTACTCTAGACCATAAAGTGATAACCCCCTTTTCACCTACAAAGAATTGGCACAATTTTTTCCCTCAAATTAGTGAATAAGTTTACCTTTATTCTTCAGCCATTGTCAAAATTACAATTCATGTAACACCTTTCTATTTATTAAAGCAGCTTCTGCTCCAAGCTAGTTCACTCCAAATATCTCATTTTCTAGAACAGAATAGAACTGGCTTCCTTGAGTTTGTTTAGAATGACAATGCAGTGTAGATTTCTGTTGAAACTCTTTCTGCTAGCTCCTGGAAACCAGAAATTTGTTAAAGAGAAGGAGTCAATTGTTGCATTCCACTACTGTGGCCTTGTGAAGCTCTCTTTAGGTTCTCCCAGCAGAATGCTTGGGATTCCGAGAAAATATCATGTGTCTTCCCATATGACTTCAGCTACCAGGAGTATCTCACCTCAAATTAGTTCCTCTTTCTCCAGCCAGCAATTATAATTATTAGAGTCATAATTCTCTTTATGGCACTTAGCAGTCTGTCTGAGGAAAATAAGATCAGGGAACACATCTATAAGCTTTTCCATCTCTTTAGATTTCAGACTAGTAGGTCCTCAAAATCTCAGTTTTTTGAAGGATCCCCAAAATGTGACCTTCAGTTTTTTAGATACAATTTAATTTGGTATAAAGAGAGGAATAGTGACTTTCATCATATAAACTTTCATCATATAAACTGCCTCAAAATGTTAACGCATCATGAGTTAGAAGTAATTATTATATGAGCTAATCATTGTCTTTTAAGTAAAAGAGCTCTGTGAATCAATATTTGAAAAGTTGTGAAGTTTTTCCTAGACATAATATAGACATTTGAGTATATTAATTTTGTTACTGTAATTTTCTGAAACAAATATTGCAAATAATAGAAGAACAACTTTTACTTGAGGTTTAATGTGTAGCCCTCAAAGGAGAGAGAGATTAAAATCTCAGTATTGACCATATATTATATGACCTTACCATTACAACTAGATTTCTGAACATGTATTTTGGCATGAATTTAACTCTGATCACTTTAACTTAAAAGACCAAAATATGGACATTTAATGTTTTGTAAAATCAAGGGCGCTGTTCTCTGTACTATTTCCTGCTGATCCTGCAAGATCAAGCACCAAAAGGCCTCCCAGGCATTTGTCAGCAGCTGCTGAGCTGAATGAAATTGAGAGCTTTGCTCCATTAGCATGGGAGCATCTTGGTAATTTTATGAATAATTAATGTAACACCAACTCATAGTTCTCTTCTCACTAAAATTTCTATTTTAATTGATTTTTCCCAACATTTGGTTGTTCTTAACTTTTTACTAAAAATTAGTGTCAGCTATCAAAGCTATAAATTTCACAAAACCCCCTAATGAGTGAATGTAAAACCATGCCAGAATGTAATAGCACAGTAAATATACTGTTGGAGACATTTTGCAGATTTTGGCCAGAGATCATTTCATGGAGTTTATATTGGTGTTGCGTCCAAATAGTATGAAAAATTTATTCATAAGACAGTGCCATTGTTTTGCTTTGTTTTGTGGCACTAAAAGAATAAAACTTTATTGATACAGTTAGAATATTTTAACACTGTTATTTTTCTTTGATTGTTTCACTTACTATTAGGGAAGATGGTAAGTAAACCTATAATCTAGTTTACAATTTTCATGAGGAAAATGTTTCCCATTATTTTTTGCTAATGATTTTCATTGGCATTTAATATTAAACTCTCATATCAGTAAACACTTATCCTTTAACCAATAATATACACTAATCTAATTTAGTATATTAATGAATAATCTTGAGGCTTTTCTAAAATTGTAACACTTTATTCCTAAACTAAATTATAATCTTATCAACCTAGCACTGTAGGGCGTGGCATGAAGATCTTCAGGTGAATCTTATAATTCTTGGGGTCACAAGAACAGCACTGAATCCTTTGGCCCTCTTATCAATCATTGGCCTCGTTCTACAGAAATCCTGGGAATGACCCCTAGAATGTAAGAGCACCTCCTTAGAAAAATAATTGATAAAAGTAGAGTTACATTTGAAAATTTATGTAAAATAATGGATGTATAATTAAATTTTAACACTTTTTCTTTAATGATAATCAATATAAATTAACTAAATATCATATTAAAAGGAAGGAAGAGAACCAGTTTGACTTTTAAACTGTTGTTTATTTTTTGTGTTTTGACTTTCTGGGTCACATCCAGCAATGCTAAGGAATTAATCCTAGTTCTGTGTTCAGATTTTACTTCTTGTGGTGCTCTGTAGATCATGTGTGGTATCACGGATTGAACCTAAATGGGCTGCATGCAAGATAAGTGTTTTATCCACTGTACTATCACTCCAGTTTTGCTTATGTTTTTTAACTTGATATGATTACTCTTGTTCTTAAAAATTCAAGAGTAAAGAATGGAAACAGATGTAAAGGGAATTACTAACTAAAATAAATCTGGTGTGTCTATATAATTACGTTCCAAAATTTTTGAGAAAACAGAAAATGTTTTGAGATGAAAAGGATTCATGATACAAATGTATGAAAGTCAAAACAGCCATGAAGATAAATTTCTAAATATGCATTTAGCAGCATAGCATATCACTATGGGTTATTGATTCTTTCATGCTGAATAAAATGTATCTAATCCAAATATCTTTTCTCATACTACACATCAGTCTTCATAACCTCAGTACAACAGTATACTTGGTAACATTTAAATAAGATAACCATTAAATTGCACAAACACATGAAAAAAGTAGATCGTGAAAAACTTGTTCAATACCCTGATCTTAAAACAAGAAGTCCTAATGTTACTTTAGTTAACTTTCTTTAGGGACTTGCATACACAATGTTTCAAATTTTTTATCTTATCTAATAGATTCCAGTGTGGATTTTAGAAATTATGAAAATATTGAGATATAGAATGTGCAAGTAAACATCTATAAGTTAGATATAGTTTATACTCAGTAGGCTTCATCAAATTGTCTCAGCTGACTTATGTGAAATGGGGAAGAGAAATGTGGTAGCCATGAAAAGGGAAAATACCACTGCTCTCTCTACCCACTGAATTCACTTGGGGAAGTGTCTGGGAAATTTAGGACTGATAGCAGTCTGCAGTGAGCCTCTCTAGTCCAGGTGTCAGGTCTTACCAGCCCCACAAGACAGCTCTTAATCTGTGCCTGACATTTATTTATACTGCACAACATGAGAAATAACCTGATTTTTTTCAGGGAGCCGTGGGCTTAAGCAGGAGCAAAGAGTGGCTCTTTGCAAAGAATGGAAAGTCAGTGCTAAACCTCACCCATTCTTTTGGAATTTGTCACCTTCTTCATAGAAAAGAATCTCAGTAGGAGATGAACATTTAAGTAAGATAGTTTTATTTAGAGATTATGGGGAAGAAAAGGAAGAGACCCGAGAGTATGCATGTGGAATTGTATTCACCAGCAAAAAAGGGAGAACTGCCACTTGCCTTTGTAGTTTTGATTTTATAGTATTTCTCACAAGTTGTTCCCCTATGGACCTTTCTTCCTAGAAAAGAGTTTGTAGCTATGGCGTTGTCAAGGAAAAGGGTTTGGAACTTTTGCTGCCACCTTCATGCCCTTTTTACAATGTATTGTTCTGCTGGAGCTCCTCTTCTGTTGAATGTCAGCTTTCTCTGGTCCAGTACTGATACCAGTTAAAGCCTTATCAGACCTCGGATTCTATGTCTGCATAGTGCACCCTATAATAGTCCTTTCCTAGCAGCTTTAGGGATAGTAACAGAGAACCTTCCTCAACTCCTGTCTTGATTTGGTTTGGATTTTACAACTCCCAAAGAACCACCCCACCACCTACCTGCCTGCCTTTTGTTTAAAAATCATACAGAGAATGTTGATCATTACAAATGACACATCATGCATATTTAGTAGGAAGACTATCTCCCCGCTGTTTTTTCTAAATTCAATTACTCTATTTGTACTCTGAGATGCTATTCTGACTTTTGAAGAAACCAAATCCATTTCTGACCTAACTGCAGGTGAATTCATTTTCAGTGCTATGTTCCTGTGATTAAAACACACACACACACACACACACTCACACACACACACTAGCCCACGCTCTCCTCTCTCTCTCTTTCTCTCTTTCTCTCTCTCTCTCTCTTTCTCTCTCTCTCTCTCTCTCACACACACACACACACAGACACACACACACACACACACACACACACACACACATACTTAACAAACAAAATCAAGGTGAAATCTTGACTAAGCTAAATAGCCAGATAGCACATACAATGTAAATGTCTTCAATGGCAGTGAAGAGCAGGTGGCCATCTGGAAATTACTCTAGTAGAACACATGAATTCAAAGATATTAAAGTAAATACTTATAATGCACAGACAGAAGGCAGAGCAGCTAAGTATATTTGTAGTTGTTGCCATAATGCTCCTTCATGAGATGCTCCGGAAGTTTTTATGGTAATGTGTAGTACAGTGGAACTTCTAAATCAGGTAAATATACACAGAGGAGAGTGGGGTTTATCTTGGAGAAAGATTCTCTCTGTACTCCATTATTTAGAGGAAAACAAATGTGGTTTCAGGGCAACTAGGAAATGCTACTTATTTTAGAACCATTGCAGGAAGAGCCACAGTATCTGTATAAATGTAAAAAGCAATGGAGGTTCCCACACCACAAAGGTTAATGTTATTGTTTAGCTTAATTTCACCTAAACAGGTTGACAGGTGCCACTAGTGGATGACATTTGATGTGTTTAATTAACATAAATTACAGCACCCGGGTCAAAGTATTAAACTTATTTTTTAAGTTGCGGATGGAAGTTGCTGGCTTTTCTTCTCATTTTTATGCTGTTGTTCTGACTACAGAATATTTTTTCGTGCTTTTTTATCGAGTCACCTTGTTTGCAGAGTGATTTACAATATCATAACGACAGAGCTTTATGCATGCAGTCTTCCAACACAGAGCCAGAGTATCTGCTTCCTTCCACCAATGCCTCAGGGTTCCTTTCCAGTCTCCATTCTACATCCAGTTAGAAACCCTTGTTGTTCCTAAATCTCTTTAGTTGTTTAGCTACACCTGGTAAAAATCTTAAACTTTCCTCTGTCTTTGGAGGTTGTAATGGTCTCTCATGATGGCAGTTATCAAAGTAAATATCTCATTATGAGCAGCAGCATCATAATCAAGAGGGCATCAGTGCTGAGGGGGAAACATTCTGAGCATCTGGGAATCATCCAAAGAGATTGGCCGTAGGTTGCTCTATTTTATTATTTCTCCTTTGGTGATAGACTGTTATATTTACTTTACAATACTTAGAGAATTGCTGAAACACTACTACCTAGGTGAATGTATTACATTATTTTATACTCTATTACATTCCATTTACATGTTTTTAATTTAAAAAAACTATTTTTTTTGCAAAGAAGGGTTTGTTTCCAAAGCAGTTTCCAAGGGTTTCCTTAATTACAGGCTATACAATATATACATATGTACCACAGAGATGAAGACAAGTCCTATAAAAAGGAGGATATGAAATTCTATTGCAGTAAAGATAGGAAGATGGGACAAATAGACTAGTTAGGCTAAATTAAAGACTACCTATTGATATGGAAGAATGAAAATTAGATAAAGAAAGGAACTTGATATAATCCATTGAAAATATTATAGATTAGATAAAAATAAGGAGTCTCCCAAATTCTGAGTAGAATGTTCATAATTTACTCTTGCAGTTTTTCTCTCAGATATTAGTGATATTTTTATCTGGGATTAGATAGGATCTAAAGCAGCCAGTATGTATACCGAAAGCTGTCACACTCAAATAAATCTGTTTCCTTTTCTTTGTTTTTTTTTTTCTTGGCCACATCTGGTGGTCCTTAGGGGTTACTCCTGGCTCTACACTCAGAAATCGGTTTTATGGAATCACATGGGATGCTTGGGATTAAACCCATGTTCATCCTGGGTCAGTCACGTGCAAGCAGATGTCCTACCCTACCACTGTGCTTCCACTCTAGCCCCAATCTCTCAGGTTTTTTTTTCTTACTCAAGTGCCAGCTACATACAACAATCATAAACACATATATAGTATTTTCTATGGGGCTACATACCTATTAACAAATCCAATATTATTCATAGTAATATGAAAATCTTGTGACAAAATGAATTGTTACTCTTGGTTTAGAAAGGACTATAGATTGAAGAGAATATATCTGTTGTTTTCAAAATTTGTTTATGAAAAATACTGTTTTAACATAATGGAGTGACAGATTATTCTCTTTTTGTAGTGTAAGCCTGTACCTAATTATAATAGTGAATTAATGAAATACTGACTTTGTAACACTTGTGCATTTTCTTCATAGGAATAGATTACTTGAAGGATTTTATAAAAAAATAAATGCTAATTTTAGCTATGTCAGCTGTCTAGAAACATTTTTGCCTTAATTTATCCAAATTACCCAGGATGTTACTGAGAATCAACATTGCAAACTTATTTTTAACTCAGTTGTTGATAATATTATTCTGTGATAGTCTGCATATTTCTTGGACAAATATGAATCTGTGGCATACCAGATCTTCCTAATGGATAGAAAAGCTGAGTTAACACAAACACATGAAATATTGAAACTAGAAAAATAGGAAGTTTATATCAGATGTAGATATTTTAAGGATCTGTGTCTAGAAAATTTTCCCTTCTACCAAGCTTCGGTTTCTCTCCAGGCTTTTCCAACCACAAAATAATAATACAGTTTTGGGGACAGGAGCTATAATTTAGCTGGTAAGAGCATTTGATTTGCATGTGGCCAACCCAGGTTTAATCTTCTGCATCCTATATGGTACCCAAACTCACCAGGTATGATCCTTAAATAAAGAGCCATGAATCAACCCAGAACATTGTTCAGTATGACCCAAAAACAAAAAAAGGGAAAAATTTCATAGAGTTTCTCTTGTGACTAAGGTGTAACCTGAGCCTGAAGTCAGCTAATTTCAGATCACAAGATCTGTAAGACTCAACTAGAAGACCTGCTAGGAACATGAAAGAGTTGAAAAGCCAGAGAAGAGAGAAACTAAATTGATAAAATTAAAGACATTGGTGCTAAAGAGATAACATAATGGTTAGGAAACACTCCTTGCACTTGGGAAAACCCAGGTTTGATCCCCAGCACCCAAAACGGTCCTCCAATCTCTGGAACAAGTGATTCCTGAATACAGAGCCAGTAATAAGCCCTGAGTATAGTCAGGTCAGTCAGATACAAAAGCAAAAACAAACAAACAAACAAACAAAAAAAAACAGAAAAAGGAAGATGAAATAAAACAACACAGTAGTACTTGTGATGTCTGCCAGATATAGCTTCCAGATGAGTTAGTGTTTTGTATTATTAGATTTGTTAAATCTCTTGGATGCTGGGCAGCATTAGGTATAGTCCTGAAGGCCCCCAAAACAGGTGTCACTTCTGGGAATTACTTGCATTACTCAAATAATTTGTCACTTGAGAATGCTAAAACTTTGTGTTGGATTAATATACCATCTATGTTTATTCAGTGATTATTTAAAGCTGAAGTACCTCTTGTATTCAAAAGTAATGTTATGTAACCACGTGTATAAAATCAATTCAATTTATTTTTGTTGACACAATAATGTTCAAGTTACTGTTCTCACTGACCTTTTTAAAAGCTTTTACTACAAGAATGAAAGTTGCCCATATAACTCCTCCTTTAAAAAGAATTTATCTTAAAAATCATGTATCTTCTAAGCAGAATGAACAGTGAAGAAATGTTATTGGCAGAAATCATGGAATAAATGTTAGCTTATGCCAAGACTGTGTTTTCACTTTTCTGTATAAAGTCCAATTTGTTGAAGCTATTTGGGTATTTCCTAATTATTCCGCTCAGTGAACTGGGCTGAACAAATAGAACCAAACATGATTTTTTGTTGATTCAGGATATAAACAGCTTAAAAGAACACATTATTTTTGTAATTCAGATAAAAATCCCATATTTACTTAGAACTTACAATAGTGCCATGTCAGGGTGTCGTGTCAAAACATAATATGCATCAAAAAAACTACTCACCCCAGGAATCTTCAAAAAACTTGAAATTGAGTACATTCAGAGGTCTAGTAGTCTCTTTTGATAATTATTATAGTGTTGTTTTTGCTTGTTTGGAAAGAACATGTTTATTTAGTACAACTTAGTGTTTCTACAGCAGGGGTCTTCAAACTTTTTAAAGTGGGAGCTGGATTACGGTCCCTTAGAGAGCTGGAGGGCTGGACTATATGAGCTACTAATTCCTACTCACACTGCACATATCTTATATAAATAAAATAAAAACCATTTATAAATAAATAGATCAGGCATCAGTATTTCAATGGGAACTGTGGGCTTGCTTTTGGCTAATGAGATGGTCAATGTCGGTTCCATATTTGTCACTGCCAGCCGTAAAAAGTGATGCAAGTGGGCATCAGTTAATCTTGCTCTGGTTAGAGATTTCAGATGTTTCATTCTTGAAAAAGTCTGTTCACAGGCGTAGGAGCTGCCAAAGGTGATTACCATTTTGAGTGCATGGTTCCTGATATTTGGATATGTCTCAGAGGGGAGAGATGCATAGAAATTCAAAAGGTTAATTGACTTAAATGCGTCTTTCAGAGAGTCACAATTCTGCAGTTCAGCCAGTTCCATTTGCTAAATTGTAAGAACATTTTCAATCTCAACAGAAAATGGGTTATGAAAAATCTGTATGTCCTGTTCATTGAGATGAAGCTCTTTGAATCTAAATTGAAACTCCTTTTGCAATAATTCTAGTGAAGCCAGACATGTTTCCTTTGGGAATGCAACCAATGGTTTGTCCACTGACAGGTTTTGAGTTGTTGGGAGATGACAGAAGTTTTCCTCCTGTACTTGTTTGATGAGAAGGCCTTATTTTAATTCAAATGCTTTCACATGTGATGCCACATCACAGATGAGCTTCCCCTTGTCTTGAAGTTGCAGATTGAAATTGTTGAGTAGCTCTGTTATATCTGTCAGAAAGGCAAGGTGCCATTTTCAATCTGCATCATTGAGTTCTGGTACTTCTTGGTTTTTTGAAAGTAGAAAAGCTGTAATCTGCGGAAGTAAGTCATAGAAATGTTTCAAAACTCTCCCTTTACTTAGTCAACGGACTTCTGTGTGGTACAGAACATCTTCATGGGCAACATTTACCTCAGATAGAAATTCCTGAAATTGTCTGTGGTTTAGTGCATGAGTTCGAATGTACGAAGGTAAAATCCAAATGGATTAAAGACCTCGATATCAGACCCAAAACCATAAGATATATAGAACATCGCATAGGCAAAACACTCCAGGACATTGAGACTACAGGCATATTCAAGGAGGAAACTGCCACTCTCACAAGCAAGTGAAAGCAGAGATTAACAGATGGGAATATATTAAGCAGAGAAGCTTCTGCCACATCAAAGAAAATAGTGCCCAGGATACAAGAGCCACCCACTGAGTGGGAGAAACCTATTCACCCAATACCATAGATAAGGGGCTAATCTCCGAAATATATAAGGCACTGACAGAAATTTACATGAAAAAAACATCTAATCCCATCAAAAATGGAGAGAAGAAATGGACAGATACTTTGAAAAAAGAAGAAATACAAATGCCAAAAGACACATGAAAAAATGGCTCCACATCACTAATCATCAGGGAGATGCAAATCAAAACAACTATGAGGTACCACCTCACACCACAGAGAATGGCACACATTACAAAGAATGAGAATAAACAGTGTTTGCAGGGATGTGGAGAGAAAGGAACTCTTATCCACTGCTGGTGGGAATGCCATCTAGTTCAACCTTTATGGAAAGCAATATGGAGATTCCTACAAAAAACTGGAAATCGAGGGGTCCCATACAATCCAGCTATACCACTCCTAGGATATACTCTAGGGAAACACAAAAATACAGTACAAAAAATTTTCTACCTTCCACCTATATTCATTGCAGCACTATTTACCATAGCAAGACTTTTGGAAACAACCAAGATGCCCTTCAACAGACGAATGGCTAAAGAAACTGTGGTTACATATACACAATGGAATATTATGCAGCTGTCAGTGAGAGATGAAGTCATGATATTTTCCTATACATGATGCACATGGAATCTATTATGCGGAGTGAAATAAGTCAGAGAGAGAAAGAAAAATGCAGAATGGTCTCACTTATCTATGGATTTTAAGAAAAATGAAAGACAATTCTTGCAATAATAATTTTCAGACACAAAAAGAGAAGAAAAGAGCTGGAAGTTCCAGCTCACCTCAGGACGCTCACCACAAATAGTGATGAGTTTAGTTAGAGAAATAACTACATTTTGAACTGTTTTAATAATGAGAATGTATGACGGAAAATGGAAAGGCCTGTCATAGAGTACAGGCGGGGGTTGGGGTGGTGGGAGGAGGGAGATTTAGGACATTGGTGATGGGAACGGTTGCACTGTGAATGGGTGGTGTTCTTTACATGACTGAAACCCAAACACAATCATGTATGTAATCAAAGTGTGTAATAAAATAAAGAAATATTTAAAAATATTTGGCTAACATGATTTTCCCAGAAAATCAGTCCAAATATTTTGTCTTTCAGTATCGATGGGTATTCAAAATTCCAAACCCCCATCTATATTGCAACATGACTACACAAAACTTTTACAATAAATAACCTCATTTTATTATATCAATTCATTTTAATGAAAACTTATGAGGAAACTATAATGATAAGAGATGTCTATTAGGATGTCTACTGCAAAATACAATATGTCCTTTAGAAACAAAATAAATGATGATTAAAATCTTGAAATTAGAAGTTGGCAAGTAAAAATTATTAGTAGAAATGGTGTAATAGCATAGCGTTGTTAGGAAATAATGTAGGGACAGTACCTCTGTGATGTAGTTTTCACCTTTCAGGCATAAGACTGAAGGATCAATCAGGACTATCCACCATTCCATATGCCAAGTGCTATATCAAAGGTTAGGATCCCTTATTGTTTGTAATCTCAGATAATATATCAAAATGTGATGTATTTGGTGAATAAGCACAACTACAAAAATATGTGTGCATAAACAAATTATACAAGTTTTAATGATGATATACTCAAAATATGTATATTTGGTGAATAGCACAACTACAAAAAATTGAGAGTGCATAAACACCCGTTTGATGCTCAGGGGTTACTCGCTGGCTAAGTGTCTCAGGAAATTGCCACCTGGCTGTCCCGGATGGGGTTTGTTTCCTGCAGGCTGTTGTGAAGGACTGTGCCGTTTCTGTGACTGGGATCCAGGGTTCAAGGCTGGACAGATGGGATCTAATCTCCTGAGGTCTAAGTTGATTCCACATTACATATTTTCAAGGTAGGAGTTATCCCTGTATTGTAAACAACTATGAGTTCCTATCTCTAGTAGATAAGAGCTCTTTTTTATGTGTAAGATTTCTCCTTGTTTTAGTGTGCCTTTGCAGAGAGAAATGGTGCTACGTTATATTGTTGGTGCATTTGGGGGTGGACAGAGAGGAAAACAAAAACAGGTCAATACCCAAAAAAAGATTTAAAAAAACATAGGATTAAAAATGTATATGCTCACATATGTATATGTACCAGACAATTAAAAAATGAATTAACGGAGTATTTAAAGGACCAAAGTGATGCAAAAGATTACCTTACGTTTGGGGAAAGGCAGGTAAAGAGGAGGTGTAATACAGGTCTTATGTTTATGTTGGGAGTACAGGTTTTCCCATTGTCTTTTGGGATTTTCTTGTAGTGTGTGGGTTTCCAGGCACCTTTCCATCACACCCCCTGACCTTCTTCAGATTGGCAAAAGATTAGCGTTATTGTTGGAATCCTTAATAGATATTTGAAACTTCTTTTCATAGTGGTGGAGTGTTTCACCTTCTTTTTCTCCTTCGTCTCTCAAACCTATGACGAGAGCCTCTAGAAGAATTCCGCTTATTTTCAGCATATTAGATTTTTACCCCAGTTTATTACTTTTCTCCTCTTCAAACAAAACCACATAACTTGAACTACCTACTCCTGCCTCCCAATTAGAAGGGGAAATAAGAGAGGCATCAGGACCAAACAGGTGCAAGACTACGAAGTAATAGGGATTAGGTACAGAGGGGGACCACATATTCTAGCACCCTGGGGGTGAGGGGAAGAGAATATGGGAGGTAGGACAAGAACGGAGGAGTAGGGAGGACAAACCGGTGATGGGAATCCCCCCTGATTTTATGTAAATATGTACCTAAAATATTGTTGTCAACAATATGTAAGCCACTATGATCAAAGTAAAAATTATGTTAATATAAAAAATTTAACAAGGAAACTTAAAAAAAAAGAAATTTCCCCTGGCTTGGGGGGACCATATGGGATGCCGGGGATCAAACCGCTGTCCTTTCTTGGCTAGCGCTTGCAAGGCAGACAGACACCTTACCTCTAGCGCCACCTCACCGGCCCCATGTTATACAAGTTTTAATGGGTAAAATCATGAAGACTTCTGTAATTCTATAGTAATGTGACAGAAAATAACACTACTTAATAATCGTTCAGTTAAATAGTAACACTAATTAACTTTTTGGTTGGGGGGAGCATATCAGTCATGCAGATAGGTCACCCCTGGTGGTGCTCCAGGGACCACATATACTGCTATTGACTGAATTCAGGTCAGCCACATGCAAGTAAGCATTTTTTTTTTTTTTTTTTTGGTTTTTGGGCCACACCCAGTAACGCTCAGGGGTTACTCCTGGCTATGCGCTCAGAAGTCGCTCCTGGCTTGGGGGACCATATGGGACACCGGGGGATCTAACCGCGGTCCGTTCAAGGCTAGCGCAGGCGGCCTGACGATACACCTCTCTTCAAGTCTCTGGTTTTGTTTGTTGCATATTTTATTTATTTTTGTTAAGTAGAAAATTAATCTAGATGACTTTTTAATGATAGTACTTTAGGCTGAGTATAGAACCTTTGATTTACTGTTCCTTCAGCACTATATATATATATAATGTTCCTTTTATTGTGAATATTATTAGAATCTTTCCAATGTTTTGTACAGCTCAGGATGCTGTAGATTGCATATATTTATGATATAACTTGTCCATATTTAGTAGTGACAGATAAACAATGTATTTGTTTTCTATTAAATATTATATACAGGTTGACAGAGACCACACCATATGCATAATTTATAAATAATTTTATAAAAGAGGAGGATGAGATAGAAAATGTTACAGAAGAATTATGCCATTCTATGTCCTTCTCCCTCCACTCACTTCACTCAGCATAATACTCTTCATATCCATCCACATATAAGCAAATGCCATGACTTCATTTTTCCTAACAGCTCTGCAGTATTCTATTGTATAGATGTGCCACATAAAATAATCTTATACATTTGTGGAGTATAAAAAAAGATGGTATGTAATAATATCCAGAAACAATAGTGATGATTTCCAAGAGGACATGTTAAAAATAGGAAGCTTGCCACATATAGTGGAGGAGTGCATTTTGATCAGAGAAAGAACTGACAATAATAGTTGGAAATGATGACCTGGACAAGAACTGAATGCTGAAAAGAAATAGTGATATGAATGGAAAAGAAATAGGGATATTCATGGTTCCCCTTTATTAAAAATTGTGCAAACCAAAGTGTTTAAAAGCAAAGAGAAAGAGGGAGAAGTAAAATGTCTGCCGCCGGAGATAGGCAGGAAGGAGGCAGGAGGGAAACTAGGGACATTGTTGATAGGAAATGTGCACTGAGGAAAGATGTTGCATATTATATAACTGAAATTCAATCATTAACATTTATAATTAAAAAATGAACCAAACAACTGTCTTATCACAACCTTGTAACTACAATATTTTAATAAAGTAAAAGAAAAAAGAAAATTTTACGGAGAGGATGTTGAATAGGTAATCACTATATGGACTTTTGCTGTCCCCAGAATATCCTACAAGTGATATGGTATAAATAGGGACCACAGCATACTACTAGAGGATCATATTGTCAGACAAGGTGACCACAGGAAGGAAGCAAGATCAGAAGGGGATGACGGTTGGGGAAAGTTTGATTTATGCCATCTCTCTGCTCGCTTTGCAAAAAATAGTTTGCCTTACCCTTACTATCAAGTGACAAGATCTGTGTTTTAGAAATTCAAATATTTCTTAATTCTGTAAAAGTGTTCATGAGATTATTTTAAAGATATTTATAAAATTAGTCCCTAAAACGTCCAAGTCTATTCATGTACAACCTGTTGGTAAATATAGAAGAAAAAATGATGACATACTTTTCTTTTCTTTTTTTTTTTTTTGTCCTCCCCGATGACATACTTTTCATACCTGTTAGAAGAGAATGGCTAACAAGACATACTGGTTCCCCATTATAGAACAGAATCCAAGGGAAGCAACACAATATGTAGGGAAAGCAAAATGATGAGCCTATTTCATACTCAGGCATCATGTGGTTACCTGAGCGTCTCTTTTCCAATGCTGACTATCAAAGAATCTACTATTGAAGGTATCATCATGGGATACAGAGCTCTTCTTGAAATAAGGTTCATTGCAGAATTATTCAAAGTAGTTAAGAGCTAGAAATAGCCATAGTTTTATCAACCAAAACAATAAGATGTGAGGTGGAGTATTTATAAGGCATATTATAAGATAAAAAATGTGATTTGTGATATCGTGATGGAACTCAGGTATTAGGCTTAGTGAAATAAGTTAACAACAGAAAGGCAAAGAGCATGAGATTTTACTATATGTGGCACACAAAGGATAAAATAGTGAACATATTACACATCATAAACAAACTTTTATGGTATAGCACCAAATTAATGGCTACACAGAGACAAGCAGAAAGTGAGTTGGGATAAAAGGTGCCAAAAGCATGGTCATGAATGGAAAATAGAATTTGAGTGTATTGACATATTTTAGTATTTGCAGATGTTTATTTCAAAGGCTGCAGAGCTGAAAATCACTTATTATGTTATAAACTGTATTGCTGCAATTAGTGAAAAAAGAGTGAAAATAGAACATAAACCTGTGCACAAAAGGCAGCAAGTGCAGTCATATTATATTAGAACATACACAGAGTTCAATTGTTGAGTTACTTTTGATCATCTGGCGATTTTTGAAGCCTAGTACTTTTTCCAGTAAGTATCCACCCTGGAACATTCAAAGCACATGGCAGGTCACCAAAGAGTTCACATCAGAATATTTTCTAGTGCATTCCATAAAAGATTTTTATTGACCATTTCTCTGTTGCACTTTATGTCTCAGAGCATTTCAAACCATCGTTCTATAACAAAGAGAATTCTGTTTGCCTTAAGGCCAACTCATTCAGGATGCTTCAAACTCTGACAAAAATGTCAGTGTTTTGACATTTTCCCCCCTTTCCTCAAGTGTTAAATACAAGTTCTCTGAGTATCTCCCTGAGTCAATATCAGTTTATCTTGGCTACAGTCACTTAGAATTACTGGTCTAAATTTTACTCATGGTCCAATAAATTTGCATCTTTCCTGGTATGTTTCCTCATTCACAAACTGGTATAGGAGAGATAAAATTCTATATATATATACTATACTATTGAAATATATATATACACACTATTAAATGAATTTCAATTTACTATTGAAATGAGTGTAGGAGAGTTGTAATATACTTCTAGAGCCCTAAAATATAGGTTTCTATCCACAAAAAATTCTCTTTTTTTTCTAATTAAAAAATTAGAAAATTTTGACCAAAGTGGATTACAAATCTTTCACAGTTATATTTTAGGTACATAGTGACATTGAATCAGGGGCATTCCCACCACCAGTGTTGTCCTCCCTCCACCCCTGTTCCTAGCATGCATCCCATATCCCCTTCTTTTGACCCCCAGGCTGCTAGTATAAGTGGTCCGCTCTGTGTCTGGAGTTGTAGATTGGGTTTTGATTCTGTTGTCGTTGGCGTTGGATTTGGTGTTTAAGTATGATCATTTTTTATTTCTACTCAATATTCATACACCTGTTTGGTCTTGGTACCCTCCATTATTTCCCCCTCAATTTGTGAGGCAGAACAAGATGGTTCACGTTATGTGGTTCTGTTTGGAGGGTTTATCCACAAAAAATTTTAATGATTCCATGAAATTGCTGTTTTAAAGAGCCAGAATTAATTTTAAGAATGACTATAGAGGAGTTTATTATGTTTGATTTGGAGTTACAAACAAGATGACTCTCAGACCTGAGAAGTTACTTGAATATGTTCATAAAATACAGATGATGTAAATATTTTCCAACTTTTTATGACAAGAAATCATTGAGTCATTATGTGACTAACATGTGAATCATCAAACTATTGATTTTGTTTTTGGTTTGATTCGTTGCACACAGAACAATTTCTACTTAACAATTTTTTTAAAATTGAGCTATAAAAGATGGCTGGTGCTTGATTTTAAAAAAAATTCCCAAGAAGTATAATTTCTGACTAAAAATTATGATTATAATAAAAAGATCATAGATTATTTATTATATTTTATCTCATCATCATTAACAATTGTAATTTCAGAACAAAAAAGGGAAGAATAAACTAAGGAGTGAGCAAGTAAGATAATGGAAAAATTAGTCATTACAATAGATATTTATAATAAATGGACAAAAAGGAAAGGGGAAAGAGAAGGGAAGGGAGGGGAGGGGTGGGTTGGAAAAGGGAAAGGAGGGAGGGAAGAGGTGGAGAGGGAAAGGGAAGGAAGGGAAGGGTGGGAGATAGTGATAAATACTTCTAATAATTGAAAGTATTGGTATCTTTGTTTTGTTAGTGTTAGAAAGCTGGTTGTGATACAGTATTTGGGGTTTATAAGTTGTGACATTAAGAAAGTAAGTTAATTATCTTTCTATATTATTACAACTAAATAGAATCAAAAAGCACTTCAAAATAGAGTTATGAAGAGCTAACTTTTAAAATATGAAGATTTATTAATTAAAATATACTCTAAAGATCATGGATATACTTAATGGTATAATTTCTGTCAGGATTTCAATATTGTTAGGCTGATAAAGCATATTCACCTGTATCTGAATTAAATAGATGAAAATATTATTTGTGTGTTGAGGTATAGACTGTTATTAGTTATATATCCATATGCTTAAGTATTATTATATGAGCCTATAGATTTAAAATATGTAACATATGTAATATAGTATATTTTATTTAAAATATGTAGTAGTCTTAAGTGGCAATAAGTTAGAAAGCTAAACTCAAAAAGACATTTGGGACTCAATCTGAAGTTTTCTTTACCAAAGATTCTAGAAATCTAATGGTGTAATAGTTAAGACCTGTGAATTTGACATTTTGATAACTGTGAACCACTGGTGGCTCACAATTGAATGTGGTTTAATTAACTGGAATTGCAGTGCTGGCATCAAAGTGGAAATTTAAAGAGGAGAAATGGAACAGCCACCTGTAGCCTGCCAGGTAGTTAAATGTCCTTGTTCTTCTAAGTGATTAAGCAAAGGTCTTCTTGACCACTTAAGTCTGCAGCATTGAAGTAGGAAAATTTCATTGAGTATTAAATGACAGGAGTCTTATGGAAAATAGCATATATTTTTTAATCCTTGCATTTAGGTATTAGATGTAAAAATAACAAAAATTGAAACAGAGTTAGGGAGATCCACAGAGGATGAACCTGGGAGATAATGAAAACAACAACTACAACCAGAGTAATCCTTCCACTCCTTCCACAAGAAAATTTCATCTGATGGGAAAACCAGCTTCACTAATGTGAGTTCTTGGAGAGGAAAATACGTAACACTTAAGGTAAAGGAAGTTTGAGCAGACGAATTGAAAAGATAACTCCTCTGTCAAATTCTAGAACTAATAAAAGCATGTAGATGTTTTCATGTAATTCCATTATCATTCTGTCTTCAGTGAAAAAGTTTTAAAAAGGACAAGCATGGGCTGTAGCTATAGCACAGAGATAGGGCATTTGCCTTTCACACAGCTGACTTGGGACGGAAC
This sequence comes from Suncus etruscus, assembly GCF_024139225.1. Taxonomy (NCBI): domain Eukaryota; kingdom Metazoa; phylum Chordata; class Mammalia; order Eulipotyphla; family Soricidae; genus Suncus; species Suncus etruscus. Next base: position 120,729,493 of record NC_064851.1, read on the forward strand.
CAGGTTCGACTCCTGGCATCCCATAAGTCCCCCAAGCCTGCCAGAAGCTATTCCTGAGCAAAGAGCCAGGAATAATTCCTAAACACTGTCAAGTGTAGCCCAAAACAAATCAACCAAACACACAAATAAACAAACAAAATAAAAATGAACAAGCAAAATAATTTAATCTTATTTTTCAATCTTGCAAAAACAGTCAAAAAAGTAAAAAATGATGTTAATAATGAGATATGTTTAAATGGATATTCTTATAATTTACTTTAAATTGCTCTTTAAATGTTTCAAAATGTAGGCTTAAATAAGATTGTGTGTGAAATTTTTAGAGTACCTTTTTTAAAGTGTAGTGTATTTCATGAATATAGTGTATTAGAAAATAGTATATTAAGAATATAGTGTTGTAGCAATGGCTTCAACTATTTTTCTTTGTTAGAATTTGAGAATAGAAAAATCTAGAATGCAACTTAAAATAAAATGTCACTCTCCTCAGTTTGATTGAGTTAACCAATAAACTCTTTGAAGACATCTCTAAGGTGTCAATAATGAAACAGCCTTCTTTGGCAGGAATATTTATATTGTATCAAGGAATTCCTCTGGTGATGAATGAAAAGTGTCTACAAAGGATAAACAGTGTTTAAAATCCACAAAAGCAGAGCTCACCAAAGCAGAAATATAGGGCGACTTGCAGGATAACTAACAAATTATTTAAGAAATGGATTGATAGAAAGGTAACAGTGAAAGTTTTACACATAATAAAAAATGAAGGTCTGCATTGACAATTCTCTTTCAGCTCTTTTGGAATAAAATAAAACACAAGATTAAAAGCATCCTCGATATTTAAAATACACAAAGAATTTGTTTTGCTTCCTTAGATAACTTCTACTTCAATTATATCCTTAATTCTTGCTAGCAAAAGTTGATGTTATTGTTGACATTTAAACATACTTGACTTCATGAATTTTGAAAATTTCAAAAAAATTAGATTTTTGGATATTATAAATAATTTAATAGAATCTTATTATGTACGTAGAATCTCACTAGTGATAGTTTTTAGTTCCTTGTTTCATAAATCTAATTTATTTTAGACAATTAGATCTGAAATATTTACCTTTTTTGACAATTTTATATATAACAAGACTTTGTTATTTCTGACAATATGTGTACTTTTTTACTGTTATTTTGTTTTTTGGGCACACTTTGAATTACTTAGATCTTAATTTTGTTTCTGTGCCCAGGGATCTTTCTTGGAACTATGGAGCTATTTGTGGTGCCACAGATAGAACCTGGTTTGGCCACACATAAGGTATCTTAACCTTGTACTATCTCTCTTGCTCCAACATTGTATATCTGCTTTAGAACAATGAATATGACAGCAATCATTAAAAATCTTATCGGAGCCGAAGTGCAGCAGTAGGGCATTTGCCTTACATGCTGCTGACCGAGGAGGGAATTGGGTTCATCCCCTGGTGTCCCATGTGGTAACACATGAGCATCACTGGTGTGGCCCCAAAATACAAAAAAATATCTTTAATTTTTATCTGTTCTCATTACAAATTTAGATTTGCATATTCATATCAAATTATCTGTTAAAGAATAGAATAATTTGAGATCCACCCAGAAAAGGGTTGATGTACTAGAAAAAATAGAGTATAATGATAAAATTATTCTTGATAAGCCAGTAAAAATAATGTGTGTGGGGGGGGGTCACATTTTTTAAATTAACTGAATGATATGTGATGGAATGGGGTAAAACTTTCATTCAAATAAAATTCTTAAGTGCTCCTGCATATCTTTTTAATTAAGAGATCTATTTTTTTTTCAGTATCTTAATCATTTTCTTCTTGTTTAGTTTCAGTACTCCCAGCAGAGCAGATATTTTGTTTAATATGTTTGGTTAAAAATGCCAAACAAGATGGCCTCTTTGACTTTGTTGTTAAGTTTGGACGTAGGCTTCTATTTAAAAAAAGAAATCCCCCAGAACATTGATTCCACTGGATCTTTCATTATGATTGTAAAGAAAAAAAAATAATCTAAGAATGTATCACTTGTTGGGATCATCAGAGAGCTGTGGTAATAAAGAAATTCAATAAACTGAATTTTAGACTGACTATATTGAAGAAGGGTCACTGGCTTTGTTTCAGAGCTTAAAGAAAGACATGACTACTTTAGCAGTTTTTTGTTTTTTTGTTTTTTGGTTTTTGGGTCACATCTGGCGGTGCTCAGGGGTTACTCCTGGCTGTCTGCTCAGAAATAGCTCCTGGCAGGCACGGGGGACCATATGGGACACCGGGATTCGAACCAAACACCTTTAGTCCTGGATCGGCTGCTTGCAAGGCAAACGCCACTGTTCTATCTCTCCGGGCCCCGAGAAATATATTTTCAACTACTTGACTTGCACACAGTTGATCTGAGTTCAATTTCCTGCACCTATATATACCTGATCTCTGCCAGGGCTAATCCTTGAGTGCTGTTAGGAGTAAGCCATAAATTTCAGGTTGTCACCTGAAAGGCAAATTTTAAAAATAAAAATAAAGGGGCCGTACCGATAGTTCAGTGGTAGGGCATTTGCTTTGCATGTGGCTGACCTGAAGCTGGACCTCGGTTCCATATCTGGCATCCCAATAGTTCCTCGAGCCTGCCAGGAACGATTTCTTATCACAGAGCTAGAAGTAACCCCTGAGCATTGCAAGGTGTGGCCCCCTCCAGAAGAAGCCCAAAGAAACAAAACAAAAATAAAGATCTATGTTCAGACCCATATATTACAAACTGAAAGAACAAAATAAAAAATAAAGATCTATGTTCAGACCCATAAATTACAAACTAAATAATTGATTTCTTTTTTGGGAAAGTATCTGAGGTTTTTTTGTTTGTTTTTAAATTGTTCCTTAGACCCAATAACTCTAAATTCCAAAGACCTTATATCAAAGGAGCTTAGAAAACATGTTCATTAAATCTAAATATCTTATTCATATGAAGAAAGGATCCTTCCATGAGAAATAGCAGACGATTCAGTGTTCAGCATAACCTGTAAATTAACCTAGAAGAAGACTTTAATTAAAAAAAGAAAGAAATGCAATGATTTATGTTCATATTCTTGAAAAAATCATTTCAAAATAACTGAGAATTAATTGATTTGACATTTTATTTCAGAATAAATTTATTTTCCCATAAACTAGATAGAAACCACACTGTAGATTACTATTTGTCTATTTATGCAAACCTATATTATATTAGGAGCACTTAAAGGAAACAATTCATAAAAAAGACATGATGGTGATGGGCAAGTATATCATTTAAAATGAAGAATGATTTAAGGAATTAAAGCCAACGTCTAAAGAAAGAAAGCATTATGATTTGAGAGATGTTAGCATTTTGAAACCTATATAGCTTATATGTTATATTAAGTGAGGTATTCTTTTGATTTTACTCAAATTTTATTTCTGCCTCTGAACTCGGGAATCATTCCTGGATGGCTCAAGGGAACATACCTATTGTCGAAGTCTGAACCCTAGTCAACCCAGGTCACCACTACCCTTTCTATTATAGCTCCAGAACTGTAAATGATATGTTTATAGTTAACATAAATACTAATTGTCATAAGACAACACAATGATACAATTTTGGTTTAAAGAATTTTAATTTGCAGAGGAAAAAGAATTGCTCTGCTCTGTAGAGCAGAAGTCCTCTCCAAGATGCTTTTGACTCTTTGTCAGTCCTTGCACAAAGAATTCCTTTTTACTGAATGAAATAGGAATAGTTTATTAGGTCATCACAGAAAGCATAGAATTCGAAATTACTTTGAATTATTTTTACCAAATAAATATATTAAATGCAATCATATCTGTAAAATATTTAATAACAGATGATATTCTATAATTTGAATTTTTTTAAATATATTAAGAATTTTAAAATAGTCCTCCTTCTTTACTTCATTTTGATTAAAAAAAAAAAAAAGAAACATATTAAAAGTAAGTAAGCCAGCCACTTGACCCAGTTAAGAATGTTGTCATTGAGACTGGAGCAAGACCACAGTGGATAGAGCATTTGCCTTGCATGCAGCCAATCAGGGTTCAATCCTCATAATCCCATATGAACCCCTAAGCCTGCTAAGTTATTTCTTAGTGCATAGCCAGGTATAAACCCCTGAGCATCACTTGCTGTGGCCCCAAGAAAACAAACCAAAAATGCTGTCATTATTTACAAAATTGGCATCCACTTTCTAGTCTTTAAGTCATATAAAACATACATAAAATTACATTATTGGTTTTATTGAATTATATTAATTTAATATAGACTATATAATATATAACAATTTTTTCTAATTTTTTGTGTTTGTGTATGCTTATCTACATTGAAGTTAAATATACTGTTTCTTCAAAAATTTGGAAACTGGTTATACTTAAAGACAAGAAAATTAGATGTTGTATAAATTATGCCTTATTAATACTGTCATAAGTAAAAACCTTTATGGCATTTTCAATATTGCATATTGAAATGCTGTATAAAATGGATACATTAAATATGTATTATTAGTCTGACAATAAAAGTACTATATCATTATACTTCATCAATTATTGAAATCAATATTATTATATCTATATATTATATCTATTATATCTAGCCATATAGGAAAATTTTGAGCAAAGTCAAAATCAGTGGTAAAAATATGCCAAAAATAACCGTGCTTTATTGAAATGTATTGCTTATAAATTCAGCAATAAAAGCTGCTGGATATATGATAGATCATATTCTGTAGGCAGTTTCGGTTCTAATGTGTTAAAGTGGAAATGAAAAGGAACTCCACCCATATAAATGCTTATTGTTCACAGACAAGATGCAAAACAATAACTTTCCCACAATCATAATGCCAAAGAGAAAGCTTTTTATCCTAGAAATACGATTAAACCCTGAGATAAGAATAATTGCCTGCCTGGAGAGATAAGTAATGTACTATCAGAAAATCCCTGGTGTAAAGCAATAACTGAGAAAAAGTGTTGTCTCCTAATATGATAAGTTACACAGTATTATCTAATTCATATGTATTTCTGTTCATATTTGTCTTCTCTAGAAATAGGCACAAAACTATAAGTTTACACTAAATTATATGTGGAAATAGAGGTAATTTATTAGTTAAATGCAAAAAAGTTTGAAAAATTTTAAATTAATATTATTTCCACATTATAAAAGCACTTTCTAGAAAATTCTATATTATGTGACATTTGTCTTAAAGGCTATGATGAATTGTCATCTGCATTTTTCAATGTATAAAAAGCTAAATGTATTCACTTTGACTTTAAATTTTATAAAATACATTTAAGGAAAATACAATAGACTATATCAATCTGCAGTGTGTAAATGTGAAGATGTTATATAATTAAGCATGGATTATTGAGAATGGACAAAAATTTAATTACTGAAATATATAGTTGTTTTTCTGTTTGTTTTTGCATCAATTCTCAGGAGTTACTCCTGGCTCTGCACTCAGAATCACTCAAGAGACCTGGACATCAGACCTAGGTCAGTAGGGAATATGCAAGGCAAATGCCCTACCTGCTGTATTCTTCCTCCAGACACTAAATGGACTATTCTTTTTACAATTATGAATTAATTTGGGGGCCAGAGTGATAGTGCAGCAGTTGGGCATTTGCCTTTCACATGACTGATCTAGTTCAGACATAGATTGAATCTTTGGCATCCGCAAGCCAGGAGTGATTTCTGAGCACATAGCCAGGAGTAATCCCTGAGCATCACCGGGAGTGGCCCAAAACCAAAAAAAAAAAAAAAAGTATGAATTAATTTTAAGTAACAATTACTAAGATTCAATGAAATTGGTGCATTTAAATTTATTTACGTGCTATTAAAGTTTTTCTCAAAAAGATGCGTAATTAGCACGTAGCATTTTGTAATATTAACGTTATTTACTTTTCAACCTAGAGCTTCTTTTTTTTACCAGGAGTAAAGTATGTATATAACTCATTATTTTCACTGTAGATTTAAAGCTAATGCCAGGTATATGATGTTGTAATACATGGGAAACATAGTTTCAACCATTTCTATAGTTTTATTCTTCTGCAGGCCAAGTAGAATAGCCCAGAGCCAATTTAGTTATAATATATAGTCCTAGCATATTTTTGATTTAAAAAGAATGTAGTTTTTTTATATTTTCTTGTTTTAACTGGTGACCTTAAACAATTATTTGATCTAAAACCTAATTGTAATTGGAGGAAATACTATTTAATTAAATTGGAATTTTTTTCTATCTAACCCATTTGCTTACTCTATAGCCCAGCTCTTCCACAGCATAGCTATTTCTATGAAGTGAAGAATAAGATCATATACAAAAAAGAAAATCAGAGATAAAAAATCATTAATTAATCATATTCATTTTTATTTCATTGTTTTCGGGACTTGAGGAAGGCAAGCACCATAACCTTTGAACTATTTTCTCTTTTCCAAATCATTTTTGAAGATATTATACTGTTGTCATTAGAATATTTTTCATAAAATAAAAATTCAAAATTTAGTGAAAAGATTGAATCTAAAATTGACTATTCTTTTATTTTCATTTATTTATTTTTGGTTTTTGGGCCACACCTGGTGATGCTCAGGGGTTACTCCTGGCTATGTGCTCAGATTGCTCCTGGCTTGGGGGACCATATGAAATGCCAGGAGGATCATACTGTGGTCCTTCCTAGGCTAGGACGCCATGGCGGACACCTTACCACTTGCACCACCGCTCCAGCCTCATATGATTAACTATATTTTTTGACCCACTATATCCATCACTTGAATATTATTTTGAATACATATTCAGGGCAAAAATTGTAGTCAAAAGCAATATTTTGGGACCAAAGAACATCTGGCATGATCAATTTATTTATTGGAATGTTTGCTTTGAACTAATTGAACTGATTATTTTTGAGTTTATAGCATATTAAATTATTATATTCCATTGAATTAAAGATTAAAGGATGCACCATTATTTACATTGTACTTAAGTTTTCACATCACTCTAAAATCACTTTTGCTTTTAATACTTTCAGTTATATAAAAATGCACAATTAGAATTAAAGCACAATGTAAAATAGAACTCAATATAAATCTCTACTTCATATACTTGCAAGACAAGACTTCACTTTTTACAATTTGTGAGAGATTATTTAGTGTTTTATATTAAAGCTTAAAATAAAGCATTACTTTAAAAAGCAATGTAACAATAATCAAGTTCTAATTCTTTTATTTTTATGTCAAAAACAACAGAAAAGCACTGGCAGTTATAATGAAAGATAGGGAAACGTTAAATAAAATACTACTTGTAATTTATCAAATGCATTTTTACATTAATACTTATTTAATGTTCATATTTACACCCATGGGCTACATATTCAAAAATATTTATCTCATGAGCTCAAAATTATGATGTATAGCACAATATTTAAGTAGGTAAAGTACTTAAGACCAAATGTTAATTGCATACTTTCATCTAATTATGTACGATTACTCTATTATTGCAAGCCTAATATTGTTAATGTGATACTTTCTCTTCATAAAGGAGCTTAAACTGCTTTGTTTCCCATTGTCACTATATCTTTAGGAATGTATACAGATTATTATAATTATCTGCAATGATAGAAGTCCAATCAAACTTAATAAAAATGATGAAAAGAAAATATTATGACTTTTTATAATATGTGTGAAGATAGGTGAGCCAGGATTGATGCATTTAATAAATATTTTCAATAAAAGCCTTGCTTGTTTTCATTTTCTATTACATTTTTCAGCCTTCTCAATATAATGCAAAAAAAAAAATACACATTGTCTGCTTCAAAGAATCATAGGAAGAAACAACAAAGACACAAAGACTAGCAGAATAGGCTCATTTCTGTCTTATGTTTTTATTTTAGTTTATTTTCTTATTTTCAACATGGAAACCTGTCACAAACTCACTATAGCAAACCCGTTCTTATGTGTCTTTGCTCAGAAGTAGGTTACAAGCTCACTTGAAACATTACAAGCAAATAAACTTAGAGTAGCCAGATATTATATTGGAAAGAGAAGGTAAACTGTGGAATAAGATCAAGGTTCTGAAAATGTGGATTAAATGGGAAATGGCTTGAACTAGCAGCCACTTGCTTAAGCAATATACTTTGAGTTTCAAGGACTCTGGATTTTTTTTGTGTGTGTGGTTTTTGGGTCACACCTGGCAGTGCTCAGGGGTTATTCCTAGCTCCAGGCTCAGAAATTGCTCCTGGCAGGCTCGGGGGACTTAATGGGACGCTGGGATTTGAACAGATGACCTCCTGCATGAAAGGCAAATGCCTTACCTCCATGCTATCTCTCCGGCCCCACTCGGTTTTTTATAGTTTTCTTGGCTTTCTTCTCTGTCTGTCTCTGTCTCTCTCTCTCTTTTTATGAGAGATTCCTACAGGTGCTTTCTACTTACTTTACAGAAAAACTATTAAATGTCCTATTGCCACTTCCTCCTCCTGGAAATGGTCCCGGGTACTTCCTAAATAGTGCTCAGGGGCTCAAGGTTCACTACAGGGATTCTCTGACAGAAAAAGGGATGGTTCATTGCTGTTCTGGAATGTGGCACTCTTAGAGCCTAGCTGCCAGGAAATGCCTGGATTTCTTCAGCTTTGCATAAAGGTCCCACAGTGATGCTGATGTGATAGGACCCATGTTCTGCAGATGGATCCTGAGCCTGGGTGATGGCTGAACTGAACAGAGCTGAGTATGGTCCCCAAAGAAACAAAAATCTAGCAAGTAATTTCAAGAATCCTACTTTTAAAGCATGAATTGTTTGCAGAATATTTTCTTGTTCACATTTTAAAAAACAATGTAGAATAATGTCTTTGAAAACAATTTTTAAAAAATCTGATTTCATCCTAAGAAAGTACATATTATATGATAGTTGCAACATTTTTTTTCTTGAAAGAATAACAACAAAATTAGCCTAAAAGCTCACAGACATAGATGTGGACATCTTGTGGATATTTATAGTCAATGTTTATTATTACATAATTTGAATTATGTTCAAAATGGACTGAATGAGATTGTTCCCTTAGTATACAAATTGGATCTTCTGATAATTACTAATACACAGTTCAGGCCAAGAAATTAAGAGCAGAAATTTTAAGCAGATTGTCTAAACGTATTCTTATTATGCAGAAGTTTCTAAACTTATTTAGATTCCTGGCCCATTTTCAGAAAAAAAGTATTGTTTCTCTCTAGAAATCCACTTTCTTTAAAAAGAGCAAACATGAAGCACCTACCAGTTATATTTAAAGCCACTGCTAACTCCTGAATAATTACATTCCCACCTCCCAGCAGGATGAACAAGGAGAAAAATTCAGATAATCTAGCTTTAGAGTTACTACAACCCATGATTATACCAAGTAATCTCTGTTAAGGAAAAGCAGCATCTTAGTAATACTATAAGCATTAATACGCTTAACTTGATTGAGTCATTCAAAATCAAGCTTCAATAATATCAGGATTTCATTATGTGTAAAAGACAAAACTATTTCTTTTATCCATTTTAAAAATATATTCTTTTCTTTGTCTAGAATCAATTCTGCAGGGGATGTAATGATGTGCAACCCTTTTATTTTTGCTATATTTTCTTTACCATCTGATCCATGCTGAAATCACACCCCTAAATCAAGGAATCTTAATACTTTTGTATTTTTCTACGTATTTTATGATATAATATTTTATAGTCAATTCTTTATCCATTAAAAATGAATGTGTATGTTATAATATAGTAGAGGGATTGATTCTTTTGTTTGTAGTTCTCCAATTTTCCCAGCGCCATTTATTGAGGGAACTTTCATTGTTTTATTGCAGGCTCTTAACTCCTTTACCATAAATTAATTATAATAGAAGAGATCTTGAAACAACATAAATGCCCACCAATAGATAAATGGAGAAAGATGTAGTACATATTTACAATGAAATACTAGCCAGTCACATAAAGATGAGATACTGCCTCTTGTAATGATGTTGATGCATGAATAAAAAAAAACACATGATATCTTACAAAATATTCTTAGCACTTAAATTCTTCTTAGCCTCACAGGTTTGAGATTCATTCTTGTCTTAGGAGGTTTCTGCCTTATTTCACTGTTTCTTTGCATTGCTAGATTGAATCATTTGCATGTATATACACATTTTATTTCTTCTTTTAAAAGGACACTTTGGGGTTATTACCAGTAATGCTCTTGTGAACAATTTCTCAAAATTCCTTACATTGACATATGTTTCCGTATATCTAGAAATGAATTGCTGAATTGTGGTTAACTTTCACTCACAGCAGTGGTCAGGAGCTATTCCTTTCTCTGGGCTCATGAATTGTTCCAGTGGTGTTCATAGGGCCATAACCAGGATGCAGAATCAAACCTGGGTCCACTGCATGCAAAGTTTTTGCTTAGCCTGTAGAATTATCACCCTGGCCCAAATTATATTTTCTTTACAGCTTTGCTTTGGCTGCCCTACAACCTTTGCATTTGTTTGTAAATTTTAGAGTCAGCTTTCCAGATTTAATAAAAAGAGCCTGCTGAGATACTGATAAATATTTCAGTAGATCTGTACACATATTTGGAGAGAATTTTTATCTTTACAATGTTGAATCTTCCAATCTATGACATCTCTCAATATTTTTAGATCTTTAATTTATTGTTGAAGCTTAGGAATATAGTCGTATTAAATTTATTTAGAGTTATTTAAATAAAGACTCATACTCAGCTTATTTACATGTTTTCCCAATATTTCATATTTTATTTAACATTATTTTGACTTATAAACTTGTAAAACATTAAAATATTAGCATATATAAAATAGAATATAAGCCAGAACCATTAACATTTATTGTTGTATTTGACTGCTAAAATCTTTACAATTTATTATGAGATAATTGGCATCTTTAAATCTATTAAAATAGCTTATTTACATTTTTTTTTTGGTTTTTGGGTCACACCTGGCAGTGCTCAGGGGTTATTCCTGGCTCCAGGCTCAGAAATTGCTCCTGGCAGGCACAGGGGACCATATGGGGCGCCGGGATTCGAACCGATGACCTCCTGCATGAAAGGCAAACGCCTTACCTCCATGCTATCTCTCCGGCCCCGCTTATTTACATTTTAATACAATTTTTTATAGATTTGTTTCCTTAGAAATATTTAAGATCACCCTTTTTTTGTTTGTTTGTTTGTTTTTTTGGTTTTTGGGCCACACCTGTTTGACGCTCAGGGGTTACTCCTGATTATGCGCTCAGAAATCTCTCCTGGCTTGGGGGGACCATATGGGATACCGGGGGATCAAACCGCGGTCCATCCTACAGTAGCGCTTGCAAGGCAGACACCTTACCTCTAGCGCCACCTCTCCGGCCCCAAGATCGCCCTTTTTATTTTAAAGATATATTACAGATTTTTGTACAATGGTATTTTCTCCTGATATTGGTAATTTCTTTAACTCTGATAGTAATTTGTGTGTGTGTGTGTGTGTGTGTGTGTGTGTGTGTGTGCGTGCATGCATGTTTTCTTGTAGAACTTTCTATGTTCAGGACAGTCTTTTGTGTAAATAAAGATAGATTTGCCTTCTACCTTTCAAATATTGATTTTTCAAACAAGTTTAAATGCTCTATAAAAATATTTTAAGGACATTAGCCTTAATATATAGTATTTATTTATTTGTTTATTCATTCATTTATTTCTGGGATGTGGAGGACCTCCCAAGATATACTGAAGATGCCTTGCTCCCCACTGATGATTCTCAAACAGATTTGCCAACCAATACAGTGGCTAAAGACTGTGACAGTTTATATTTTGACAGTGCTGGGGTTACCTGTTGCTTATATTGGTGCTTAGGGCTCAAGAGCTGTATCCAGCCAATCTCAGGGGACCAGGTGGTGCCAGTAATCTAACCTAGATCAGGAAATACTTAAGCATTTATCCTACCTCGTGACCACAATCTACAGACCCTTATTTTCTATTAAAATAATTATTTAATAATTCTAATCCATGCGTTTTCACCCTGTTACCGTGTATTATGTTAAAGCATTATTGTACCTTGTGAGAACATTTTTTATGTTATAAAACAAAAGCTAACACTAAGCACATTTGTATTTATAGGCACTTGATCTGTAATTTAAATGGTTTGACAACTCTTTAAGGCAACTACCTAGTAAAGTATTATTAATAGCACTTAAACAACTGTGTTTTGTTATTTTTAAAATGAAGATCATAGTAGCTATTTTGTAGGATTATTGAATTATTTAAAGAGTCATTGAATTTAAAGAAGTTTTATGAGGATCATATATATTTACATGCTTATTAATTAAATACTATTATTTTCTATTTGGGAATTGTGTTTCTATGTGAACAACTATCAATTATTGATAGACGATTTTGTAATCCTTAGCTCTGTCAAATATATATTATATTCCTACTAATATTTAGGCCATTTTAATCATATTTCATTTTTTATTAATTTTATTTGGCTTAATTTTCATTTGAATTGTCTTTGTTTCCATTTTCTGGGGGCGGGTACAGCTAATGTACTCAAGGTTTTACTTCTAGGTTTGCATTCAGGAATTAGTTTTGGTGGGATTCAGGAACCATATGGTGTGCTAGGGATCCAATCAAAGTCAACTCTTTACCAGACAAATCCTTCCCACCTATACAGTTGCTTCAGCACCCACCTTATCTACCTTTCTATATTCCTCAATTTTAATCTTCCCCCAATTCCCACCTTCTTATTTAGTGACTCTAACATCAAAATGGAACATTTAGAGTAGATGAGTTTTTCATTATAATGTGGTCACCACTCATGTTTGTTTTGTATTCTACTCTATTGCCAGATGACCTTGAACTTCTCTTACAGTCAGTCAGTTCTGCATTAGCCCTGCACAGTGATGATATTTTGGTGCACAGAGACAATCTGGTGACATCTATATTGCCTTTTCAAAACTGTGAAAAACTGTATGCAAAGATACTGAGCATCCCTTTTTTAAGAGCAAATGCAAGACTGCACAGTCTTCAAATAAATCAATTGTCTGGCAGCCTATTTAATAATAATAATAATAATTTTTAATAAAGGCAGTTCTTCTAAACTCAGGGTGTCATACCTATAAAGCAGCCCTCACCATCTCAGACCTCAGCTGTTCATATTATGTCACTGGAGCCCTAGTACATTGTCCTGTATAATTCAGGAATCATAGAATATGATTATATTCCCAGAAAAAAAAGATTGTGTTCTGAGTGCTTCTATTGCTATATAATTAAGTGACCTTTATTTCTGACCCAGAGTTCAGGTTTTCTGCCAGTGTGGTAGGTAGCTGTGTGGAAAGGATTAAAAATTCAACTCACTGCAATCCTTGACCCTCCTACTATCACAGAGTGTTGGAACAGGGGAAATGAACCCTGCAGAGCCATGTTGAGATAAAAGCAATGTAGAGCTCTCTGGAATCCAGGTTTCTCACTGAAATTTCCTGCTTGTACCAGACACAAGCCAACTAAAATCTTCTTAACAGTGTTTTTCATAATTGTTTTCATCCATATGTATTTTTTTTACTTCTTTAGTTTCTTCAGGTTTGATTGGGGGAAAGGAAAAGAACCATGTGCTTTTTTCAACATCTTATCAGACTACATAGAATTTCTGAATTCTAAATTTAGTTATGCATTCATTTTATATAAAATGTTTGATTTGTATGTAATTTCCTTTCCAATCAACACAGTGATATTATGTTGGCTCCAGAGCAAGGCTGCTTTTTTAGAGAGAAAGAGAAAAAAATAACACATTTGGCAGACTGGAAAATTGCAGCCTTATAAAGAATACAGGATGCTTTATAAAAATGATACTTGATGGCAATGAAATTAATTAAAAATCTTCAGGGCTAAAATGTGCATACTACATAAGAATCATTTTGGCATGAAATAACATAATGAATGATGAAATTTATAGCACCAATTACCAAGAATATGCTAAGAAATGTAAGACAGCTAAAGGAAAAACATGTATACACAGCTCAAATGCTATTTGTTCACAAAGAATGTATATTTCGAGGTAGAAAATAGAATGAAGAATCACAATACTTTTACAAAACTGTGGACTATATAAAATTATATTCAATGATGTTGAATTGAATCCCTTTTGTTTCTAAAGAGGAGAGCAAAGTACAATGCACATTGCAATTAAAGTAGAAATCATTTAAGTTCATTTTTAGATAATTACTGTATCTTAATAAAAGAATTATTAAATAGTTCCTGCAAAAAATGTGCAGCTTCATTATATTTGTCTTTAATTGTAAGGAGGCAGTAGCATAACAGTGAGAAAAATTAGAGTGATAAAGCTTTGTGTAAGCCTATTTGATAAAATCTGAAAGCCTATCTTAAATTTATCACATATGTGTTTTGAATTAGCTGTATAAACTTCTGAGCCTCAGTTTCCTCATGTTCAAAATGAAGTCATCTATCTCAGGTAAAATAATATATTTATATAGAAAAACTACGTCTCAGGCAAAATAAGACATTGATATAGAAAACCTATGAATTCTAAAGTATAAGAAACTTATAAAAATGCAATTATTTTTAGTAGGACATATTCAATATAATATATTCACAGAAGACCCAGAAAATATATTCTTACTTGTATAGACAGTATATACAGTTATTTATACTAAGTAAAGTATCTAACCAGCATTCTTTACTGTGATATAATAATGCATTGATTTATATTTTGTAATTGATCAGTTGTGTGGTTACATAATATTTTGGGGTTTGTTTTCTGATTAGTTAGGATGTATATAACAGCTTTAGCAAAGCTATGTAAATATGGGGGAGTGATAAAATCTTAAGTATGAGAAGTTTTTCTAAGAAGTTATCAGAACCACAAAACTTGAATCATCTTGTTCTGCCTCATAAATTGAGGGAAAATAATGGATGGTACCAGAATCAAACAGTTTAATGAACATTGAGTAGAAATAAAAAAGGATCAGATTTAAACACTAAACCAAAGTCAATTGCAACAGCATCAATAGCCAATCTTCAACAAGCTATACACAGAAGGGACCAGTTATTCTAGCAGTCCGGGAGGCAAAAGAGGGGATGCTGAAAACTGGGGTGAAGGGAAGACAACCCTGGTGGTGGGAATACCCCAATTCAATGCAACTATGTACCTCATATTACTAGAAAAGATTTGTAATTCAATTTGGTCACATAAAATTTCTTTTAAGTTGTTTTTTTTAATTTTTATTTTGATCATATTGGCTTACATATCTTTCACAGTAGTATTTTAGGTATTAGGTATTAGTATTTATAGAAATTTAAAAAACAGAAGTGTCTTAGAGTTTTTCTTAGAGTTTCTTAGAATCTCTTAGAAATTGAGTAGGAAATATTTATCATGTTTCCATATACTTCTTAGTAACCCTTTTTGTATAAATACATAGTTGTTAAATTAAAGCTAAAACATGCATATTTTAATGTAAAAATTTTCATATTCTACTTATCAATCCTTTTAGTTGTTAAATAAAAAATAAAATAGGCATGTCATTACCCATGAAAAATTTTATGTTTTGTTGCATGATATAATTATTGTAAGTAATACTTTAGTTAGATATATAGTATATGATACGTGTCACTTTATAAAATACAATTATATGGCTGCATATATTGACCTAGTTTGCTCCATTTGGGGAGGATGCTCATTGTTGAAAATGATTCTTCAGTGGAATTAATATTTTAATAACAAACATTTGAAAAATCCTCCTATTACAATGTGGTATTTTAGAGTTAGTGATCTTGAAGTTGAACTAAACAGAACTGTTACTGTATCATTTTTATTTCACATTAGAATCTTAGGGTGTGACTGTGATATTTTATGTACAGATATGCTACAGACATTTTCTAAACCAGCTCTGAATATATATTACTTATTCTGTCTCAAAGCTATTTAGACTTTGTCCTGTTCGCTGAGTAATAGTGGTCTTACCAATTGTGACAAGACATCGAGATCAGATTTACTTTATGAAAATGTAATTTAATTTAAGTCATGTGGAGGTCTATGATACATTAATCATGGACAGAATGCGTGTATGGAACATTAATTTGAAGCAATGAGAATAAGCAGCTGTGTTTCTCTGATAACTATAGTATTTATATTAATTACCTTGTGAAATAGAATCATTGGAATGGAAAATTTATTGTTTCATTGGAGAAAGAGAAAATCAAAATGCTTTATTTATTAACTTTAAAGTATGCCCATCCTTTTAAGTTTCCTAAGCCAGAAATAATATAATGTAATCATATGATCATGAATTTAAAAATATTTAATATATTTTAGTCTATACAAAGACCTTAAGATATTAAAAGAAGGAATTTGGGGGTGAATAAACAGAACAGCAAATAATTGCCTTGCACACAGTCAAGTTCCATCACCAGCATCACAAATAGTTCTATGACCAACAGGACTGACCCCTGAGCTCATAGAAATGCCACAAATCATATCTTAAACTCTAGACCAAAGTCTGTGATACGAAAAAGTACCTTGGCTTTCGCTCCCCACAAGAATATCTCAGAGGACCTAATTGGGAGGCCTATATTGCCTACATTAGCTTAATACCTTTATAAAAATGTATCTTAAGATATATATTCCTAGGGGCCGGGCGGTGGCGCTAGAGGTAAGGTGCCTGCCTTGCCTGCGCTAGCCTAGGATGGACAGCGGTTCGATCCCCCGGCGTCCCATATGGTCCCCCAAGCCAGGAGCGACTTCTGAGCGCATAGCCAGGAGTAACCCCTGAGCGTTACCGGGTGTGGCCCAAAAACCAAAAAAAAAAATAATAATAATTAAAAAAAAAAAAGATATATATTCCTAAACATACAGATAGCCTCCCCAATCACTTTCTTTTTTCAAATACCTTTTTTCCCTTTTTTTTCTCAAAAGCAGTTTATAGAGTATTTTATACTCTACCAAGTTTTGGTGCTGCTTGGTCAAAAGCCAAGAAAACATATTGTCTGGGATAAAAGCTCAAACTACACCACAGATACTGTACATGTAGCCTGTCATCCTTACCTGGAATAGCACCAGCAACACAAAAGGACACCATATGTTTTTGTATAGGCACAGTAAATAAGGGGAAATCATGGACTCAGACACAAGATCTTATCTTCTAGGATAAGAACTCACACTTTTTATATAAGGGTGCCTCCCATCCTGGATATATGTCATATGGATACAACTCAGTTTCCATGAGATTGAACAGTGTTAGTTCATTCTCAATTCCCAGATCCCAGATGTAGAACTGAAACAAACCCATGCAACAACACCTGGAACTAAGTTGCGTTGGGAGATATACTTGTGCCAATGTTAATATGACAACGAGGACAACGAGGAAATGAAAACTTGACCTAAGACCAGGAGGTCCTATCACATCACCTAACACTAAGTGGAAATCAGAAGATGTATCGTCCTTTGAACCATGAAAAATAAGAGCACTAACTACAGAAACCTGACTTTGACAACTGTGACTGAACAGAACATACCTTGAGACCATTAAGGAAAACCCTACCCTAGGTCTTTTGCAAAAATCAAGACTTCTTAGTACAGAGGCCCAATTCTGACTACAGAGACTGACAGAATCATTGGAACCATAATTTCTTAGACTTCAGCTTAGGGAACGAGCAAAAACATGGAGTACATGATACAGAAAACTGAACACACCAACAATGGTGGAACAATACCTCTAGAACCTTAAAGACACTATCCTAGGCCCTGTCCTAGGCCCTGTGCAAATACCAAGATTGCTTTCTATAGTGGCCTTATTTTCTCATCCACAAACAGAGAAGAAAGGTTCCTGATACCAAAAACAAAACAAACAAAACAAAACAAAACAAAAAAACCAACCCTTTGATATGGCAATGAGAAGGTATGGAGCCAGTGGTTGTTCCCATGACAATATGCTTCAAGAGTGGAGAAACCCTGAATCTCTTAGGCCATGAGAATTTCCTTCCTTCTGCAATACTTGCTGTGCCTATACAAAAACAAACAAACAAACAAAAAAAAATGTGGGGTAACACAAACCCTGCCACTGCAGCACTTTTTCTGGTGTTTTTTTTTTTTTTTTTTTATATATTATTATTCCTTCTTTTTTTTCTACATTTTTTCTTTCTTTTCCACTTTTGTGGATATTATTCGGTGTTGTTTTTTTTTTCTTTTCTTTTTTTTTTTTTAGTAGTTGATACCAAATTTTTTCTCCTCTTTTCCTTAACCTTTTTACCTCCAACAGAATAGCATAATTTGAATCATTCAGCTTCATAAATTGAGGGGGGGAAAGAATGATACCAGAACCAGTCATATGAACATGTAGTGTAAATAAAAAAATGACCAGACTGGAACACCAAACAGAATAGATACCCAACCTATAACAAGCTGTAAGGTGGAGACTATTTGCAGTAGCATTCTGGGGTAAAAGGAGGGAGATGTGGGAGACATGCTGGGAACAAGAGTAGAGGGAGGATAACATTGGTGGTGGGAATGCCCTTCATTCATTGTCACTATGTATTGTAAATAATTCTATGTAAATGAACTTCAGTCACAATAAAACAAAAAAGAAGGACCAAGAGAAGACTAGTTAAGGAGAAAGGAAGCCAGGTAGTCAAACACATAGATAGAACTATATATATTTTCCCCAGACACAATTATATACTTATATGAATCTTTTTATCTTCTTTAATTATGGTAGTAAGTGAGGGGAGAATAATAAAATAGCTTTACAAACCTGGTTACTCTTTATCTAGATGCACTTTCTCTTCTCATCTTTTTTGTAATATTTAAATATATCAAACAAATCTGTCTCATTCACTACCAAAACATATTGGCTTTTACTAGATAATTCCAATCAATACTCTGTTTTATTAAGCTTTAACAATCTAAACTTAAATGGCTCTGTTATAATGGCAGGCCAGGTAGCAAAGGGTGGTGGTATAGGATGTATTCTGGGTCCATTGGTGGACAGAGATTGACTCTGGTGGTAGGAAGGACCCTGACTCATTGTACATCTGAAATTCAACTAGGAAAGACTCTGTAGACCACAATTGTTTCAATAAAATAAAATAGAAAGATACAATGATTTTTATAAATGTTCTTATGGCTCTGCTCTTTTACTTTTCTTTTTTCTGTTATTTGTTTTTTTCTTTCATTTTTTCTTTTTAAGTAACTTCACTCCCACTTACCTAGAAACAAAAATGATCAACTGTGTAAATTATTATGATTCATAGTCTTTAAATAAAGGTAATATTATATATTTAAATCTGTTTTATTGATTACTGTTGAAGTTGGGACAAAAAAGACGGTGTTGTTTGTGAAATATTTTTGTGAAGTTTTCATATAAAAATAGAGATACTTCTATTCCTGTTGAAACCCAACCACTTTTGCCCCTGTTTTGGTGGGGCATTTTATATACTGTTCATTTTCAGTTAAAATGCAGGAATTGCTTATGAATTTTAAGGTGATATTTAATTGGCATGACACTGAAAATGTCAGAGAAAGAAAAGCAAAAGAAGGTGGATGCAAGATTCATATTTTTATTGCCTGTCAGTGAGCACAGTGATAGATTCCAAAATAAACTAAAGCTGACTGATTTTTTAGAAAAAGGAAGCCCAGAGGCACAACTCCTAGTTCTCTCCATAACAAAGCTCCCGTTAGAGGAATACAAATGTCTTTGCTGCTCCTGTGTTGTTTTCCAAAAATAGCTTGAGTTTCAGCTGAGGTGGAATTGAGTT
This sequence comes from Suncus etruscus, assembly GCF_024139225.1. Taxonomy (NCBI): domain Eukaryota; kingdom Metazoa; phylum Chordata; class Mammalia; order Eulipotyphla; family Soricidae; genus Suncus; species Suncus etruscus. The sequence continues at coordinate 120,749,259 of NC_064851.1, forward strand.
TAAAGACTTGCTGGAAGGAAATGGAGAAAGGCAGTTTTACATTTTACAACCCTCTTACAAACAACCCTAGAGAAGTTCAGAGCAGAAAAATTGTCTTGAGTTACTTTTTATACTTTATAGCAATATTCTTTTTTTTTTTTTGTGGTTTTTGGGTCACACCCGGCAGTGCTCAGGGGTTACTCCTGGCTCATGCTAAAATTGCTCCTGGCAGGCACGGGGGACCATATGGGACGCTGGGATTCGAACCGATGACCTCTTGCATGAAAGGCAAACGCCTTACCTCCATGCTATCTCTCCAGCCCCGCAATATTCTTTATTTTATAACAAGCCTATCAAGACATGGAAGAAAATCTGTAGAAAACTATCTGGGGGCCAAAGAGATAGTACAGTGGATAGGGTTCTTGCCTATATGCAGCTCAGTAGATTTGATCCTGGATACTAACTCTGGTTCCCATGTAAATCCAGGAGTGACTATGGAAGCCAGAGCTAGATGTTATCCAAGTAAATCACCAAATATGTCTCCTCTCCTCTAAAAATAGGAAACTCACTTATATAGAAAGAAAATGTCCATATGACATACAAAATATTATATAACTAACATTATCTGACATCAAAAGTGGAAGGAAATGCAAATGGTAAAAATTCATCACATATAATGAATAAGTTAATTTATTGTTGAATAATTGATTTGTGTTTATATTATTTGTGCTAAATAACATATTATTTGGGAAAAAAACTTAATAGTAACAAGTTTAAGGAAAGAGATTTCCTGAATCTGGCATTTATGCTGCTCAAGAAGCAGGTCCAGAGTTCAATTTGAGGATGGAAAGCTTGAGACCACATCTTTTTACCCAGAACTTTGATATATTTTAATCAAAGCAGTAAGAATAAAATATGAATCACTATAACAAAATAGAGCATTGAGAACTCAAGCATATATATGGAACACACTACAAATTGAGGTGTGGAAGATGAGAGGGCATGAAGCACCTTTGAGAATGTGTTAATGAGTTTCCTTGTAATTTTTATTATAGTTTGCCCTATATCATACCTAGTAATACTGCCCACTAAGATTTTTGGGACAAGTTTCCATTCTACAAGACATTTGCAGCCTCACTGTAGCATACTAGTTGCTTGAATCAACAATGATTTGAATAGGGATGTTTGATTTTGATAGACAGTCCTTGGATATATATAAATTTAATATCTAATTAATATATATTACTTTCTCATAAGTATTACTGATACTGGAACCTTTACACTAGTGAAGAATCCCAATAAAGTTAGATTGCTAAAATGTTTGCTTCATATTTGGAAAAATATCTGTACATGTAATATATATATAGTAGTAATTCCTTTTAAGGTTCATAAGGTATTTATTTATTTATTTATTTTGGTTTTTGGGCCACACCCGGTGACGCTCAGGGGTTACTCCTGGCTATGCGCTCAGAAGTCGCTCCTGGCTTGGGGGACCATATGGGACGCCGGGGGATCAAACCGCGGTCCATCCTAGGCTAGCGCAGGCAAGGCAGGCACCTTACCTCTTGCGCCACCGCCCGGTCCCTCATAAGTATTTAAAACTTATACAGATGACCTTCAGTTTCACCTTTTTATAACTTACCAATTCACATGTAAACTTGAAGCAGCACCCAATTATCAGGCATCAATCTCTATTAATTACAGGACAACATTTTTTAAAAAATAAATTATATCTGGGGCCAGAGCTTGCGGCTGACCAAGGACTGACCATGGTTCGATTCCTTGGCATCCTATATGGTCCCCCAAGCCAGGGGTGATTTCTGAGTGCATAGCCAGAAATACCCCTGAGCCTCACCGGTGTGGCCCCAAAACAAAAAAAGAAAGATTATATCTAAGGTGATTGAAATTTTTCTGAAATAATGTCAAAATGAGCTATAATGTATGTGGCATTACATATTGCTTGTTAAGAAACATTATCAGGGTCACAACAGAGAATGGAATCTTAAGAAGCTATTTAAGATACTAATATGTATATTTTAAAATTAAAATAAAAAGTGACATGCATTTCCAATTGCCATCGTGTTTATATATATGTACTTTACTTAAGGCACCATGCTTTACAAAGTAGCTTCTTATAGAGTTTCAGGTCTAGACTGTTCCAATAACAATCCCACTACCAATGGTAACTTCTCTCTATCAAGATCCTCAGATTCCCTCCCACATCATGACCTGGATTTTTCACAACATATTTTTCAGTTTAGTTATTGTGGTTCATATTTCCTGCTTACAGTGTTGTTGAATCTGAGTTTTAGATATATCTATATTTTTATTCTTAATAATAAATTAATTTATTTATTTCATTGTTTAATTAATATCAAAATAATTAAATAAAAAATCTTAATATTAAAATAGAAAATTTCTAATTAAAAGTTAGCTATATATTGACAATAACATAAGCTAAACATTTATTTTAACTATCTACATAATTATACATAATCTTGCTTTCCTGTAAATTTTAATTATTTATGATTTCATTTCAGACTGAATTTATTTAAATGATAGATTTTTTACAAGTAGCAATTATAGCTACAGTATTTAGGATTATATTTTACTATAAGGTGGGTGAAACTTAGTTACACTATTTAAATGGTATTTATTGAGAAGACTTCTGAAAAAGGTACATGTACTTTTTAACAAACTAAAATAATTTGTTTCAAGAACATTTGTGTTTTACTTTAAAAGCCAGTAGGTTTTATTATTTCAGATGATTGCTGAATATACCAACCTTTGAGCTTATGACTTCATTTTTTACCCTGCATAATTCTGTTAATGGCTACTAGAATTGATTGTAATAGCTGGCATGCCTTCTATTAATATTATTCAAAAGTAAAAGCAGTTCTTGGCAGGTTCCTGAATAGAATTCATCTGATTAAATATGCAATTTTTGATTACTGTCTAACCTTCTACAACCTCTAATGTCTGTCTTTTGCCATTAAAGATTAATCTGCCAGTCTATCAGATAAAATAATAATCTGAATGGATCTATATTACTTTACATTCTCTAGCAAATCAGATACAACTATTCTTTTTATAATGTGTATATAGGACCACGCCGCTATAATCCAGTAGAAAAGAAAACCTACCAAAATTCAATTCTACATTTATAAAACATATGCACTATAAAATATATTTCTGCAAATTCAAAATTTTCCAGACCTATATACAAAAAAAGAAAATAACTTATAAAGAAAAAAGTACAAGAATAACACTATAATTTTATTAATTTATACTCTTATCTACCCAACCAATCATTTTTGTGGTTTTAGTTTATTTATTATCATTGTATTGTACAGAAATAGGCATTTATCAACATAGATTTTTAAATAATTTGATAAACTAATAATTCTATATATTCTTTAGAAATGACAGGTTTAAAATATTAAAATTATCAATAAATACACTTAAGAATTTTAGTTGAATTTTTTGGGCCGTTTTTGTTTGTTTGTTTTGGGGTCACACCCAGTGGCACTCAAGGGTTACTCCTGACTCTGCTCCTGACAGGCATAAAGGACCATATGGGATGCTGGAATTTGAATCACCATTAGTGCTGGAATAGCCGCTGCAAGGCAAATGCCCTACTTCTGTACTGTATCTCCACTCTGGACTATAGGATTCTTTTTTCCTTTTGGGCCACATCTGGTGACGCTCAGGGGTACTCCTGGCTAGGCACTCAGAAATCACTCCTGGCTTGGGGGACTATATGGAATGCCGGGGGGATTGAACCACTGTCAGTCTTAGATTAGTGTGCGTAAGGCAAACGCCTTATGGCTTGCGCCACTGCTCCAGTCCTTCTATAGGATTCTTTATGAAACAAAAGGGTATCACAGAGAGTTGTGATTTGCAAATCAAGTCAGAAAATTTACATTTAATGTGAATATATCTCATGGTGGAAAAGATAGGAATCACCTTGGAAAGGAAATGATAAATAAATGTTTTCTTTTTCAGGCCTTCAGTATAAAATATTGAATGACAATTATGACTGTTAAGATTTAATCCATAAAAGATATCAACAGATTGAAAATATATTTGAACTCACATTTTAGATAGAAATTTTTGATGGTGCAACATATATTTTATATTAGTTAGTTACAGTCTGCAACTTTGTGCCATCAGTTGCATGTGTGTCTATCTTATGGTCTGAATTGTAACATTTATTCCTATGTTGAAGATTTATTTTGCTTGTTTGTTTTTGTGGGCCACACCAGTTGGCGCTCAGGAGTTACTCCTGGCTCTATGCTCGTAAGTTACTTCTGACAGGCTCCAGACTCTGGCGTCAGTAAAGGTTGTCAGTGATCAGACCCAAGTGGGCCATGTTGAATGTTAAATGTGCAGAAGAGGCTCTCGCCACATTTTTTTTACTTTAATGCATTATAATATACAAAATTGCTCATACACAAATTTTAGACTTAATGTTTTGGCACCAATCCCACCACCATTGTTAATCTCTTTTACACCAATTTTCCAGAGTCCATCCTATATCCCCTCCATCCCATCAGCCTGCCATCATAACAAGTACCTTCTTAGCTTAGTTGCTAAAGTTTGAGTCTCATGATTTCATTGTTGTTGACTCTGTGTCTTGGATATTTAGTTCTGTTCTTGGTTTGTTTGTTTGTTTGTTTCTTTGTTTGGGGGCCATACCCTGTGAACGTAGATGTTACTCCCGAGCTCTGCGCTCAGAAATTACTCCTGGCTTGGGGGACCATATGTGATTCCGGGGAATTGAACTGCTGTCCATCCTACGTTAGCATGTGCAAGGCAAATGCTTTACCAGTTGTGACACTGTTCTTTCCCTGTTCCGTTCTTTCTTTACTCTACTAATGCAAATGAGTTCCCTTGGTCCCTCTCTCCCAATGTTTCACATCTGTCTTTCTCCTATTTCACTCAAATTCCTCTTTTCTCCTCACTATCCCCTGGGGCCAGGAGTGTCCAAGACATCCCCTATTTAAACCATTGCATTTCTTCATGCAGTTATTCTAAGTGGCAAATATAATTATTGTATTTTTTATACCATAAGACACACTTATTTCCCTCCAAAAGATGGGGGGTAATGTTTGTGCATTTTATGGTGTGAATGAATCCTGGAGCTGAGGCCTGAGTATTTAAAAAAAATGGGGGGGGCGGCGTGGTGACACTAGACATAAGGTGTCTACCTTGCCAGCGATAGCTTAGGACAGACCACAGTTGGATCCCCCGGCGTCCCATATGGTCCCCCAAGCCAAAGCGACTACTGAGCATATAGCCAGGAGTAACCCCTGAGTGTCACTGGGTGTGACCCAAAAACTAAACAAAAAAAATTTTTAATATTCTTTTTTGTTTGTTTATTTGTTTGTTTTTGGACAACATTAGGTGATGCTCAGGGGTTACTCCAGGCTATGTGCCCAAAAATGTCTGTGGTTATCTGCCCAAAAAAAAGCCCAGGCTCAGATGGATTCACTAATGAATTCTATCAAACTTACCAAGAGGAACTACTACCAATCCTGACAAGACACTTTCATGAAATCGAAAAAATGGGAAAACTTCCAAATAGCTTTTATGAAGTCAACATCACCTTGATACCTAAAGCAGACAGAGATGCAATGAAAAAAGAAAATTAAAGACCAATATCGCTGATGAATACAGATGCAAAGATTCTCAACAAAATCCTGGCAAATAGGATTCAATGCCTCATTAAGAAGATACATGCAGTTATGATTCATGCAGCACTATGATCAAGTAGGTTTCATCCCAGAAATGCAAGGATGGTTTACCATATGTAAATTTATCAACATAATACACAGCATCAACAACAAGAAAAATAAAAATCACATGATAATATCAATAGATACAGAGAAAGCATTTGATAAGGTCCAACATCCATTCTTGATCAGCAAGATCTCTCAGCAAGATAGGAATGAAAGGAACCTTTCTCAATCTAGTTGAAGCAATCTACCACAAGCCAGTGGCAAATATTATACTCAATGGAGAAAAACTAAAAGCTTTCCCTCTAAATTCTGGCACAAGACAAGGCTGTTCTCTCTCACCACTCCTATTCAACATAGCACAGGAAGTACTCGCTAATGTGATTAGGCAAGAAAAAGATATCAAGGGAATCCAGATAGGAAAGGAAGAAGTCAAGCTCTCGTTCTTTGCAGATGACATGATACTCTACTTAGAAAACCCTAAATACTCTACCAAAAAGTATCTAGAAACAATAGACTCATATAGCAAGGTGGCAGGCTACAAAACTAACACACAAAAATCAATGGCCTTTCTATACACCAATAGTAATAAGGAAGAAATGGACATTAAGAAAACAACCCCATTCACAATAGTGCCACACAAACCCAAATATCTTGGAATCAACTTGACTAAAAATGTGAAGGACCTATACAAAGAAAACTATAAAACTCTGCTCCAAGAAATAAGAGAGACTCTGAGGACTTCAAGGAAAATTTCTCCTGTGCCTGTCTGTATTTCTTGAATATCTGAAGGTCTCAGAGGCCTAGGGAGCGCACCCCCAAAAAACTGCATTTTGAAGCTGCCCAGTGAGTAAAGTCTGGCTATGGGGGTCGCCAACCAATAAGCTGAGCTCTCTGGCCTGCAGAGGCTCTGACCTGCTGTGCTTTTGATCATTCTGAGGACTTCAAGGAAAATTTATCCTGTGCCTGTCTGTGTTTCTTGAATACCTGAAGGTCTCCTCACAGGCCTAGGGAGCGCACCCCCCAAAAAACTGTCAACTAGAGGCAGCAGAAAAGCACGGCTGCTCCGCTTTGCTTCACTGCTGCACACTCTTTCTTACCAATGATCCCCACCACAACTCACAGGAAAAACCACACTCCAAGCATGACAATGGAGAAAACTCTCAGGCAAACACCATGCACAGAGAATGAAGACAATAGCTCAGATGACCTAAAAAATCCTAACCATCTGATTAACCTCTTAGATAAGGAACTTAAAATAGCAATGTGGAAGATGTTTGCAGAGCTCAAAGAAAGCATAGATCAATCTGAACAGAACACAAAGACAGAAATCATAAAAATTCCAAACTGAAATAAGAGATCTGAAAAACACGGTATCTCAACTGAAAACCACAATGGATGGCCTGACCAGCAGGGTAACAGTAGCTGAGGAGAGAATCGCAGTACTGGAAGATGAGGTGCAGAAAAACTCAACACAGCAGAAGAAATTGGAAAAGAACCTTAAGACAAACGATCAGGCAATGGAAAAAGTACTAAAGGAATGTGAACAGATGAAAATAAAAGTCTTTGATAAACTCAACAGAAACAACATAAGAATCATTTGAGTCCCAGAGACCCAGGTAGGAGATCTCCAGGAAGAATCAACTGTCAAAGATATCATCAAAGAGATACTCCCAGAGTTAGAGACTACATGCAATCAAATCCTGCATGCCCAAAGAGTACCAGCTAAAAGAGATCCAAAGAAAAACACCCCAAGAAACATCCTCGTTACAATGACAAATCCCACAGATAGAGATAGAATACTGAAAGCAGCAAGATAAAAAAAAAAAAGAAATTACATTCAAAGGAGCATCTATAATACTTACAGCAGACATATCACAAGAAATTCTCAAGGCCAGAAGACAGTGGTGGAATATTGTGACAAGACTGAATGAAATGAATGCCTCATCGAGAATACTGCACCCAGCCCAACTCACATTCAGGTTTAAAGAAAGAATACATAGCTTAATGGATAAACAACAGCTCAGAAACTTCACAGATGAAAAACCAGCCTTAAAAAAAAACTAACAGGTCTACTTTAAGATGAGTGAGACCAACAAACACAGCAAACTTATCTACAAAGATGACATTAAATCCTATGACAATCATCTCCCTCAATGTCAATGGACTAAATCCACCAATGATCCCCAGTTCCAAAGGTCCAGCAGAGACAACTGTAACGGAAAGGGGCTTCTGGAAGTACAAAGAAAGACACTATCCTAGATGCCATCCTAGGTTCAGTACAAAGACCAAGATCACCAACCACAGAAGATGGATTCAAATGGCACTGAGGCAACAGAACCTCTAGATTCACAAAGACTGACTTCACCATAAGGCCCACCTCAGGATCTGTACAGATACTGAGACCACTAAACACAGAGCTCTGAATGTATCACCCTGGACAAAGCAGAAGTCTTCCACACACAAAACAAAACAAAACAAAACAAAACAAAACAAAAAAAACACCACCGGGAGAGTAATGATCCTGAGCAAAGACTAGAACTGATCCCATGACAGTATACTCCAAGGACGGAGAATCCCCATATCTCATAGGGCAAGTGAATTCCATTTCGAATGACCCCAATATTTACTGTGCCAGGGCAGAGGGAAAAAACAAAAATGCAAAAAGCACAAAACCTTGGATATTTTTTATATACATATATATATATTACCTTCATTTATTATTGTTATTATTATTTTTATTTACCTACCTATTTTGGTCGATTTCTTGGTTTGGATGTGATTATTGAAATTGTTGTCCCCAATTATTCTTTTTTTTTTCTCTTCCTTTCTTTTCTTTCGTTATGTGCTACACCATGTTTCTTATTTCAAGACCACGGCGAGTTTTTTTGGTTTATATGTTTGTTTGTTTTTGTTTGTATTTTTTAATCAGTTTTTTGTGGTGCTTATCGATGTAACTGGAGTCCTCACTGGATATTTGACACTTCTTTTGGTAATGATGGGGTGTTTCACCTTCTTTTTCTCCTTCATTTCCCAAATCGATGAGGAGAACCTCTAGAAGGATTCTGCCCATTTTGGGGGTATTAGACTCTTACCCCAGTTTACTCATTTTCTCTTTTTCAGGCAAAACCACCCAACTTGAACTGCTAGCCCTGCCCCCACTTAGAGGGGGAAATAAGGGAGGCACCAAGACCAAACTGATGCAAGACTACTAAGTAGTAGGTCAAATACAGAGGGGATCACATATTCTAGCCACCCTGGGGGGGAGGGAAGAGGAAATGGGAGGTAGGACAAAAACAGAGGTGTAGGGAGGACAATTTAGGGATGGGAATCCCCCCTTGATTTTATGTAAATATGTACCTAGAATATTATTGTCAACAATATGTAAGCCACTATGATCAAAATAAAAATTATATATATATAAAAAAAGACACAGAGTGGCAAAATGGGTCAAAAAGATGAATGCCACTTTTTGCTGTCTACAAGAAACACATCTGAATAGTCAGAACAAACATAAACTCAAAATCAAAGGCTGGAGGAAAATCATCCAAACAAGCAACTCCCTCAAAAAAGCTGGGATGGCCATATTAATATCTGATGACACCAACTTTATACTCAGAAAAGTGGTAAGGGACAAAGATGGACACTATTTATTAATCAAGTGATATGTGCAACAGGAAGAAATCAGACAATTAAACATATATGCACTCAATGAGAGACCAGCAAATTATTTAATACAGTTACTGACAAATCTGAAAGAAGAAATCGATAACAACACAATAATTGTTGGAGACCTCAACATGGCCCTATCAACACTTGATAGGTCAACCAGACTAAAATCCAACAAAAACATACTAGTCCTGAAAAGAGTAATGGAAGAAATAGGACTAGTAGATATATATATAGGACATTCCACCCCCAAAAACCTGGATACACTTTCTTCTTTAATGTACATGGGTCATTCTCCAGGATAGACTATATTCTGACACATAAAACAGACCTCCATAAAATCAAGAGGATAGAAATCTTGCAGGCTACCTTGCTGACCACAAGGCTCTGAAATTAGATGTGAACTACAAAGGCACACAGAAGAAAAACTTTAACAATTGGAAATTAAACACCCTGTTACTGAACTACCAGTGGGTCTGAGATGAAATCAAAAAGGAAATCAAAACTTTCCTGGAAACAAATGATAATGAAGACACAAACTGCCAGAATCTATGGGACACAGAAAAAACGGTTCTGAGAGGAAAATTTATAGCTCTACAAGCACACATAAGGAAGGAAGAAGTGGTATACCTGAATAACTTAGTGACGCAGCTCAAAAAATTAGAAAATGACCAACAAAAGGAACCAAAAATAGGGAGACAGAAGGAAATAACAAAGCTGAAAGCAGAATTCAATTAAGTGGAAACCCAAAAAACAATCCAAAAGATCAACGAAAGCAGAAGTTGGTTCTTTGATAAAATAAACAAGATTGACAGATCATTGGCAAAACTCACAAAGAAAGAGAGAGAGAGAAATCTGATAACCTGTATTAGAAATGAAAGGGGGAGATCACGACAGATATTACAAATCCAAACGGTAATAAGAGACTACTTTGAGAAACTTAATGCTACTAAACATGAGAACCTAGAAGAAATGGAAAAATTCTTGGAAACTTAATCTTCACAGTTAAGTAAGGAGGATGTAGCATATCTAAACACCCACGTCACTACTGAAGAAATTGAAACTGTAGTCAAACATCTGCCCAAAAAGAAAAGCCCAGGCCCAGATGGATTTCCTAATGAATTTTTTCAAATCGTTAAAGAGGAGCTACTACCAATCATAGCCAGGCTTTTCCATGAAATTGAAAAAAAGGGAACACTCCCAAACAGCTTTTATGAGACCAACATCACTTTGATACCTAAATCAGACAGAGATGCTGACAAAAAAGAAAATGTAGACCAATATCCCAGATGAATGCAGATGCAAAGATTTTCAACAAAATTCTGGCAAATAAGATCCAATGCATCATCAAGAAGATCATACACTACGACCAAATAGGTTTCATCCCAGGAATGCAAGGATGGTTTAACATCCATAAATCTATCAACATCATACACAACATCAACAAGAAGAAAAATTAAAATCACATGATCATATCAATAGACGCATAGAAAGCATTTGATAAGGTCCAACACCCATTCTTGATCAAAACTCTCAACAAGATAGGAATGAAAGGAACATTTCTCAAGTTCTCCAGTTGAAGCCATCTACCACAAGCCAATGGCAAATATTATCCTGAATGGAAAAAAACTAGAAGTCTTTCCTCTAAATTCTGGTACAAGACAAGGCTGTCTGCTCTCACCACTCCTCTTCAACATAGTACTGAATGTGCTTGCTATAACGATCAGGAAAGAAAAAGATATCAAGAGAATCCAGATAGGAAAGGAAGAAGTCAAGCTCTCATTGTTTGCAGATGACATGATAATATACTTGGAAAACCCTAAATATTCTACCAAAAAGCTTCTAGAAACAATAGACTCATATAGCAAGGTGGCAGGCTACAAAATTAACACACAGAAATCAATGGCCTTTTTATACAACTATAATAATAGGGAAGACATGGATGTCAAGAAGGCAATCCCATTCACATTAGTTCCACATAAACTCAAATATCTTGGAGTGAAATTGACCAAAGACGTGAAGGACCTATACAAAGAAAACTATAAAGCCCTGCTCCAAGAAATATGAGAGGAGACATGGAAATGGAAACACATACCCTGCTCATGGATTGGCAGAATTAACATCATTAAAATGGCAATACTCCCCAAAGCATTATACAGATTTAGTGCAAACCCCTTAAAAATACACATGATATTCTTCAAAGCAGTGGATCAAACACTTATGAAGTTCATCTGGAGCTATAAACACCCTCGAATAGCTAAAGCACTTCTAGGGAATAGGAAAATGGAAGGCATTAGTTTCTTCAACTTTAAACTGTACTACAAAGCAATAGTTATTAAAACAGCATGGCATTGGAATAAAGACAGACCCTCAGATCAGTGGAATAGGTTTGAGTTCTAAGATAATGTTCCCCAGACATACAATCACCTAATTTTTGACAAAGGAGCAAGAAATATTAAGTGGAACAGGGAAAACCTCTTCAACAATTGGTGCTGGCAGAACTGGTTAGCCACTTGTAAAATAGTGAACATAGACCCCCAGTTAACATCAAGTACGAAGGTAAAATCCAAATGGATTAAAGACCTTGATATGAGACCTGATACCATAAGGTATATAGAACAACACGTTGGTAAAACACTCCATGACTTTGAGACTATAGGCATCTTCAAGGAGGAAACTGCACTTTCCAAAGAAGTGGAATCAGAGATCAACAGATGGGAATACATTAAGCTGAGAAGCTTCTTTACCTCAAAAGAAATAGTGTCCAGGATACAAGAGCCACCCACCGAATGGGAGAAACTATTAACCGAACACCCATCAGATAAGGGGCTAATCTCCAAAATATACAGGGCACTGAAAGAAATTTACAATAATAAAACATCTAATCCTATCAAAAAAACGGGGAGAAGAAATGAACAGACACTTTTATAAAAAAGAAATACAAATGGGCAAAGGCACAAGAGAAAATGCTCCTCCTCACTAATCATCAGAGAGATGTAAATCAAAACAATGATGAGATACCATCTAACACCACAGAGATTGGCATACATCACAAAGAATGAGAACAATCAGTGCCTGTGGGGATGTGGAGAGAAAGGAACTCTTATCCACTGCTGGTGGGAATGCCATTTAGTCCAACCTCTATGGAAAGTGATATGGAATTTCCTCCAAAATATGGAAATTGAGCTCCCATTTGACCCAACTATTTGACTCCTAGGGATGTAACATAAGAACACAAGAATACAATTAAAAAACCCCTCATCACACCTATATTTATTTCAGCACTATTCACAATAGCCAGGCTCTGGAAACAACCGAAATGTCTTTCAACAGACGAATGGCTAAAGAAACTGTGGTACATATGCACAATGGAATATTATGCAGCCGTCAGGAAAGATGAAGTCATGAAATTTTCCTATACATGGATGTACATGGAATCTATCATGCTGAGTGAAACCAGTCAGAGGGAGAGAGAGAGAGAGAGAGAGAGAGAGAGAGAGAGAGAGAGAGAGAGAGAGAGAGAAAATAGTCTCACTCATCTATGGGTTTTAAGAAAAATAAAAGTCATTTTGCAACAATCCTGAGACAATGAGAGGAGAGCTGGAACTTCCACCTCACTTCATGAAGCTCACCACAAAGAGTGGTTAGTGCGGTTATAGAAATAACTACACAGAGAACTACCATAATCAAGTGAATGAATGAGGGAACTGGAAACCCTACTGGAGTACAGGTGGGGGTGGCGGTGGGATGGAGGGAGATTTGGGACATTGGTGGTGGGAATGTTGCACTGGTAAAGAGGGTGTTCTTTACATGACTGAAACCCAAACACAATCATGTATGTAATCAAGGAGTTTAAATAAAATATATAAAAAATGGAAAAACATTTCTGCTGTTTTGGGAGAATATATGGGACAATGGGGATCGAACTCAGGTTTTTTCTGGGTCAGCTGAGTCCAAAACAAATGCCCCACCGCGGTGCTATTACTCTGGCCCTTGCCCTGAAATTTTAATAATAATTTTTATTAACTTATTTGACTTTACATTATCATTAAATACCATATACAGCATTAATTTTAAAGTTCCATGACTAAAAATGCTTAGGAGATATTTGAAACCTAGCATACATTGATTCAAAAGCTTTACTCTAAAATTTGTTGACACAACCTAATATTGATTTGAATCCTTGCCCAATGACAGAAAGAGATTTATCTATGTTTTGCAAGACATTAAACATTCCAACAAGGTTTGTCATCTTTAAGATGTTTGCCTAGAATCTCATTCAATTCCCCCTCGAATCGCTCTTGCTTTTCAGAGAGACCTTTTTATAACCCAAAATGCCACTGACTGTCAGCAGGTAATGAATCATGTATTTTTACAGCCCAAATGTCTGCTCGGAGGCTCATTCATTCAACATATGCTCTCTAATGTCTGAACAAAATGCTCCTCAGAATTAAAACACCTAGATCCAAAGGCAGGTCCTCAGAAAGCAAATTATTTATGAATCTAAGAGTTTCAAATATACTTTTGAGCATCAATATTCTTTAATGACTATAGAAATTGTAGCTCATGTTTTAATAAATACATATGATCATAGCATTGCTGAAGACTTGAAGTTTCACTTCCATAATTTATTACTTAAAATTTTAGTATGACTTTAATGTGTAGTATACTCAGACTAAAATAATTCACAGTAAGGAATTATTGCCCAAGATGTATCTGAGTGTGGTCCAATACAAGTGTTAAAATTTGACAGAGAGGATTTGAAATGAAACTTGACTGATTTTTGTACTTGTGTACAGCAAAGACAAGAGAACTATAGTACCATAGTCTAATTATAGCCCAAATTCTTTTAATTCTGAATTACTGGATTATTTATGTAGCTGAACTTTTCAAAGAAATTGTTTTGAATTGCTTAATCTCAATGGAAGATGAGACATATACTTTGAGTTTTAGGTAATTAGATGTGGACACATTTCCATCACACCTACACTTTCATTTAAATGTTTATTCCTTCTTCACTTACATGACAAATTTGTAAAAATTTCTTTTGATGAGTAGACATCCTTTTTTTTTTAAATGACTAAGAATGCTGGTCTTTTTCAAACTATTTTGATAATAACTTTCTTGAATATTTTTCATTTCTGTTTACAATTTTTTCTGAAAAATCTTGAACTGTTGGTTCTTGTAGAATACAAGATTCTCTGAAGCTACCTCTAAAATGTCCAGATGTTTGTGATTTTTAAGGAAATGTTCTCTCATTCTCTAACTTATATTATTTTTCTGTTTCATGTTATTGTTCCCTCAAGTCAAGCATAAATATATATTTTAATATACTACTTTGGGAATCACTTTCTGACTAAGCTCTATATTAGAAGTGCAATTCGCAATTGAACAAATGGTAGAAAATGTCATTTACCACAAACTTTATGAATATATACCTGGAGGGGCACAGGAAGATCTTTTATTCTTTCTATGCTTTAGCTATCCTGTGGACTACTCATTCTGTACTCATCTCTTCCAGTGGTCTGCAACCTGCGGCTCCGGAGCCACCTGTGGCTCTTTACACTTTTAATTTGGCTCTTCTGTGTGCCGGGCGGCCTCTCCAGAAGTCAGGACTCTGCTCCTCGCCTCTGTCGTGCGTGCCCTGTGTGGCTTTTTTTTTTTTTTTTTTGGTTTTTGGGCCACACCCGGCGATGCTCAGGGGTTACTCCTGGCTGCCTGCTCAGAAATAGCTCCTGGCAGGCACGGGGGACCATATGGGACACCGGGATTCGAACCAACCACCTTTGGTCCTGGATCGGCTGCTTGCAAGGCAAACGCCGCTGTGCTATCTCTCCGGGCCCCCTGTGTGGCTTTTAAAATAAATATCAATCGTGGTTTTGGCAGATTTGGCTCAGTTGAAAAAAAAAAGTTGCTGGCCACTGTTTGGACTGTCCTGGATAAATATGTCATTCATGAAGTTTTTGAAATGTAGAACTTTTTCTTATCCTGAAGATTGTTTAAATCAGAGGCTAACACAATTTGGAGGTGTTTGCCTTGCATGTAGTTGACCTGAATTCAATCTCTGGCATTCCATACAGTCCCCCTAGCCTGTCAGGAGTCATTTCTGGGTGCAGATCCAGGAGTAAACCCTGAACACCACTAAGTGTGGCCCATAAACAAACAAAAAGATGGTTTATACAGCATCCTCCAACTTTCTTACACCTATGCATCAGCAGTTGCTGATTGTTTCACTCCACAGAGGAAACAGTTGTACTATAGGTGGAATAAGATTTTTAACAATCCTATACCTGTAAACGGAAAACCATTTATAAACTGATGAGTATAAACTACTGATTTAATTTACTATGTTCCTATTTGATATAATGTGTCAAAATTTAAGTATCAATACATTTAAATTTAAAACACATTTAAAAAATTTATTTAAAAATTGTATTTTACAGGAAAATGTCTATAGATTTGAAAACCTTTATGTGTACATCTCATATGATTTATAAACTCCATTTGGAGGATATTCCAAGAAATAAGAAACAACAATGACTTGTTGAATTTAGATTAATTCCATATCTTTTTGAACACATTTTTTATAAACTATATTCATGAGAGTATTTTTTAAAAAGTTATGATGAGTCAGATAATGGGATTTTTATATGCCATACATTATTATATTATTATATATTATATTATTATATATAATATATTATATTATTATATAATATATAATATATTATATTATTATATTAACATAAGATAGAAATTTTGGCATGAGAAATATACAACCGCAGAGTATTTGCCCTGAATCCTACAATTCTAGACCCGTTCTCTGCATTCTTTATGGTTTCCTAAGCTCCATTCAGAATAATCTATGAGCAAAGAGCCAGAATCAAGTCCAGAGCTCCTATGATTATGGTTCAATATAATTTTTTAAAAAAATAAAAATTTTAAATTTTATAATTCAATCCAAATAATTAAAGTTTTATGAGAAGTGCTGGGAAGCAGACCCAGTGATGCTCAGATCTTACTCCTGGCTCTGTACTTCAAGGATCACTTCTACAGTGCTCAGGGAACTTTATGGGGTACCAGGGATAGAACCTGGGTTAACTTTATGCAAGGCAAATGCCCTAACAGCTGTTTTAAAAGCTGTTTGTGAAGCATGATCTGAGTTATTTAAAATATACATATATTTGAAAATATAAAATTATTGGTGCTACCTATTATTTATAATAAATATATGTTTATGCTTTTTTAAATATAAATTATAACATATAAATAACTACAAATAAATTATAAATATTGGTAACTTGGTTCACCATAAATATAATTTAAATAATATTGTAGTATACATATAATATTATTTCCATCATCTTGTAATTTAAACTAAAGCTTAAATTTCTTTTTTTTATTTATTTTCTAAAGCACTTCTAATTTTTTTTAAAGCTTAAATTTCTAATAACTATATAATATAGCTCAAAAATAACTTCCCAACCATAGAATAAAACACGTAATGAATGGTTAGAATCAGGTGATTGGAGCTAGGGATTACTAAAATTATATAATAAGTTAATATTTATGTATACAAGCTGAATTAGTTTTAAAAGTACTAATTTTTGCCTCATTGTTAACATATATGAAGCCATCTTTTTATGTGGATTAAAAAATACAGCCCATTTGAAAAATAATATGGACACTTCTCTAAACACTAGAAATAGAGCTTTGATATGACACAACAATTCCACTTCTTGGCATCTATCCCCCAAATTCAAAAATCTATTCAGAAAAAAAATTTGCATGCCTATGTACATTGTAGCATTTTATAATTTCCAAAATCTAAAATATCACTTTAGTATTTTCTATGTTAGATCCCCAAAAGATGTCTTGAACTTATGGAAGATACTCAAATGTTCATAAAAATCATTTTCATTAATTTTAACATATTATTCTTCTGATTAGTATTAAGAATTTAAAATCTAAGGAACTGGAACAAACAGTCCCTTGCTACAAACAGTAGAGTGCATGGTTTGTACACAGGAAGTTCTGATTTCAATCCTTGGCATTTCTGATGCCCACTGCAATACCAACACAACCAGGAGTAGTTCTAATGAACCCTAAGTACCATTAAGTGTTACCTCACAATAACAAATATTTAAATGTGTCTATTATGTGAAAAGTCTCTTCTGGGGCTCTATTACTGATGTTTCTTAGAGAACAAAGATTCTACTTAGCATAATAAAAATTGCTTCTGAGTAGAAGCACAAGTTTTGCCACCAAATAACTGATTTTCAAATACTGTCTCTAAATGCGTAGGTTTCATTTAAAGGAAGCTGGTAACTCAATATTAACTGTCATATATATTATCAATCAATGTTAATGTTTTCCTTTATCTTTCAACCACCTTTTGGGGGGGGGAAATGGACCACACCTGGTGATGCTCAGGGGTTACTCCTGGCTATGCGCTCAGAGATGGCTTCTTGCTTGGGATACCATATGAGATGCTGGGGTATGGAACCGCCATTTGTCCTGGGTCAGCCAAGTGCAAGGCAAACACCCTACCACAGCGCCACCGCTCAGGCCCCTTTCATCCTCCTTCATTTATCTGAGATATAATAAGGGTTGGACTTTGTCTTTCAACTGCATATTCATGGAAAGACACAAGTCCTTTTATTACAACCTCCTCTGTTAGCAAGACCTAAAATTTCTATAGTATTATGCAAGCTGTTTGTTTTAAGACCTTGTTGGGTGATTACATAGAACAACTTCACAACCTCAGTGGGGCCATATGCCATTGGTTTCCAGTTAGCATGCACTAATTTTGTGACAATTTCGAAGGCCTTCAAATCGTATTGTTCCTATAGCTAAATGCACCATTTTCTGAGAATAGTAAAATGTGCTGCTGGATTGAACAGACCTTGAACTCTGTGTGTAAGAATTTAAAACCCTGGTCAAGCTCCTTGAAAGTCAGTAATGGTAGTCTGTCCTGAGCCCTAGTTCTCAGATATAAACCCTAACTCTTGCCCTTCCACAAAGCCCTTTACCATATAATATTTTGCCTGAGAATGAGGTCTGACCTCACAAATAGTTATATATTCAAGGTAAAAGAGCAGTGGGATCTGTGAATCATAGTGCTTTTCATGCAGGGAATGTAGTAATACTCTTTTTCGGATATTCAAGTATGAGGATAAACCGTTCAAAAGGAATGAAAGAGACTAAAATGGAAATCAATAATTAATGGCCTACCCCATCTCTTATCATCACTCCTGGACCATAGAACTATATTCATCTTTTAAGGCTTACTACTACCATCACCCAAGTTTGTGATTAGCTTGTTTATAAAATAACTATTTTTCAACTTCAAAGATTGTCATTATTTTTGTTTTACTGAGACGATTGTGAATGTGTTTTATATCCCTCCCAATTTCCCAATGACTACTTGTTTTTCTACTGGTTACATATTTAATTTTCAAAAGCAAAACCAAACACTTATGTATATAGATAGATAGGTAGATATATAATCAATTTTCAATCCACAGACTTGTATCTTGCTCCTTCATTTTGTCTAATGAGGACTTTAGCATTGCCATATTTAATCCTGCATTTCCATGCCACTTACCTACATGGAGAAATGCATTTCACCAAGTTACTGCTATCATGGGCATATAGTAATTGATAAATAATATAGTAGCATGAATTTATTGAGCTTTATTACTCTATAAGGTCATTCTACTTTGATTTTAATTATTGAAGATACATGACTCCTGTCAAGTCAATAAATTAAGTTTATGAATATAGATTTTGTAATGTTCTAAAAAATGTATGTTGTTATACACATTTTTCCAATGATGGTCTTCTAACACTGCTGACTCTATGTAGTGGAAATTTATTAATTTTTAGAGAAGCAGTGCTTGATTTGTTCTAAATTGGAGCAGACTACTTTTTTTCTTTTAATTAAGACTACTAAGTTTATTGTGAGGATTAAAACCTCAACTCTGAAGTCCCTTTTTGGATATATAACTTGGCATTGCCACTTATCTCCCTAACCATAGTCAAGTCTACAACCCTCAAGGCTTCAGTTTCCTAGCTCCTAAATGGGAACCGAGTACATCAAGCTTTTATAAGGATTAAGCTATTTAATGTATGTAAAGTACTTATGACTCTAAGTACGCTGTTAGCTGCTATGATCATTATTATTCTTATTACCACAGGATTCTTAGCTCCTAAATTTTTCAAAAAGCACAACCAACCTATTATAGAAACTTAAACTGATCCGGAAGTAACATGTCATACTTTTGGGCCACACCTGGTGATGCTCAGTGGTTACTCCTGGCTATGTGCTTAGAAATCACTCTTGGCCTGAGTGATTGGGATGCCAGGGTATTGAACCTGGTTCGTTCTTTCAGCTGCATACAAGGCAAACATCCCACTGCTGCGTCATTGCTCTGTCCCCAATCTTAGAGTGATTTTGAAATGTTTTATTGAATAGTTATTCTCTCAGAAAATCTTATATGTTTATAATTATTTTATGATCATGGTAAGTAATATAGCCTTAAGATTAACTAATCAAATTATTTTTAATTTTGTCCTAATTTATCAACAATATTTGATTATTCTTTAACAAACAATTTTGGGGAGGATAGAATGTTGTTTTGTATGTATGGCTTAAAGGGGGGGAAGACAAGAATGAAAAAATTTTAAAACAAGATTATTTGTATGAAAAAA